>NC_088102.1:38167106-38470137 GCF_036370855.1 Dromaius novaehollandiae
GATGGTAAGAGCTATCGGGAACAACACTCCCACTAGCTGTTCTTTGCTCTTCTGCTGATGCCTGTGGGCTGGCAGCTTACCCAATCTGTGCCTCAGTTTTTCTGTTTGTGCACCAGGACAGCAGCAGCGCTTGCCTCTCTCATATAGCAGGGAGAACAGCCAATTCTGTGCCAAGCAGAGAATAGGACTGAAATACCCATTCTCCTTTTAGTTAACGTTAGCTGCAGGGCATGATTTATGGGGAACTCTTCCCTTTTCTCCCCAGTGCTATGTCAATATTTTTAAAACTATCATTGCAGCCTTGATGACCAGGAAATACCTGTCTGTAAAAGCTTTGGAAAGGTGTAGTAAGGAGAGGTAGTATCTTGTATTATGATGAACTGATGCAGCCAAGGAAGAAGTTTCAGCATTTGTTACATAACACTAGCAGCCTCTAGTGTCTAGAACATACTCCTCTTCTTTCTAAACCAGTGTGGTAACCAAACAGAGCTGGTCCAGAGCAGTATTGTTCAGTTTTTCCCCTTCCTGAAGTAGGAGCATTTTCAACCTGTTATACCAGAGATCACAAATGTAGCTCTGCTAGGAGAGCCCACTCTCAAGAAAGGAAAGAAGTGTGTTCCAGTTACCTTAGCAGCAAATATTTTGGTTCCAAAGAGAGGCCATTTCCGGGCTACTGTCAAATAAATGCGAACACATTCTGGTGGAGAGCAACCCTGCAGCATCATCCACTTTGTCGCCAATCTGCCGGCCACTTGCCTTTCAGAATTCAAGACACAAGACGGCACCACTTACTAATGTCTTTCAAGGTAAGTAAAATTATATCAGATTATAAATGTACCTTTCATTCCAAAGTGCTGTTCTACACAGCACTATGGACAGGGCTGGTAGCACTGTCAGTTAGGAAGGTTGTACAACCTGAGTTTATTTTAGCAGTTTCTATAGATCCACAATTATTATTACTTACACTGTAATGCCCAGGAATCCCAGTCATATACCAGTTGCTCAGTGGTGTACATATTAAACAACTGTAACTGCATTCAAACAGCTGTTGCAGTAAAATCCTGCACAGCTTATCTTCAGATTCAGTTATACTCTCACCTTCATCTTAACAAGCCTGTAGTATGACCTATGTGGAGCAGCAATACATATTAACCCTCACTTGATTTGGCTTGTTAGGGATGGTTTGATTGGGAGCTATCCTGCCACATGCACATGGAAGCTGTTTGCTCCCCAGAGGAAACTTAGTTCTACCACTGCATCCCTGAATAACGTGGGACCTGGGAGATTACCTTTCTCTCTGGGTAAAATGGCCAAGATCTATGGCAGTGTCTGTATTCTGTTCATGAGCAATTCAGGTCTGTGTATAGTGTGCAAGAATTTCAAAGTCAGAACATCAGAAAGCCCTACTAGAATATGTCCTATCAGAATTACTGCATGGCCCGTAGCAGCCCATATATGCTGGCTTCATAGTTTGTTGCAAGTGTCAGGCATCTGGATTTCATTAAGACTTGGGGGAAGGGTAAAACAAAAATTCAGGAACAAAATTTATCTTAGGTTTAGACAAGTTAGAGTTTTTTGGAACTGAGTTGTGTAATCTGAAAATGAAAGACATAAGCTTCTAGTCTAGGGGAAAGTTAGTTGGCTGATTTGGCTGTTTTTGTATTGGTTAACTGCTCTTTCCTTGCAGAGGAACCTTCTCCTGAGACCTGTGTTTTTTCTAAGCTTCTGCATTAAAATTATATTGACAGAGCTCCTTGAAACTTTTGAAGTATGTAGAAAGAAATTTGCAAGTATAATAAATTGTTTTCAGTGCAAAGTATAAGAGAACAAATGTAGTCTTACCTGAGCTGCTCAGGAGTAATGTTTTGCTTATAGCGTTTGGGATAGAATTTATCTAAGACCTGGTGGAGAAGATGCTGCATTTTGGATTGTGATGTTCCCCCAGGACTTGAAGATACTGGTCGGTCTAAATCCCCATATTCCACCTAAGACAATGTTATAAGGTTGGGAGGTTACAGTGCAACTGAACATTCCATTAATTCCCATACTGATTTCTACTGTGTTTATTAAAGTAATGCAAAATGATGCTATTTGTCCTAGGGAATTTTGTCTGCAGTATTTACCACAGTAAATATACAACAGAGCAACTACTGGGGATATGACTGCCTGAGAAATTCTTTACTGATTTAAGAAAGCTGCTCTAGTAACAAGATCTGAGCCAGCTACTTGTTGTAGGAAGACGTTTCTGTATAACTGCCAAGCTTTGGGATTTTATTTTCAATTGGCCAACTGAAAAAAACAGCACTATTTGTAAATAGTGTGGACAACATTCCCAGAAGCTTAATCTCAGTTTACATTGCTTTGACAAAATGCAGCAATAAGTTTCAGGTCAGTAAGAAATGATTATCCTGTTTTTCATGCCCACAACCCATACTTGTGTTTTATGTGGTAAAACGCTAAATGCAAGCCTGGAGGCCTAATGGAGGATCCTACAAGATGCTCATTTACTATTAAGTGGTATTCTAGCAGTGATACTACTTTCGTATCTCCACTGAGGCACTAATTGGAGCAGTTCTGGTGATATTCTAGCCTAGCTGTATACTCTTAAGTCTCTTAGTGCAATATTTTTCTTCATAAGGAAAGGAGAGGCAATCCTACAGCAAAAGGTGTTCTAACAACATGTCTTCCTTTCTTTGTATGCTGGTATAATGTGTTTGGCATGGGACCTCTGAGTTTGATGAGAAATACCACTTTTGATGGAAAAGATAGCTGCTCAGTCAGAGATATTCAGTATGCAGCTGAACTCCCTGGAGGACAAAAGGGAGGATTTCTGCCCATAGCCATGCTCACCTGAGCCATCAGAGCCACCATTTCCAGAGCTAATTCCTTATTAACAGGAAACCTTCCACTGGCTATTTCACTGCTGACTTGGAAGGCCAGCAGCAGCCGTTCCCGGTCTGTCTCACCTTTAGCCTGGCTCCGAAAATACAGTCTAAAAAGTAGAGAGAATTGCAAAGGAAAAAAGTTGTTGTGAACTAACTGAGAGTAGAGGTGGAAACTTTAATCAAGGTAGGTAAAAATAAAAGCTTTTTTCCCCTCCAAAGTGACCTTTGTGCATTAGGAGGGAACTGGACAGAGATTTGAAAACTGAGGTGTTCCTTCATGAACAAGATTTGGACAAGGAGAATCAAGGTATGCTTTCTAGCTCTGGAAGCCATCTGAATTCTGTAAGCCAACCACTTCAAGACATCAAAGCCAGAGGAAACACAGGCACAAAGCACAAACAGGCACTATTTAAGACATGGGCTTTAACTTCTCCGCTTATTACAGAATATAGAGCTGCCTCTGCTCTGAGACATGGCAAGTGTTTTGTAAGCTTCTGTATGGCAGCCTGGCCATTCTTGTATTCATCACAACCCTCGGTCACAAATGATCATCAAATGTGGCTAAGATCAGATAGGAGCCCAGTTAACACTTGCTGCTTTTCCAAGGCTTCCTGACCAGTTAGATTGTTACTAAAAAAGGTCTTCGTTTTGCTTCAGCAGGAAATAAAAGACCCAATTAGCAGCCTTTATTGTAGAAACTGAAGAATCATTCTTGCAAATCAAAGCTTCCTAGTAGTTTTTATTTGCTTCACACTCACTGTTTCTTTGACCTGGTAGTACAAGATGACTAATGAGCACTAAAGATACCACCTTGGGGAATGCTTCCTGGAACCATTCCTTATGCATGTCTATTTACAGCCCACACCATCTAATTCAAACATTAATTTAAAGCTACATCTATGACCATATATTCCATAATAGCACACAAGATACTTCATTCCAGTGGTTAAAGATCAATTTGTTTATGTCTATGTCAATTCAAGATTAACACCACCACTAGGACCATAGTGACCTCTCCATGCCTTGTCAGAGTCCTTGGTGTTAGAACAGCCCAGCCTTGGAAAGACCTTATCGAAACATCCTTGCTCTCCAGTCTAGTCACATTCCAGTCCAACAAACTAACATACTGCAAGGTTTCACTGCTGAAATAAATACTGCCTTCTGTGTCAAAAGTAATTGCTTCTGTTTCTATTCCTGTTATATCAACTAACAAAGTTCCCACAATTTTATTTTCGCCATTACAATCATCAAAAATCTTCATATAATCAATACAAAACTTTGCTGTTCCTTTGTTTTTTGGGTGGCCTTTGTTTCCCCCATGATACAGAATTCACATGTGGAAAGCTGTTTATTCTCATACATAGTGTCATCTTTAATTCAGAATTCCTGTCTTTATTATAAATTATGAACCTGTTCCAGTTTTTGTTGCAGATCTTTGTCTCATATGTTTCTTCTTTACTATCTCTCCTCATCTAACTTTAGCATTTCTCTCTTTCTCTATGCAGTCTGGGTCCTGCTCTTACACGTCTCCTCTACAGGTCCTGCCATTTAGAGTATTGTTATTGTATCTTTTTCATCTTCATGATTCTTCACTTAATTGCAAGTTTCAGCTCATTCTTTTTCGCTAATGATTTTTCCCTCTGGTATCTCTTCCTCTAACCTAACACGCATTATTTAATTAAGTTTTAGGATCTAGGCAAATGAAATTGTGCCAAGTATGTTTTATTGTGCTGTAGCTAGTACTTGATCTGTTTTAAGTCTATTTTGTTATTGCAAAGCATTTGAGGTTTTATCTCCAGGTTATATACCCTCTTTCACAAATGTACCACACACATACAGAAGTTTCTGCATCTCATTTAAGACCTGACTGCATATTAGCTGAAACAGTTTTGGCAGTATAAAATTATTGGCCATCTACAGAGATACATGCAGCCTACCAATACTTAATTAACAAAAGTAAGGAGGCCAAGAAATGAAACACAGTACCTGTTCTTATATGTCAGTTTCACTATTCTTGTACCACCTTCATATTTGCCAGGATGCAATTCTTTTAAGGCTTGTTCCCATTTAGAAATGACATCACAAATCTTTAAAAAAAATTAGAGAGAGGAGAGACAAGCTGAAGTGAAATATACAGTCAAGGCTTGAGGGGAAAGTAAGAGAAAAAGGTACTGTGGAACACGGAGATGAAGAAATATAATGGCTCAGCATAATTGTTGCCAAAAGTGATAAACCAATTCCTTTTTCTATTACACAGTAGGTAAAAACACAAGACTTTCAATAGAAAACTCCACTTCTAAATCTGTATGTGAATTCCAGTCTAGTACCAACTCTATGGCTATGTCTATGTTAGTGAGTAGTGTAGCCCATGGGGAGCAGATCTCCACAGTGAAACAGTTGTTCCTAAGACCCTATGCTGTACTATATGCATTTTTAAGGGTTTTCCTTTGGACTAACTTTAGTCTGGTCACATGGCCTGAAAGCCCAGTGTGTTGGATGATATCTTCTGGTTCATGTTTCACGTGAAAGAAATCTGGTTCATGCTCTCTAAGATTGCTCCACAATGTGAACCAAAGTGTGGTTAGTGGGAATGACGGGGAGGTTTGCTTCAACAGTGTCCTCCTGAGCCAAACTAAAACACTAAAGTCGATGCATCCTCAGAAGAGCAGCTGTCTGTACGCCTGGCTAAACCAACCCTCCTGGATCTGACTGTCCAAACTTTGGGAACATTTGAACCCAGAACCCAACTTTGTACTTCAGACCTATTTTTAGCAAAAAGAAGGTTAACCTCCTCAGTTACATTTCACTTCTCCAGGTTATTCCAGTCCTTCCACAAATGGTCTAATAAAAGTCCCTAGTTCTCTTTTGATAGCATATCAATAAAGGGAATGTGAACTTAAGAGGCCACATGAAATACATAATTAGATATCCTAATCCTCTCTTAGCAAGCTATTAAGCTTGTCTTAGCCAGTGGTTTAACGAGTGGAAGTGATGCCTTTGATTGCCTCAAACTCCATCATTTACTCTAATATCTCATCTCCCCAAATGGTGGTTAAATTACCAGCAAAGCTCCAGATCATCCAATCTGTATCAGGCCATAAAAGCGAAGCATTTCATTTGGTGGTCTGTGTGGTAGTTTCCTCTTCATGACATCTGAGTTAAAGTCACTGGCATTTTCTCCCTATGTTACCCAATGTAAAATTTTAAACGTTCACTTTTACACAGTGTATGTTCCTTATAGACATCAGGGTCTCTTCAAAGTTGCCACTGCCACTATTCCTCCATCAGTGTCTGTATGACAAACTATTCCCCCATGTTAGTACCAAAATCTGCTGTTTGTCACTCATGGCCACTAGCTCACTCAAGGCAGTCATCCAGTGAGTTAAAGCCTTTTTGGTTTTTTTTTTTGTTTTTTTTCTTTAATTTACCAATTTATCACCTACTGAAATAGAGTGTGCTTTGTCTTCACTAGTGTCTCCGATTAGACTCAGCTAATTAATATCTCATTTCTGAATACTAATCTAGATGGCAACACCTGAGTTCATTTGATCTTGATGCATTAAAAAGAATTTAGCATCCCTTCAGCAGTTCTTCAAAGATGCATGCTGCATGTAACAAATGAAAAAATTACCTTCATGTTGCCCTGCAGACAGTGCTCCAAATCCATGCCAGAAGGATCATCTGTGAAGAGAGAAAATCCCATGTGGGATGGCTTCCTCATTCCTGTCTCCTGGTTCAGCCGCTGGATAAATTCATCGACTGTTGAGGAACCATCGAAACCTACAACCTGAAATGAAATAGGAGCTAACTGAACAGAACTTTCAAAAAACATGACATTGATGATTATCAAAACTAATGAAGCCTTGTTTCCTACAGATTGGTGTCTCAGATTGACTGCTAGCTCCAGCTGAAGCCTTCCCCCATGACCGCACATGTGTATTGTCTCCCTTCACACTGCATTCTTTCTCTTACCGAGATGCTTACAACAGCTCTCCTGTCCCCCCAAGTACCTTTTCTTCACAAGACTTGTAGGGCTGCATTCCTTTCATTTTCTTAGAAAATACAGCTAAAAATGGCAAGGAGGGGAAACAGTGTCTATCTCCAAATGTCTGATATGTATAAACATCATCGTGCCACCCACAGGAGGGAGGCAGATTACAGTGCAGTCCTCTAGCATCCAGAAGAAACGCAGCTGTGGTGGCTCACCTGGTAGGTTCCGTTCATGAAGTGCACAGGGATGCTGAAGGGGAGCGAGTGGTGGTAGGGGTTCCTCAGAAGGATGGACACAATCTCCATCCGGGAAGGCTTGGCCTCCCGCTCACCGGTCTGCACAGTGCGGTCCACTGATCTCTGGCAGTAGATGGCATACTTGCCCATTTCACTCCTAGACAAAGAGCCGGAGATGAGCCACAAATATATCCTTTAGATATGCCACATCCTCTTCCCTTTCCATGCCCTGAGAAAGCATTGCTCCTTGAGCTTTTGCTCGAGCAGAGATGCACCTCTATGCAGATATCCTAGTTCATCTCAACAGACTAAGAGCTGAAATGAAATCCGTAAAAGCTTCAACACAAGCCACAACAGATCTGCAAAAATCAGGTAGACAGTGAACTTGCTGGGAAGAGCAAGAGCATTCCCTGTTCCTAGCTGGACTGGACATAGTATAGGAATATCCTCTTTTGTATCCTGTTACTGTCACAGTATCCATCAAACGAAGCCTAGGCAGTTCATCCTCAAAATCACTGTCATGCTGGAGGAATCACTATCATGTTACTATCATGTAGAGTCCTAATAAGAACTAATAACAAATTGTAATGCATTAGTCTCAGTTATGGGATTATATAAGGTGTGTTTATCAATTTATATGGTTATATAAATTACAGGTTTCCACGTATGAACTCTATCTGCAAATCAGCAGAGACTTTTTCATTCAAAGTAGGCTAAGGATTTGTTGGTAGTTCAAAACAGTGCAGGGAGAGTTACTAATATGATCTGTTTACTATCTAGTGAAGAGATGGTTCCACTAATCAGAACCAAAAGGATGCAAGTGTCTCTAAAGCTGGGCAGGAACAGTAAATTACACCTTTAGGAAAAAATCTTAAGAATGTATATAGTGAATAAATTCTGGAACTGAATGCAACCCAAGGATTTACAAGGTTTATAACTGTACTATTACTTGGTGGGGGGGACCAATTCCATTCAAAATGCCTTTGGGAGCTTAGTAGGTGATTAAGTTTTCAGTTAAATCCCTGCAAGCAACATGCAGGTCAGGGGCTCTTGCTTTTCACTGTAGCAAGATATTGCTCATCTCCCTGATAATGTGATTGAACTGTGATCAATCAAGGAGCAATTTTCACAGAGAGAGAACCTTGCTTCAATGAGAAGCTGTTGATCCTAAGTTCTCCCAAATGCTACTGAGCCCGGCTTCTACTGACCAAGAACTGTACCCCACTTTTCTTCGTTGCCTAAAACATTGGGTATATACTTCTTCTAGGTCACCTTTCATGAAAAACAATACCTAGGATGACAGTTTTGCATAAACTTAGATTGTAAGCTTGACATAGTATAAGCATCCAAGCACCTTGTTAGCTGCATGAAACAGAGAAAGAATATCTGTGTCTAACTAGTCAGGAAACAGCCATATCTACTCCATCTGAAGAGACATAAGTATTCCTAAAGCTAGGCAGGAGATGCCAATCCAAATCTCATTTAGCAACTACTCTAAATCTAATCTAAACTAGAGGTGGATAGGAGCATAATTTGCTTTAATTTCTGTATATTTGTTTCTAGCCCTAGTAATTGTGTGTTTGATTGTATAAATACATTCCCTTTTAGCTTATGCTTGAAGTTGACTTGTTGATGGTTTGGGACTAGGAACCTGGCAGACCATCAGCATAATAATGCTTGAAACTGATGTGTTAAATCAGTTTCAGAGGGTTCGACACCTCCCTGCCTAATTCAAGAGTACTTAGGGGTAGCTCCTTGAATGAGTTTCATGGATCAGTTTGGGAGCTGGTAATGCGCAGTGTTGACCAGATGTCTTCTAGTCCTAGCCAGAAGATCCCTAATATTGCTAGACAGTGGAGAGAGAGCCTGAACATTGAGGAGTTCCTGTCATCTCTGTTTCTACTTCTGAGAAGAATATAAGAATAAGAATATAAGTAAGAAATATAAGGCAGCATGAAATAAAATTAAAAAACCCTGGATAAGAGGAATACACAGATTTCCTTTGCAATACCAGGAGAGTTACCGCTTGAGTTCTGAGGCAGACTTAAGCTGGGTATTTGAATAGGAGTATTTGCTTGAAATGAAACCACACTTTTAGCTATGTCTGGCCTTCGCATTCAGCACATATTGTTGCAACAGACAACTAGACAGCTCTTTAGCCATGACCCCAACAAGGACACACTGAGACATACCAAAGACCAGATCACCATGGAAACACATATATAGCAAAGCATGCACACCAGAGAACAGCTTATTGCTGTTTCAGTAGATCCTGTGCTATTTTCTTATTGGAGAAAGTGTAGTATAACACACTAAAGAGATAATAGACACAGAACTAGAATGTATTTAGGGTTTGTTAGTTTTTCCTAACTTTTTAACTTGTTGTTCTTTGCCTCACTTTTATTATCTCAGTAGGCCTGCTAAACTGACAGCAAAAGGTAATCACCTGAGATTGATTTTAAACAATTACTTTGGTCTGTACTTAATTTCTACCAATTAAAGAAAGTAGTTGTGCCAGTAAAAAAAAAAAAACAAACCCTCAGGTGCTTCCAGTTACACCTGCAAAAAGTTCTTTTGCTACTATGGTTCACTGAGTTTTGCAAACTAGCTTAAGTGACACAATGACTGTGAATGACTGAGGCGGGAGGGGGACAGGCTGACACAGTGGAGAACCTTCTGTCTCCCTCAACTTATTTTTGCAGGTGTGAGTCCTAAAATTGCTTCTGTCTGTTTCTGTAGTGGATGTGAAAGGCAATGAGCTTAACAAAAGAAAATCCTCTTGCAGTCTTTACCTGGGGTCTGCATGCCGCTGCAAGTGCTGTTTGATGTACCAGAGGAAGTGATGCTGAGGCAGGAACAGAGGAGCACATAAAGCCAAGAGTTGCCAGCACTGTGAACATAAAGCCGGACATAATTCTTGTTCTGTATTTTTTGCCTGTTGGCTTTAACAGAATACTGTAACCAAAATGTTGGATGATGACTAGTGCTTTTAAGAGTGACCATTTTTAGATAGGCAGTTCAAGATGCTTTAAAGGGAAATGATGTTAAGAAGACAGGCTGCTCTTCAGTATCTCAACTTTGACTCTGAGAAGAGGCTTTCTAAATGATGGCCCCTTTTGAAAGTTTTGACTAGTGTAACCAAAGCTAAGTGAGTAATTAACACTTTAATTAATTAACACTTTTTTCCTGTTTTATAACTGTAAATCATAACAAAGAATATACTGGGGAATTTTGTTTCGAAATACTCACACAATTCCCCAACCAGATTTTATTTTCTCTGTAGCTCATTTGAACTGGGAATATTATAATCAAGCATCAACATTGATGCTGTGACTTATAAATCTGATTTATCCAACAATTATAGTGCAAAAATCAAATTTCATGCTTAGTTGTAATATTCTAGACTTGCATGCTGTTGATTAAATAATACTGAAGACAAAATTAATACGAGGTGACAACTGTAGACAGACAACACAACTTGAGCTATGAATTTTAATTGTGAATATGGTCGTGAATTGTGAATTCACAATGGTCAAAATTGTGAACATGCAGAGTGGAAGTGACAAAGAGGAACTCACCTGAATGACTGAGTGGTTCTGGGGCTGTCGGCAGCTGGTCTGTTTAACAAGCTGACAGTAAATTTCATTCTGCAGCTCAGTATGCGTCAGGCAGACCTGCAGCGCTGTCTGGGCAAGTGACACGTGGTAATCAATAGAAGGTGCCTCCACAGGGACGTTGATGAACAGCTGACAGGACTGTAAAAAGGGGGATGTTATCCAATGCCACTCATACAGAGACACTTCTCTGGTACTTTCCAGGTCAAGTTCCCCAAACGTGTTACAGACAATTGATTAATTCCTCTGAACAACCCTGAAAAGGGAAATAAATACTAAATTCTTATCCCGTCCTCTGGAAGTGAACTGGAAAATACACTAAACCTCTCCCAGCCTGAGGAGCTCACAAGTCAGCAAGAGAATCAAGAAGAAAAGGCTTCCTGCCTTCCAGGCCTGTGCTTTACCTTGCTAAGACTGTCCGGTTTTAGTGCTGATCTTGTAGAATGCAAAAGTCAAATCTCCAATTGCCCTACCATTGGCTTTACTGCTGGAAGGCACACCAGAGTTTGTCAGTAAATTGTTTGTTTCCTTCAATCCAAATATTGGAGAGGAAAGAGGGAGATAAGGCTAGCTTTGAAGTGCACAGCCTGTGTGGGACATTGCTTCTACCTCCAGGTTACGTACAAGGAAAAGTTAATTCCCTAGGGAATGAATGACACTTAATGAACCAATTGTCCTATTGAAATTAATTAACCCAGCAGGCCTGTCTAAACCAACTAACGGTGACAGTAACTGTTATGACTAGAAATCATCCAGCCCCAACAACTGAGTAAAACAACTGAAAGCCATGTAACGTCCCTTTAAATACCTTGAAAAGTTTCAGAGCTTCAGTTTGCAGAGCCTCCGATGGCAGAGTGGTGAGGGATGTGTGCAACCCATCTTTACTGTAGCACAACATAGGATGTTTCCACAAAGGAGAATCTGAGGTGGCAGATGGGCAAAAACATTCAATGTCAGAAACAGAAGATAGATACAGTCTTCACATTGAAAAAGAACCTTACAGACAGCAGAGCATCCGGGAAAGTTGTGCTGCACTAGGCCACATCCATCTTTGGTGCCATTTCATTGATTTCAGCAAAGCCTGCCACAAAAAAGGGGTTGGTTGCCAGCAGCACCAGCTGCCAGCAGAAAGCAGTGCTGCCCTGCCGCCCACAACCCTGCTGTGTCAGATCTTCCCATCAGCTGGATTCTGGTGAGGAATTGCTCATCTGGGTATTCAAGCAAGAAATACAAACCATGCCAGACAGACATATGCTACGGGGATCTTTATTAGTGCAAGTTACTGTTGCACATGAAGCAACGTTTACAGATAGGTGTGAGAATATTTGAATGTGCAGGAAAGGGTATTCAGTATGAAGGCATACATTGACAACCATTTGAGAACATAGTACATAAAGACCTGAATGGGTGAGTACCTAAAATGAGGAGGAACAGATGAGCATGGGTGTACCTTGCAAGGCTTTATACCTGTGGACAGAGGAACGGATGTGTATGTGAACACATGTGTGTGAGTGTGTGTGTTTAGGAGAGGGAGCATGTGTGTGTACAGTCAAGATTCCCAGGAAAAGAAAACCTGGACCAACAATTGCAGGAAAAACTAAAGCTCCAGTTCTTTGTCTTAAATCTGAAATAATGTTACAGAAGTTTCAGATGTTGGATAAATGACAGGATAGATTTGCCTTGTTTCACTACAATGTATGTATTCTCTCCGGATATGTGAGCGTGGGACTAGGGTTGAAGGGCACCACATCATACTGTTGTTCTACTGAGACATCCCCTTTGCTCACCTTTGGCTGAATTAAAACTAGGGATTGAAATAACCCTTCCTTACTCTTTGCTAGCATGGAAAAGAGTTTGTGATTTCTACTTACTAGGGTCTCCCTCTGCATCCAGCAGTTTTCCAATGAGTTGTTCGTATGATGTGCCCACAGTGGCATTACTGCTACCAGCTGCTACTGTCAGATGGTATAGCCAGGTATTCTAGGGATAAAGATGAGAACAGTATGGGTTTTATTGGATCCTGTTTTCCACGGACAGGTTCAGTCTGCATGCCCCATTTGCTAATGCAGGTTGATACCAGCCTCATGTGTACTTCTCTCTGGAAAGACTGCCTTTATACCTTCTCTTGTTTGGTGCGAATGAGTAAGTAGGTGGGACTCTGGTCCTGTGGGTGAATCACCAGTGTACAGTGGGATGACAGAAGGCCTCCACCAGTGGCTTCATAATCTTCATCAGAGTCACAGGAACGGTCTACCTCCTTCACTTTGGATTCACGCATAGACAGATGCCCTAGGGGACACTAAGAGGAGGAAGCAAGCTAAGTAATCATAGCTAATCTCTTACTAGGCAAAGGGAACACCAAGAAAGAAAATCTAGTTCAGCATGTTGGCAGTTCTGTAAAAATGTAAGGAATAAACTATAATTCAGTGTTTAACTAAGGGGTCTACATGTAAATATATCATCTTGCATTTCCAGAGAACCTCTTCTCCTTCATCAACTAAAGTACTTGCAAACTGTGGTCCTAGGTTTGTGCTGTTATCATTATTACTTTTATTATTTGTCTGGGGAGGGCATCTACAGATCAGAACAAGAACAAGTAAATTACTGTTTCCCTCCTTCTGTTATACTTCTCAGTTTCAACTGGTATTTACAAAATCCATTAAAGGGTACATCCTACATTGCAGGGTTTCTCATCTACAGTTCTTATCGTTTGTTCTGCAGGGTAGAATGTGTTTTCTAATGGTCAGTTGCTCAATATCTTGAATCACTGGGTTCTGATCCTCATCAGACTTTCTGCTTGCTACTAGGAAATATGTACTCTTCAAATGACATAAATAGGTAGATTCAGACAAACAAAGGACATCTGCTGTGCTAGGTCTGGAAGTGAATCTCAAGTATGAGCAAAAATACTCCAAAACCTGGGCTTAAACATCACCAAGACAAAATAATAGAGCTCTGGGCCAAGCTTCAAGAAGCTACTTCTAGTTGCTACTCACTTTTATGACAGTATGCAGAATATGTCACCTGTTGGATAAAACAGTCTGCTCTAAAAGCTTCATAAGACCAAATTGAGATAGTGAGAAAAAAAGATACACATAGTGATCTGAGAAAGAGAAGTCACTTCTTATGTAAGTCTTTTTCATTTTAGTATTTTTAAAAATTTCAGAGATAAGTTATTGATTCCTTTCATAGGAGCAAAGGCTATAAGGGGAGAAGTACAGGGGAGGAAGAGTTTGATGGATGAGAGATGGAAGTGCTAAAAGGAGAGAAAGTTTCAGGTGAAATGAGGAAGGAGGGTGCAAGGACAAAAAGGAAAAGGAATTACCTTATCCTCATGATTTCGATAGTAGTAAAACATTTTCCCAATCAGTGCACACCAAACCAGCTTAGAATGGCCGTGCTTGACCTAGGACAACAAAGAAACACATGTTTTTTAACATCAGTGTTTCTGACATAATTTTCTAGGATTTCCACTCTTCATTCAAATCTCTGTTGGAATGTTTATATATTATTTGTTCTATGTTAGTACAGCTCCTCTCAAAACATACAGGGCACCACTTCCAAAAGTACGTAGGTACATCCCACCTAAGTAGATGGGACATAGAGGCTTTCAGAAATGGGTCTAAGATTTTGTGAAATATTTTATTCACAGCAACCCATCATTACTGTATCCTGAAATACAGTATTCAAAATAACCTTTTTAGATAATGAAAAGGATTCAGTGCATCACAGCAGCAAAAGACCAGCCAACACATAGTCTGCAGAGCTGTTTCCTATTCTAGATGGACAAGCTTCAGATGCAGGTTTAGCTGCCTTACAGATACTGGCCAGATTTATATGAAAAAATCCATAATAACTTGTTATGCAAAACTGGTTTATGGACACGGTATAAAAAGTGTAAGAATTTCCAGCCACTACTAATAGGCCTGCAGTCTGTTATTATGGAAATAAATGCTCTAGTAGAACCATGCAAGCCATTTCTTTGATACTCTCCTATATCATCAAGTCCAGATCAGTTACATATGACATATAACAGCATTTCCAATTGGTTGTTTTTTACTACAAAGTGCTGCGAGTTCTGTTGAAGAAAAACATTCATAAGCTAGATATTTGTTTTTATTTACTGTTTGACAAAGTCAGTAAGTCCCAGTAGCCTCGTTTGTCCCATTCCTTGTCATTTATATAAAAATTCCTCTCCTACCTCCACTTTTCTATATCTCCCCACTCTTTTAGGAAGCATTAAAATACTGATTTCTTGAAGATATTTACTATGCAAACCAAGAAATTGGTACTCTGTCAATACTGAGCTAAACTGAATAAAGTCAAAAATAGTATCTTACCTTGGTTAACCAACCTTTCACAATAGGTTTAGCATCACTACGAGGAACACCAACAGGACTGGTCACCTGCACTCTGAGGATGCTCTGTAGGACATGAATCCATTCCTCCAGGATGTTGGGAGAGTCTGCTGTCAGGAAGTAGGTTCTCTTTTCTGTCATGAGCTGGAAGGAAAAGGAGTGAGAAAGTGTAATCTGCACACCTATGATCTTTTCTTCAACTGCTGAATTCCATTTCCCATATAATTTTTTTTTTTTTTTTTTTTTTTTTTTTTGCGGTGGTGGGGGATACTCTTGGCAAGAAAAAGGCTGCTACCCTCATGGCCCAATGGAAAGAACTGAAACACAGATGGATGAAACAAATTCCCATGAGCTGTCTTGCTGTTTCTGTTGGATATTGTGGCTTTCTTTGTCTCCTCTTTTGTCCTGTCTTGTTACTTGGTGCTGCTGCTAATTTTTCACTTTAAAGGTGGCTGCTTATATGTTTTCAGTGTCTTCACTTTGTATTGCCTTCTGCTCTCAACAGCTTGTGATTCTTGAGGAAGACAGACACTATGAATTTAACAGTGTTAAGCCTTAGCAACTTCAGTTTCACAAGGGCAGAAGGGAGCTCCTGGGCTAGATCATGTGCCTTTCAGTCAGAGTGTGAGAGAAACTTTAATACCTTCATTATAGTAAAGTCCTTTGACAATTATGACTCAAAACTGAACCCAGTAACGGGCTAACTTCTAACATTTGGAAACTGAATTCTCACAGGAATCCAATGCTTTAGATATTGCTTCAGATCCTTCAGATATGTAAAGTCAGGCTGAAGATCTTGCGAGAGGAGACTCTCAGAGGAGATCCTAAGTACCACCTGGCTTTAGTTGTTACAAGAACCACTTTTCTCACACAGCTTCAAGCTCTCAGTCCTAACTACAAAAAGGAAAGGCTAGAGTGTTGGAAAAAATAAATGCAAGAACAAAAACAGAATCTCTTTCAACATCAAAAGGCAGTGTTTGTGTTACAGTTTAGCTCCTTCCCCATTATTTACAAAACTAACTGCTTGGCTCATGTCAGAAACCAAAATACAGGAGCCAGGTAACATTAGCTCCTCTAAGTGGAGATGTAAAGTACCATTTACTCTGGAGTGAGGTCTCTCTCACCTAGCCATTGAGCACGTGGTTATCTGCAGGATGAAAAGGCGACACTTACTTGAAATGTTTGGGACCCTTCACCTCGGACAATTTGGCAGGAGGAATTCAGCTCCATCTGCCCTTGTGGCTTGCGGATAACGTCACTCTAGAGGAAGAAAGGCAAACAGCTTTTTCAGTAGGAGAAAACGTATGTGGGTCTCAGAGCACTTAAGTACAGCATAGTGTGCATGTCCAGGTGGAAGTCATTCATGAGCATTCATGAGCTGAAAAGGACAGAGGTTGAAGGTTGCCAGGTTGAATATGAGACAGCAGTGTGATCTCACTGCAGTGATGAAGCAAAGTCTTCTCAGTAGTGACAGACAATAAAACAAGGGTAATGGCCACAAACTGTGTCTTGAGAAGTTTAGATTGGACATTTAAGAAAACCCTTTTTCACTGGGTACAGCAACACTGAACAAGGTACCTGGAGAACTGGAAATTTTCAAACTCATCCAGACAAAGCCATGACTGATTTGATCTACAGCTGGTAATAGTCCCTCTTCAGTGTGGGGCTCAGACTAGGGACTTCCGGAAGTCCCTTCGAACCCACAATCTGTATTGTGTGTATACATTAAGTCATTTGTAGATATGCATAATTTACTTGTGAATTCTGATAGCTATACCTCATATCAGAAATAAAGATGCATTACACATTAAAGTGTATTTTTTGTCTTGTCAGCGGATGATGAAAATGAGAAAAAATTAAAAAGTTGAAAATGAATCTTCTTAATACTGTTGACCTGTAAACAAAGAAGTGTATATCCATGGAAATACTATGTTATAATGTAGAAATGTAGGAAATTGCTGTGTCTGGAGCAAAAAAGTATGGAAGGTGAATATCCCTAAATATATTCTCTGTAATCCAGCTAATAAGAAGAATAATAAAGGCCAACAATAAATGTGTCCTACCATATATACATACCTTCAGTATATAATACTGGAAGTTTTGAAATAAAGTAATTTTATTTAAAATAGTTATAAGTAATAAAAAGTATTTGAAAAGGCTTAATTGCACAGATATGCTCTCTCAATATTGTTGTACTGATCATGGTGAGAGAAAACATTTCACATAAAAGGTTATTTTCAATTTTACCCATTTTGTAATACTTTCGTGTCAGTGTGGGAGGTGGGAAATGAGAAAACCTAGCTTTCTTCCCCCTCAAAGTTACAGTTTTCCCCAAAGCCCTTCATTCTAACTTATGAGTGCAAATCTATGCCTTCCTGGCACTGACAGTCATTTTTCCTTTGTTTTCATCTTAAACCTGACCAAAACTGGGCCATGGCATGCCTTCTGCTTTCAGTCATCTGCACAAAGTTAACCAGTAGATGTCAAGTTCTTGTCCTTGTGAAAGAGCTTTCATCAAGAGCTTCTCTGCCTGAGCAAAGAAGCCATAATGGCATCTGTGGGTGAGGCATAAGACTTTTTGGCAGGAAATTTTGGGGGAAACTTGCCCACAGCTACCCATGCAGCCTCTGCCAGTGCTATCAGCCTGGAACCTCTCAGACCAAAATGAACCAGTTCTGCAAACAGCCTTCTCTCTGTGGCTCAGTAAAGGGATGTGTATCCCAGCAACTCACCGGAGACTTGTAGTACATGATTTGTCCATTTCTTAGAACAAACCATCGTCTCTTCCACATCTTCATCTGGCTGCCCATTTTCAGCAAGTAACCTGACTTCTCCATGGGTTCCTGGAGGACGGAAAGCGAGGGGGTTTATCTTGCACCTCTCAAAATACAACCGAAAAAGAGTTGGTGAAACCAAACTCAGGCATCTTCTGCATCTCGATCATTTGCATCTCTACACAGCCAAATGGGATTAACAGCCAATTGGGTGTTGGGCAGTATTTCTGCCCAACTCGGAGAGGCTCCTAGACTATCTGCGTAGGTACAAATACCACAGAGTGGTGTGTTAGTGAAGAAGGCGTATGAAGATAATTTCACTGATTGGTTTATGCCCTGAAAACCATTATTTTTCTCCCCACCATGGCAGTGACTTCCCAAATAAAAATGATGTCTGACTCTAAGCACTGGTTAGACTCCTGCTCCTTGTCTGCTTGATCTCTTACATTCAGGAGTACACAACTTAGAAATGTAAGTTAATGCTGCCTGTGTTTGAGGGCTTTTTCTAGAACAAAGCATTCAATCCTCTCTCCCTCCCTCCTCCAAATTTCCAAACTTTGGAAGGCTTTGTTTTGTCACAAATGTGTAAGGCCATCGTTAGAGGAGAATGTCGCTACAGGAAAACAGTACAGGTGATCAGAAAAGAATATATCCCTCATGCTTATTGAGCAGTGTATAATATAACCCCTCTCTGCTACGAACCAGCTGGACCAACAGTACAGTCAGGCACAGCATCATTTAGCAGCAAATAACTCAATATATTGTAGTTCTGTGTTTCTTCTTTCAAGGCCAAGGCTCTGTTTGCACCCCTTGCAACTGTGAGGTAGCAAGACTTACAGTGCAGATTCCACCATCAGTGGAATAGGAAGATGTCCGCTGTAGTTTATGCTCTGGCTCTGAATAGTCACCATCCAAAGAGTAGGCATCAGGAGGGATGGCATAGTCACTCTCGGAACTCAGCGAGGACATAGAAACACCTGTTCAAAGTAAAGGAAAGAATGGGAATCATGGACAGACAGAAGCAGGCATAGGTGTAATTTGCACCTGATACTGCACACTTTGGAAAGGTTTTTGAGTTCAGCATTTAATCTTCTTTGCTCAAGAGGAACAAATCAGATGTATTCCAAACTACAGATACTCAACCCCCACAAACCAAGCTTCTGACCTTCCGCCCCAGCCGTGTGTGTGTGTGTGTGTGTGTGTGTGTGTGTAGTTAGAGGCTGGTTTTGAACACTGACAGTGAAAGAAATCTGCTGCTGAATAAACAGAGATTAAAATCATCAGACTTGCTATCTAAAGCACAGACAAGCCCAGAAACATCCATTATAAAACCTCAAGCCTCTCCCATTCAAACTAAGGGAAAGGCTCTATCACCAGCAATGGGGATTTGCTTTCTGTGAACCTTCCACCGCTGGTCTGTAGCACTGCAGAGACACATCAGCCAATGCATCACATCAAAACACAAGTTAAGATTACATACACTGGGATTATATTTTATTGACTGACAATTGTAATGAAAATTCTACTCCAAGATCTAATTTGACCTTCCAAGCATTCAAGGATAACTTGTCCTAGACAAGACCCAAATTACTTGATGACTCCTGAAGGCAGAAAAGATTTGGTTACTGGTCAAGAAATTCTCAGCTAGTGATAGAAACAATGACACTTTCTCTAATGTGTTGCTCTTAGCTTGCTTTCAAGGAGAATTCACAGAAAAGGTATGGATGCTCTAGTAGGTGTGTGCTGAATTTGGGAAATCAATCTTTCCCATGATTTTAGCTTAGCAATCACCTGGATGGAAAGCTACCAGTGACAGAAACCAAGAGGACAGGTTTCTACTGAGCAGCTGTTGATATTTGCCCGCATGCTGGGAGAAGTCCTTGTTAGCATCACCCAGGCTATGCATTTGTTTGTTCATCAACAAATGATGTGTTGTGACACTCTGTTCAGAACATCTTGCTTCATTTGTAGGAGGAACATTCCTGCTGCTCCATGGCAAAACTCCCACTTTACCTCTTTTCACTGCACGGGGGCTGCCTGGTATGCTAGCTTTCCTGTTCTCGGATCCAGCATTAGAAGCTCTGAAGCTGGCATGGGAGCTGCAGTCATCATCAGAGCCTGAAGACTCATCTAAGAAAGGCACGTTGCTGATCTGTGTGGCTTTCTGGAAAACAGACCTGTGTGGTCAGCATGTGAGGTAAGAGAGTCTCTGCAGGACCACCTGTGCTCATAAGGAGAAAAAGTGATGAAAGCAGGCCCTTGTTTTTCACACTACCTTGCCTGCTACTGTCCCAGGGCTCCTCATTTCCTGTTCTCCCTTTCTAATCCAAGAACTTCTAATCCAAGGCTGGACTGTCCAGTCACATTTTTGGGGTCTCCCCTGGTTACACCCTCCTATTGTTCCACAAGCTGAGTGCTTCCCTTTGAGTTGTCAAGACCCCTCTTCCATTTCATTCTCTAGGCTACATCCACTGTCACACCTGGGTTCCTAAAGCCTCATGGTGCACACTGAAACTTCCTGGACCAAAACTTTTGCTGCAATGCATTGCTGCAATGTTCTGTCTTCCCAGATGCTTTTATCATCTGCTGCTTCTTCTGCATTCTTTTGGTCTCCGATCCTTCCTGGCATTCTCTTATTTTCTCTCCTTCTCTGCACAGTATCGTCCCATCCTCTCTCAAATTAGTGGCAGCCCTGGCCCATTCTTATCATAACAGGAGAAGTGAAGTAACCCCTTACCCCCTTCAACGTCGTGTAGACTGGCACTGTGACATTTCTGTAGATGAGACAGGTAAATGGCCCAGAAGCTGCACGTGAGAAATTTGAAACTGGGAAAATTCAGAGAGAGATCAAGAGAGCAAATAATACAAACTGGTGAAAAGGAGCAGGTTTTAATGGAGAGGTACATGCATTTGTATAAGAACTAATGTAGCCTCTTGGAGCCTCAGATAACAGACGACTGCCATTCTGGACAGTTTGGCCTCACAAAGGCTAGAGGAAGTATTATTAATTACTACAACTCCCAGAGACAGCTGCAATGCTTCCTTCATTTAGCCTATAAGACACCTTACCCACCCTCTGCTCCCTATGGTGAGATAGCAGTCCAGTGCGCCTCACACGGGTGAGGTGATTTTAATATGCTGATGGAAAAAGCATGACTAATCCCAGCTTAACTGAGAGAGGAGGAAACTGTTTGCCTGGCTACCAGTGTAATCATGGAGCACCCATGACAGCCTTAGAGCTATCCAAATGATTTAGCAACAGCTTTCCTTTTCCTGTTTCATACCCTCCATTCATCATGTCCAAACAGGTAAAAGCCATAGTGGGCAATCTGTTCCTTGCTTCACTGTGATTTGTTTCATGGCTATCCTCCACTCCCAGATTGGCAAATTGCTAGAGTTCACAAAAAGGGGAAAGTGATGGTGGAATAGCAAGGCTAAAAGCAGGTCACAGACATGCAGGTGGTAGAACAGTTTCAGCAGAAGTGAGGAAGGAGATAAAGTCCCCCTAAAGATGTTACTGAATGTAGGAGCTCACAGAGCCCAGCAATGATCATCCCTGAGTCCAGATATATCTTCCTCCCTTCCCTCCTTTATCATCGTTATCTGCAAGATCAAATTTGCTTTGAAAACAAGAAACAAAAGGAAGAAATGTGAACAGCCGGAAGCTCAGGTCCCACAGTGCCACTGTAAATGCCCTCTAAGGGTGGATCTTGTCTAGAACTTACAGCAACTGGAAGCATCATTCACCATGGCCACTTCAGACAACCTCATGCCAGACTTGGCCACAGCATAGATTCGACTCTCCTGAAACAACAAGACCATTAACAGCAACCGTCAGACAAAAACACCACCCCTGCAAAAAGAAACACTCATGTCACAGAATCTCATAATCCTTTGGGCAGGAAGGAAGGGCCCTTTAAGAAAAACTGATCCATTCCACCAGATGTTGGATGAATGACCAGTAGCGGGGATTCATCTGTGTGTGATTCCCTGAATCACAACAGGATTGGCTTATAGGTGCGACAGAGATGACATCCACAGACTGGGACACCTACATGCAAATGTCAATAAGTGACTGCATCACAGCTTAGAAAAGCTGCCTTTTCTCTTTTACGAACAAAGCATTAAAATGAATCAAAAGAGCCCTAAGTAAGGACAGTCTATAGAATCACCATTATCCCATTCTCTGATACGGAAATGGAAGCAATGGCTGGAATGATCTGGGTAAGCCTGGGCCTCAGTTATGACAAGGTATGGGGCTTTCAGTTCAAAGGACATCCAAATGCTTCACAAATGATAAAAATTCCAAGGGGGGAACTCCAACCTGTAACTAATGCAGTGCTATGACTAAGGAATCAACCAGTCTGAAATGGATAAAATGAAAGCTAGAAACCTGAATCCTCTTGCTGCTTCTTAAAACATACTGAAAGCAACCAAGCACTATCAGATAACAGGCATAATACATACACATGAAATTAGCTGCAGATTGCAAAAGTCAAGCACACCAAAGCAAGATATGATGGAATTGGTATTTTCTGTACATGTATGCATTATGACTTAGTCTGTAACTAAATATTATGCACAATTTTTTCCATAGACGGTTCCTATTCAGGGCACATAACAGACATTTCTTACTGAATAAGCTGCTATTTAATATTCTGCTTGTCCTTGATTGTTTGATACATTTAAATATGCACTACTTAGATATACAACTCTGGTCTGAAGACAAAATAATGGATTTTCTCATGAGCTTTCATGTGGTGTTCCTGACTAGAGTATTGCAAAGCTTCATAAACATTAATCCCTGGGAGGAACATGGATAGGCGTTATCTCCATTTTCCAGAAGAGGAACTCAGGCCTAGATTCTTTAAAGTATCCACTATCTTTAAAGTACTCATTTTGAGAAGTGCAAGACCTGACTTTTCAGAAAATTTAGCGTCATATAACATTGCTTGTGATGAAACACAATTGAATAGCAGACAAGTGCTCAGCACTTCTCTAATCAAATCTACTTGTCTAACTCAAGTTGGACATTCAGAAAGTGTGTGTGTGGAAATGATGATCATCTGTGAGTAAGTTCATCTTAAGGGACTGGAAAAACTTTATATAGGAACTTTAGATCAGAGAAGAGGATAGCAAACAATCTCTAAGGTGCAATTCCTTTCTTCCAAATGAGTACATTGCTCATGACATCTTTCTGATATCCGCAACAAATAAAATAGAGGTCTTGAAAACAGCAGTCTTTTATTACGCTATCCAGCTTCATCTCCACAAGAGTTCCATAATATGTGCTCAGTGAAGTAGGATTCCTTTGAAAAAACAATTGTTAATACACTAGGGTTAAAATCTGCATCACAAAGGATACGTGCGAAGATCACAGGTAAAGTTAAGTTTTCATTGAGAAACATTAGAAAACATGAAGATTAACACTGAACACTTGAATCTGCACCTTCAATAAACCACTTGTTTGTCTGTGCCTTTAAAAAAGCACATTGAAAATAACTGAACCGTCTCCTGCGATATTATATTGATTTCCATAGAATTCATCAGTTGGACCGACACGCTAGCAAACAACCCAAGCATTCGAACTAACAGGGTGAGGGTGATAAAAATAAGACTGTTGTCTCTCACATGAAGTAAGCGATAGAAGGACATGTATACATACTTCGCCAGTGGGTTTCACAGTATTTTCCTGATAGAAGACAAATACCAAGAGATAGGAATGCTGAGATCTCTTCCATACACGTAGGCTACTGTTCACAGCTTCTTCTGATCTTGAGCCTACTTGGTCCAGAGGCCTTTTACATGCACTCATGACTCACATTTTCAATCTTAAACTCATGACAATCAAACTAAGGATAAACTTTTAACCATAATGCAGCACATCTTGACTTTTATTTTTATTTCTCACTACGCTTTTGAGTATTATTCTCTTCCATGGAACTTTTTTTTTCTTATAAGAAGGAAAGAATAAAAAAATTTTCATTGGAGCCAGCGTACCCCATGATCTGGAACTGGTAGACTAAGTGGTTCAGTAATGTGACCGATATCACCAGGAAACAATTAGGTGAAACTAAGAAGACTTCAAGCCTAGCTACTGAACACTACTAAAAGATGGACAGCCCCTCTCCTACTGTTGCACTTGCATTTCTTACCCATGATGGGAATCTGTGCAGTGGTGGTGTGGGAGGTTTGCCTCCTGGATTGAGTACATCAGCCTCAGAACTCGCAGCTTCTTTTTGCCCTGCAGCTAAGTGGTTGATCTCCTCACACATTGCAGCTTCTTCCCTCATCTGGCCACCTTCCGTCTCCATCTCCTCCCGCACCGCATCATCATCAATGTCTGTCTCCTCCACTTGCCCATGGCAGACTGGGAAAGCTGTTATGGGCTGGAAGGTGCCAGTCTCTAAGCTCATTATGCAATGGAAAGAACCAGCTCCTGGCTGTGGCTGGCTGTAATGTCTCTTGGCTAGTTGGATACTGTCTCTTGGTGTACTGGTAGCCCATGTTTTTGGAAGGGTCATACTATTGCCAAAGCCACATTCCCTCCCTGGACAGAGGGGATGTGCTGAAACAGCCGATGTTGATACTACCAGGGACGGCTCAGCAGTTTGGAGACGGCTCTCAAAGCTGCTCATTATTTCTCCTGAGGAAGTGGAATCCAGCCGGTGGGAGCGGAACCTGGCACTCAGTTCATCAGAGGAGCTAGCTCTGTCCAAAGACACTTGTTTCAAGGTGCTCACAGAGCTATGGTTTCCCTCCAAGGAAGTCTGGAAAGTCAAAGCCTCAAGGATTCTCGTGGGCTCAGCTGGAGGGTCCAGTGAGGTGGGATCACTGCACCCTAAACTATGTTTGGAGCTTATGACAGGGAATATGTCTTTCTCTGTGGAGAGATTCCAGCTTGATGGGTCAGTCATGAGTCTCAGCGTGCTCTGGGAAAGCAGAGATTTATCCTCTCCATCCTCAGTGAAGGTATCATTGGCAAGGACTAAGTTTGCTGTAGAGAAGACACAATCTGTAGATCCTTTCTGACACGCTTGTTTGAAACCAGGTGCAAAGAGCATAGATTTCTGGTCTGTGTTCTCAGGGAAAGAGGCCTGTGGTGTTCTGGGGTCCACAGAATTATAGCTCCAAAGAGATTCAAAGTGAGGAATGCTGGTCATATCTACAGTGGAAGAAAACATATGGTTAGGGCATTCAAATGCTTTACTGTCTAAAACATTACTTGCTAGAGTAAGTTGTTCATGCTGGTTTTATTTCAATAGCAACCATATTGGAAGAGGCCAGTGGAGAGACCCTTGCCAGGTTAGGACCCTACAGAACGGAAAAGAGATGGCTGGGAACAGCTATAACAAGACGAAAAGGAAAGGATTAATCACTGTTTCCTACAAAGGTGGAATTAAGGAATTCTTAATGAAATGATCAAGCAGTATGTTTAAAATTTACAGAAGGAAGTGTTTGTTTCTACAGAACAGTGTTTTTTCTACAGAAACTACAAATATACAATGCTATGGTGGCCAAAAGATAGGCTAGAAAAAGTGATTTTTTGGTGGCTACGATTCACAGTCCAGACAGACATTCAGGCTTAGGAAGTTTCCAACAAACTCACTGTAGAAGCTAGAAGGGTACATGGAGAGAGAGATGGCTCTACTGACATTATTGTCAACACTCTTTCCTGAAACATCCACACCCAGACAGAAGATAGGACACTGGACTAGGCAAACTTTCAGTCTAACCCAATATGGCAGTGTTTTATTCTTATGCCCATCCACGATCATGTCTCTTAAGACAGCCATCAGAAGGAAGTGCACACATCTATGCAATACTTCAAAAACAATCTAAGTGGCCAGAATGCTGCTTGGCACAGTTCCTTTGACTTCAATGGACCTAAACTGGTTTAAACCAGCAAATGAGCTGGTATGGTTCCTCCCAATCCAAGGGATTTAATAAGGCTCCCACCATATGTATGGAAAACTTCCTAACATCAAACTGACCACAGAGTTTACTTTCCTTTAAAGAATATCCCAAGAGCTTTGTGCAACCCTTTGGTGCTGTATGACTTTCCCCACAAATTTTGTAACAGTTAGTTATACGTTTTTGTTGTAAAAGCTTTCTTTTCTATGTTTATTTTCTCTCTGTCCCTTCGGTTGGTATGTTAGAAGATAGGATGAAGGGCCTGGCTTGCCTCCATTGTTTTTTGCCCATATAGTACCTGCACTCTATCTTCTCTTACTTTTTTCCTTTCCATAATGACTAGATTTAATGACTATATCAGTTCTACAGGTTCTGCTGAATAGCAACATTAGCGTATAGAGAAGTGTGGATAAAACTTGTTGGAATACAGGGGATGCTGTTTACCAGAGACATCAATGCTGAAGCCACGTGCCTCCTCCGTGCCTCTTGTCCTATGGCAAGCTCCTGTGGTATCCTTGTAATCACTAAACTGAGACATTTCCCCAGAAGATGGTACAGAATTTGTTTTTACATTATGAAGGAATATTTTTTGGTAATAAATATTTCATAAGTACATAGAGCTTTTCAGACAAATGAATACCACAACTTCTTCCTGAAGATAGACAGTAAGCACAGACAGGCTGAGCTGGTTTATTTCAGTCACAGAAAAGTCCCTCTTGGGAACAAAACTCAGGCCTTCTATTTCCCAGCACTAAGTTTAGGCAAGCAGGCCACAATTAACCTAATGCCAGTCTTACTTTGGTGGAATTGGGATAGGGACAAAAAAAATTTAGGGAGTGGCCATGTCTCTGGTCCCATCTTGATACCACAGTACACCTGTGTCAGACCTCCTGCAAGGCTGAAAAAGAAGATTCAGAAGCAAAGCTCCCTAAATCTCTCCAGGCCAGGCACACCAGGGCTTCGCTCTTTCTGTTAATGCAGGCCCAAGATGTAACCTAGAACTCTGTCATCTTAGTTTTTGGTTGTAAAAAAACCTCCATTCTATTTCTTCATGTGTAATCTTCTCAAGCACTCTTCTCTAAATCTGTAGCAAAATCCTGGACGTCTAGGTGCATATCATCTCCTGCAGGATAGGATATGACCACCAATCATTTCAGGTTTTTTAACTGATCTTGGCTTTAATATGTTGTCTTACTGAATAGAATCAAGTCTTAAGACACTTTGGAAGTTGCATAAACATGGGTGAGTGTGATTCTATATGGCTATCACTGAAAATGCTGCCTGAACATCCAACTCTACAGGCATTGCTTAACCACTATTGGGCTTTACAAGGAAGTAGTAGCAAACTGAAGATGAAAGGCAACAGAGGGAAGGCCAAATAGAAGAATAAATCACTGCTGATTGTGGAGAGAATGAAACCCACTTTTAGAAACACAGCTGAGGAAAACTGCAGGAAAAGACAACCACCAGTGCCTGACCTTGGCTCTTGAGTCACAAGAAACTGAATGCTAATGAAATTATTCCTAGCACATAATCCTGGCACACATTCTTCCCTGCCCCCAAGGTAAATCATTAGCATAGTCTGAAAAAAAGGCCATTCATTTTAAATACTACTGGAATTAATTTTAAATATTACTGCTATGCTTGCAGTGTCCTAGATGTGACAGGAAACAAAGGAGATAAAACTGTTACTATTAGCATGGCAAGCAAAAGGAGATTTGTCACTTCGCAGAGGCCTCTGAATTTAGCCTGGCACATTGAGACTAGTGAGGGAT
Organism: Dromaius novaehollandiae; assembly: GCF_036370855.1. Taxonomy (NCBI): domain Eukaryota; kingdom Metazoa; phylum Chordata; class Aves; order Casuariiformes; family Dromaiidae; genus Dromaius; species Dromaius novaehollandiae. The sequence continues at coordinate 38,194,654 of NC_088102.1, forward strand.
AAGTGGACAGGGCAGAGCTGTTTACTACCCAGGGAGCTGGGATCCAGGGAACACTTAATGCCAGATTATTAACGCAGCTTACCAGCCATTCTCTTTCTGTAAGCAGCCAGAGCCAGAGGGGATAAGAAAAAAACCCACTCACAAAGCGTTTAGTTAGAAACATGGCAGGATTTAGAAGGAATTTTGCACTATTCCCTTGTTGTGGAAGGAAGGGAATGCCAGAACAAAGCTTCTGCAACAGAGAAATACCCCCTACCTGCATGCCCAGTGAAGTTCTGAGAAATCAGCTCACATTACATGACTAAACCAAGCTCATTAAAAAAAGGAAGAAGAAAATGGTAAAGAGAGAGAATTTCCTCTTAAACATGAGTTGCGATGAAAGGTGCTGATTTCAAGCCCTGGAGACCAAAGTCCTCCATCTATCTACCAAACAAGAACTGCACAAGCACAAACACTGTAAGCTGCTTTCTCCATCCCAACCTGATAGCACACAAGAACCCAGCTTCTAAAGGCAGAACAGACAGCTGCTGCCTTGACCCATTTGGTCCGTAGTTACTCAGCTCACATGCCAGCAGAAATGACAGTTCTTTGAGAATGAGGATATTCTGCATGTGGAGGTGAAGTGAAATTCCTCAGGGACTTGTATCTTCCACCACTGATGCCAGTGGAGAGTTTTGCTATGGATTTCAGTAAATGCTTTTAATTCAGAAGCTAAGTGTTTTATTTTAGCGGCATGAGCAGACTCTCAAAAAAGGGGTCTTTGTGCAGTCCCTGATGGGAGATCAATTAAGAGCTTTTGAGGTAGGTAAGCAATATTATTCCCATCTTAAAAATGGAGCCACTGAGGAACGGAGCAATTCTGCTGTTTGCTCACTGTTGCAAGTGCTAATCTGTGGCACAGTTAAGACTACAGCCCAGGAATCCTGATTTCTGTTCTTGTGGTGAAGGCTACAATGCCAGGTGAACTCATTTACCTTGCAATGTATCCTGAAGGGCTTCAACTTGCTCCATCAGCCTCTGATTACAGTTTTTCAGGCGGTAATTTTCTAGCTCAAGCTATGAAACAACAACAATAAAAACTGAAAAATAATGCAAAAGTTGTGTGTGTTCCACACCTCAGAACAGGTCTTTGTCTTTATTCACATTCGAGTGTCAGAATAGGAAAGGAAAAAGAATGGGTGAAATTTACCCGAAGCCTTGGAATTCTCCTCCTCCACGGCTCCGCTGGAAAACTCACCTACGCTTTACCACACTCTCTCAAATGGCCTCTGTAAACACTATTTGTACTCCTTACACAAGTCTTTTAATTTTCTTCCCTGCTACTGTTTATCACTTACTACTGTTTCAGAAATAACTGTTAGGAAAAAGGCAATCAGATAACCATAACCCAGGAGCAGCATTTTTCCCTTCACCTCATATATGGTAAAAGGGATCCCCTTGATCCAGGGCACCAAATAGAAAAATATTAAGGGTGCATCTACATTAGCAATTAGTGCACAAAAGTGATTCTTTGCAAGTTTACCTTATGCCTTTGCTTTGACCCTCTCGGCACACACTCTTAAACATAGCAATGGTGCATCCAAAGAGACTCCCCTCCTGATGGAACTAAGGTTGCAATTGCACCTGTGGTGCTATCTAGAGCAACCCATTTGCAATGTGGATGTGAAGTCCTTCAGCCACCAGTACCACCAGTGCTCTACCTGTGCATGGTGTGCACCTAGAATCAGCATCTGGCATGAGCTTCATTGACAGTAAAGACAAAATGTGAATTTATGGTCCTGGATCCAAAGAAGGTCACACCAAGTCAAACCCCATCCTTCCTTCTTTGTGCTGCACTAGTCAACAATGTAGACACACCCTAAGTAATCTCACACAGGAGAAAGAAAGAGAAGAAGCATAGCTCAATGTTTAGGCAATCAAAAGAGATTAGAAAAATTACACTCCAAAACAATAAATGACCACAAAGACTACTTCTCTCTGCTGGCTGGCTCCAACAAATCCCCTTTCTGATATAAACTGGGAAATCTATGGCTTGACTCAGAAAAGAGAGAAACACTGGACAGTCCCATTCCCAGATGTAAACTACTACTGCATCTTTAAAACTGGGCGCTGATCCAGTGTGCTCTCTCAGCTACTCTAGAAGATATTGAATTGGGCCCTGATGGAGGCATAAGTCCATAGGATGGATAAAAGGGAGAGGCTATACATAAGAGAATGCTGGGTAGGAGGAAAACAGCATTGGTCAGGGAGGGCAAATTAAGGAAGAGCAAAGGATAAAGTAGTTGTGTCACAGCTGCTTTCACAGAATGAGGGACAGAAACTGCACCCAGAGAAAAAGGTAGGGGCAAAGGAAAACTGGGGGAAAGTCACCTCTGCCTGGTAAATGAGACAATAATTTTCTTTGGAGACTGCTTTTGGCATTACCAACTTAGCAGTCATTTGCAATTTGCCCAAAGCAACCTGCAGACCTCAGTCACAGAGACAACCCTAGCCCTGCAACTGAGCATGTGCAGTGCCAAACAGGCTGAAAGCCTCTGTGGCAGACTGACTGTCTGCCCTCAGGCTATTGTCTCTGTGTAGAAGCCCACCGCCAGCGCAGCCACCGCACCTACCCATAGGCCTTGAAACCTGGCAGGAGGCTGGAGACTCACCTCTCTCAGCTTAAAAGTTACCCACTCTTTGATCTTGGCAGCTTTCTCTTGAACAATTTTTGCTTCCTCAGTCCTCAACTGTTTCTGTGCCCAAAAAGATTAAATGCATTAGGATAGTACAGTTAACAGTGTTTTCAGCAAGCTACTGCATCAGGAGTGACTTATAGACTGAAGCTTCCATTCCAAGCCTAAGATTTAAGGCTGCTTTTTTGGATATGGCTGCCCACCTGTCCTCTGAAAATCAAGCCATTTAAGCTGTCTTACATGGTCCCTGGAGTCACTTTTAGAGGACTGTTTCAAGAGTTTATTGTAGAATGGCAAAATTCAGCCTGGGTGATGACTGCCCATCTCTCACAGTTTCATTTGTATACGGTCTCCAACTTTTCCTGTTCTAGATGGTTTTGCAATGTTGCTGCTTGCCATTGAGCAGCTGCCGGGTCCTCCCCACTCTTTGCTGGCTGAAGTTAATCAAGGATTAAGTAGTGCCTATATGTGATTTATAAAACCCATAATCCTTCCAAGCAAAAGGGATTCAATAGCTGCAGCTCAGGTGTAGAGGGCAGATGTTAAAGGGCATGAGTTGGAAACTAATACCAACATTATATTTGTAACACACACAATATTCTCATTGAGAAAGTAAATTAAGAAAAAAATCTAAGTTAGCAGACTCAGGAGAAAAAGAAAAAAGCACCAAACTTGACCTTGAAAGACCTACTAGCAGGTTTTTAGAAGGTGTAAGTGGTTGTATGTTTACATATCCTTTAAAACAGGTTTTAGCCCATGCAAAGGCTTCATGGGAATACTGTTGATTTGCACAATTAACATTTTTCCCTAAGTATCTGCTTGGGCAGTGTTGCTACATCATTTTTGCAGCTGTGTTTCCTCAGCTGTGTGTTCTTCTTTTCTGTGCATTTCCTTCGAAAGACGCTGGATTGATTCTGTGATCACTTGAAGCCTTCTGTTTATCTCCTGTGTGGGTTCAGGAGAAGGAATGTCACTGAAAGGTCATCTACCTACAAAGTGACTTACGCAACTAAAAGGAGAAGTCAGTTCTAGAAGCAAGGGAAAGAGGGGAATATATTCTGTATGGTGCATTTAGCCTTTGGTTTCTCTAATTAAATGGACAACAAAAGTAATAGTTGCTTCGTGTTTTCTCTGCCATATTGGTTTTGCTGATGTGAACATATACTTGCAATTAAGACAATAATAATGCCCCCCCCTTTTTTTTCCTTATACTGAAAAGCATAAGTTCACTTAAAGAATGACATACAAATACATAGTAGATTGCAGGAAATGCCCCACACATCACTTTTAATCATCATATGCTATTCATTATCACAACTGCACATTTAAAAGTTCTTATTCAGATATGCTTCCTGACTTTAAAATAGTCCTTGGCAACATCATGGCCTGCAGTAACATTTGTAGTTGAGCATAATGAAATAAAAATAATCAGATCTCATGCTTCATGAGGAAGATTTAGTTAGTTTTTCTCATTGGATATGGCTGTGTGTTGCTAATGATCAGGTACCAGCCTTTTCTGGAATCAGAGTATTAGACTTGACAGACCATTGCGCTGAAATGATCTGGCAAATGTAGTGGGTTTATCATAGTCCTCTGCATAACTGTCACATGGCAATGCCTTTGAATCTCCAATGACTTGGGGAGATCAGGGACCTAGTGGTAAAAGATTCATAATGTTGCTATGCCACACAGTGAAGAGCAATGCCAAGATTTCATTAAGAGTCCTAAGGCAGAACAGCCACATTATCACAGTGGTGTCACAGAGCTTAATAAGCCCTGCCTCTCAGCAGAACCAATTCACTCAGGCACAACACCTGTAGATGCAGTTACTGTGCTCTGAGGTCCAGAAGCAGTTAGGGATTCTTTGTGTCCCACGCTATTGTGTGGTGCAGACATGACCTCAGGGTCCTCTTGTTAATATCCTGAACTCTACAGCTCTCCACACTAGTGAAAACAAATAGGGTGACAACACTGAAGTAGCTCTAAAAGGCCTTCTTCAATTCCCACTGTCCCATCCCATTCTGAAATTAAACTGGTGACCCTGAGATGGATTCTTTCTTGTCTGAAATTGTCAAGCTTCAGCTTCCATCTCTAGAATCTCTTTTTGCCTCTTACTGATAGAATAAGGACAGAAACACCTTTTCTCATGTTTCTTGATTTTAATCATATCACACATCACTTCTGGGTAAATCAGAATTTCTTCCGTCTCCGATTGAAAAAAACCTGCTTCGAGACCTCGACCATTACTGTAGCTCCTTTTGAACCCCTTCCTTCTCTTCTAATATGCAGAAACAATGCAGAGACTCCATCTATATTACACCTGAGCAAGCTGGCCCCAGGAAGCGCCCTGAAACCCAGAGTATTAGAGAGATTGATGCCTGACCTCCACACTGTACCTGGCCTCAAGAAGTTCAGACATCATTCTATTTTGCCCTTGAAGTGGGTGAAAATTAGTTAAAGTGCAACTCAAATGACAAAATTTTTTTTATGTAAAATTCTGACGAGCTACTTTCATTAAAAAGAAAGTGATTTACTTAGCAATGTATAAGGTTATCTCAGTCTTTATGTTATAAAGAAGGGGAATAAAAAGAGGTATAAAACAGGGGAAGACCTTTACCTGAGTTGAAATACAAGGTCTGGTGTAGGTATGGCTCCTTCCTTCCACCACTTGAGAATGCAAGAAACTAAGAACTAGTCATATGGGAAAATAGCAGGTTTTTTATAAGAAACACATCTGGCATGCTAAGGGATTGCTAAGGACTGGGAAAGATCCCTTGCTGAGAAGCAGCATATGCTGAGTCGGATGTGGGCCATGGAATGACTTTGCAGAGCAATCTACGTACTGCTAGGAAGACAGAGGCTGAATAGAGAGGCTTTTGTCTGGAAGGAGAAAGGAAAGGGCATCTTGCTCTGACCAGGGCATCATTTTACAGCTAATCTGGATACAACTGAGATGGTAATACATAACAATGGGGACATAAGCTATACCTCTGAACTGTACATTACAGAGTCCCTCTGGCTCATGAAACTACAGTTCTCCCCGTAGAAGATGTCTTTACCTGTTTTGCCAGCTGTGTCTCCAACCTGTTGATCAGAACTTCCTTTCCTTGCACTGTGCCCATCAGCTCCTGGTATTTCCTGTACAGAGTACTCTCTGATTCACTGGTCTTCATGTTGGCCAGTTTCATCTTCTCTTCCATAACCCTGATCTGTAAGAATAATCAGAGGGAGATCAAAACCAACACAGTGCAAAGCAAGGAGCTGCTTGTTTAGCACAAGACCCTGACTGACTGAGAACATTTCCAAGTTTTATATTTGTGAAGTCAGGAAAGGGAGAAAAAAAAATTAAGTCACACTTTTTTATTTTCATATATGCGAAAATAACATTGTAACATTCATATATTGAAAATAACATTCACTTGCAATGCTGAGGCAAGTAAAGGATGCAAGCTGAACTGTGAACTGATAAACACACTGGACTGTGAAATATTCACACGTTATTAGTAACGAAGACAATATAAGCGTCACAGTCTATATAGATATATGGGTAAGGTACAACACATTTTCCTCCTTTGCAATACCATGGCCAGCTTTTTACCCCATTCAGTATCAGGGTATACACCACAAAATCCTGGATATTTGTTTCAGGTCAAGACTACTATAGGGAAATGTATTAAAGAGCTCCTTCCTCTTACGACCCTCTGCTTTAACGATGTTTTGGCAGCTTCTGCCTTTCTGACAAATGTTATCTCTAGACCAGCTAATAGGTTATCATGTTAGGTATTCTGAAAACTTTGCACACCTTTGAGCTCCTGCCAGTGCCAATAGTAGCTCATCTGAACAGGAGAGGCACCACCGTAAATGTTGCTTCACTAAAGGCAAGGTTTCAATGCTCTAAAATCTAGCTGTTCATGAAGCCTTTCAAGGGAATTCTGAAAACTTCCTTGTTTTCTCCCAAATCTGTGTGTCCCAATATCCCAGTTTCCCTGCTTTATCATTACCTCATCCTATTGCAATGGACTATAAGACTTCACTTCTAAAGGTGAATGTATTTCCTCCAGCTTAACTCAAACCCACTAATTGCAGCATTTGATGATGGCCAAATACCTGGCACATCCCAGAGGGACTGAATCTGCAAAGAGTTCTGAGACCAATTTGAGATGCTGTTAGCTTAGCATGGGTTTGGAGCTGGAAGGCAGAATACAGGCAATGACCTGCACAGAGTCTGCATGAGAGAGCTGCTCATGCTCTGTTGAGCAGCCTACGCCTCATACTTACAGAAGCTGTGTTTTGTCCTCCTGTCTGTCTGCGTTAGACAGAGGGGCAAATTGCCTCTTCCTTGTACTGAATCAGAAAGACAGGCGCCCAACATCCAAGCCAGAACACTAAGCCTGCTGAGTCGGATGTGTTTTCATTAGAGTTTAGGGTGATTATAGTAAAAAAAAAAAAAAAAAAAAAAAAAAAAAAAAATTGGCTCCTTCTTTCTGTCTGATGCCCAAATGCTGACTCTGTGCTGGAGGCTCACAGTGGGGACTGCAAACATGTGATTTCTTTAATTGAGGTTGGCAGCTGCAGGGAGCCCACTGAATTAGCAGTCCAAACCCCCAGTCTCCTGGAGTGAAAGATAACAAGGGATTTTATACTCAATGTGGAGCCCTTTCATTTGTCAGCTGCTTCTCATTCATGCTGAATAAACCTGTTTATTGAAGCAGATACCCCTGCTCCTTATGCTGTCACTTCTTCAGGCTGCCAGATAGAATTAAAGCATTTCTTTAGCAACACTTTTCTCTGGATGCAGATAAGACTGCAGGAAAGGCAGAGATGCTGCAGCTTTGAGGGTTGATCTAGTCTCTAGGACTTGCCAACAACATGGCTGCAGAACTGCTGCTGGCAGGTGACTGCATGCAACCTTCAGAATAACCCTCATTTCTGTTAGGGCATCCCTCCCACATCTTCCCAGCCAAGTTCTTTGTTCATGCTCTGACCTGGATTTGACTTACTCTCCATCTGCTCCTTGGTGTCACTGTATCTTTCCATATCATGGTTATTCTGCTCCTATAGTTGAGATGTCAGCTAGTATAAAACCTCCTTCACTGGCCTGTGGTGATAACAGTATTTCCTGTTGATGCTGTCACACTGACAATGTTACCTTTGCCTGTTTTGGTTGTGCGCAGACTTATTGATACCACTCAGGTACAATTCTTGTTCTCGTTGGCAACTGCTGCGCTAATGCAGAAGCCAACAGGAGGGCAACTAGATACAGTATCTCTCCTACTGTTGAGTTGGTCAGAAAAAAACTCACATTTTCAATACCAAACTGATGAAGGCTTGGAATGGTACATTGCACGCAGGCATTATCAGGCATTTCAAGCCGCTGATTCCCAAGCAATATGTTTCCCAGTGTTTATACTACAGATTATTTCATCCTTCACTACTGAAGCCCTCTTTAATAGTCATTCTTTGAGATCTTGCATGGCTCTCTGTTCTGCACCTTAATTTCCAATTCAGTGCTCAGTCCTGCTCCTCTTGCCCAGCTAGTGGAGGTTGGTCCACTTTAAACCTTCTCTTTGGCAGTGGTCTACAGTGATGATAGGATCTCAGACTGTCTGGCTCTTCCTGGTTCTTTGTTTTTATAATACCCCTTACAGCATGGGCTGTATGACAGTCTGCTTCCTTAAGGCCCATTATTCTTGTTGGCCTCTTCATAAGCTGAAGTCTCTCCCCCCATTATTTAAGTAACATGAAAGACTAGCTTAGGCAGAATGCCTAACTTTTAGATGGCTACAATAATGAGCAATGAATCCTGCTCTTGATGCTTTTCTCCATGGGCTCCTGAGCCAAAACAATAATTACTGAATAGAAAGTCCGAAACAACTGATGGATTTTGCAGACACACCCTACCCATTTTGCAGAACCTCCCCTACTTGTAGGCAAGTCCTTACCAGTATTCCTTCTTATTTATTTTCTGAGGACCCAATCGGCAGCTCTCTGCACTTTAATCCTGAGGTACAATCCTCTTCCTTTTCCATAATCAACTGTGCAACCACTCCACAGTTCATTTGCTTCTCTATCATGAATGAGGAGGAAAAGGCTGTGAAGCTGAGAGACAGATACAATGTGCTGGCTTTCACTCAGGGTTAAACCTATTCAGGAACCTGCTCATAGCTTAGGCTCAAAGGCTGAGAAGCATGGCATCATCACTTCATGACTATAAATCAATGTTTCCCTAGTAGGGCACAACACTGCAGAGTGCTGTCTGTATGCTAGAATGAAGGAGTTTAGAACGACTTCCTGCTGGGTTTGTATCAGAGCAAGCGTGGCAGAATTTCTTACCTGCTTCTCTGCATCCTCAGCCCTTTGCTCTGCTTCTATCACTCTCTGTTCCAATTCCTGCATCTTTAGAGCCAGAAGAAGAAAGGGGGGGGGGGGGGAGGGGAGAGGGGAAAAAAGAAAGTGAACATTACTTAGCGTTTCACCTGTTTGACTCAGGAGTCTTTCATTTTCTTGTGCAGGACTATGAATCTTTGGCATTTGTTGCATTAACTGGACAGCTCTGCCCAAGAAACAAAAGCCTTTACTTCTTCCAGTCTTTTCTTCTCACCCACTTTGAATTAGCCAGAACTGTTTCCTCATTAGTGAGCTTCACCATTCATTACAAGGGTCAAGGGAATAATCCCAAGGTCTTGACCCCTCTCTGTGATTTACACACTATGGGCTGTCCCTGCAAGTAGTCTGTCTACAGCACTCCATTCTCTCCTGTGTTCATTCCAGCTAGGATTCATTCATGACAGTAAACAAAGCTGAATACACCTTGGCAAGCTTGTCTAGTGTGCCACTTCATAGCCAATAGTTTGCATTGGCATCAAAAGCATGATAGGCTCATAATTGACAAGAGAACAATGATGTTAATTTTCCTATGCTTCTTCTCATTTTAAAGAGCTTTGCAAATCATCAATTCTGTGATCCTTAATCTGAGCATTGCTTCTATTGAAGTCAAAGGACAACCAAACAGAATTTGATCCAAAACGTACAAAAATCACCTCATTCTCAGCGAGATGCAGGCATATCTGGGGTGAAACAAAGTTATCATTTCATAACATGGGACAGAAATATACAATTGGGCGAGATAAAACACAGTCAGCATTCTCTGGGTTAAATTGCTTTGCATTCTCTACTTTCACCTCTCTTTTACCGAAACCTATACTTTGTGATTGAATCATGCTAAAAAATTATCTAATAAAGACCAGATGTCATTTCCCTTCCTCTAGCAGCTTATCACTAGTGCCTTTGTGATCGCAACTTAGGATCTTATTCAGCACTTGCAAGATCTTCTTCCAGCACCTGCCCTGCTTTGATGGGTCTCAGATTTTAGCCCAACAACGCTAACTCAGTGTCACTAAATTTCCACTACTGATCTGCACGACTTACAGGATGCTTCACAGAGTTTCCAGAACTTTATAGTGTTTTACTGATGAAGGAATTACATAGAAGCAGTTTCAGAAGATTAAAAGAACTGTGCTTCAGGCAGAGAACAAATTGTAAGGGGAATTGAGCTCTTTTTCTCCTTTTCTGACATACTTCATGCTTCTGGATAAATCACTGGAGCCAAGTAATCAAGTTGGACACACTGAAGACCAAGCCAATACTTCTGAAAAGGAGACTTACTCGTCTTGGGTTTATCACCCTGAATGCAGATGTCAGCATTCCTGTGTTTCCATTTCCCATCCTTTAGCTGGCAGCAAGACACTTTTTCATAAGTACACTGTGATCATATGAGTAGGCTGACATATCAGAAGGGCGCACACATGTAGATAAATCAACGATCATACAACTAAAATATATATCACACCGTAACAAATATATGCTGTGAAGATCAGCAAGTACCACATTCAGTGCAATAGCGCTCTCAGTTGTTTTTTTTTTCCAGGAGATAGGTCAAGGACATCACACTCTATGGAGCTTAATCTCCAAACCATCAAGGACATTTCTTTGGCAGAGGAACGAGAGATGCTGTAGAAGACTGCACAGACTGCCAAAGCCATAGCTTATCTGACTGAAGACTCAGTTTGAGAGTCTTGGCAGAGACCGAGCTCAAGGCAATCTAACATTAACAGCAGTGATCTGGGTTATGATGTGAGTCTGTGTCCTTTAGGAACAGTGATCTAGCCATGCATTTCCCTATTAGTAACTGGATAGTCCTCACCACAAAGAGGTAGCAGTCCGATCTGTTGGTGAAAGACAGATACTAGCTGGAGACATAATACATTTGGGGAAAAAAGGCTGTTTCTGACAGTTTTGGAGTCAATGGTATCTGCTAGTTTTCTGATACATTGACAGAAGCTACATTCACAGTGCTTAATTTAGACAAACCTCTGGGCTTTTCCCCAAAGGCTAGCATCTTATGCTAATAATTAGATCCTCCACAAGGTGGGAGATCTCCCTGAAAGACTCAGGTTATTTTAAGGAGACGGCACTGTTCTGGTTGAAACTTGCTGTTATCCCAGCCTCGTGACAGTTTGCTTTCTGGTGCTAGCAGTCCCGATTCCAGGTCGGGACAGAAAGTGTATGTCACAACCATTCCTGATCCCTAAAGAGTTATGGAAGCCTCTTGTGCAAGCAGGGTGACCTGGCTAAGTTCCAGGCAAATCAATTACATTCTGTCACTCTAATCCCCCATAGCCCCAGATGAACTCCTACTTTTCTTTATTTCATGTACTACATTGTTGAGTTGTCCTACTATGAACTGTTAAATAACTGCTGTGTTTTTCATATACACAAAATGATTACCTCACCCATCTCTGGTGTCAGCTGCCTCACTGAGGCACATTCAGATTTAATATGCCTGTGTTTGTAAGGCTCTTTCAAATCCCTCAATGAACTAATAATAATGCTTGGTATTTACATGGGTCCTTTCATTCAAAATGCTTTATAATTTGACAAATGCTACTAAGTAACTTGACCTAGGTCACATAACAAATTAGTGGCAAAGCCAAATTCAAGAAACTCCTCTCCCAAGCATTAGCCCAGGCAGCTTGTATGCAGAGAGAGTAACAGGCCCAGTTATATAGCCATGCTTGCATGAGACAAAAGAGTTTTTTTTCCAAACATTCATTATTTATTGAAGCAAGACATAAACAGGTTAAAAGCTACCCAGATGGCCCTTCTAAAAGCTGCAAAAATTCTCCTATCAACCATTTGCCCACGCCTCCCCACTTCTGTTCACTCAGATCATGCAAAACAAAATTGAGTGAAAAAAGTTCATGCCTGTCTCAGCCTCATTTTTCTTTCTGTCCTTCTTTCCAAGAGGTCACTTGTAACCAGGTCATCCTGTGGCCAAGGCAACGGCCTGCTATGCCACCCACCAACAGATGAGTATCCCTTTCTTTGTGTGCATGAGAAAGTCAGAGTGGAAATAAGTGCTTGTTTCCAAAGAGACCTGATCCCTGGTAACGTCTGCACCAAGCTGGGACCCATGGGTCCCATGCCCCCAAGAGGGTCAGAAAGGCCAACACACTTTTTCCTGAAGGCAAGGTGCTGGGTGCCTCTGCTATGTTGACCTAGAGCCTGCCTCTGCCCATCTTGTCTGAAGCTAACTTGACTGATACAACTGAATATTTACAAACCAGGCTATCAAAATGAAAGCTCACACTGTGTGAACTGGGGCACTGGTAGTTAAACTGCTGGGTTTTAAATTCCTCATGTTCTGAAAAGCACTTTAGATTATTCAATCTAAGCAGATTTTTAAAATCTCAAGTATTTAAAGCGTTAGCGTGCATAGTACTGCCAACACCAGGCATGAGCAGGGTTTTTTTTTTTTTTTTTGAATTAAAATGATAAAGTGTCCTTAAAATCAAAAAATTGGTTTAAAAAGACTGATTTAAAGTGAAGATCAGGTTTCCAAGCCTTTCAATCAGCAGCTTCCAGACTGCTAGACTGGCCTAGCTCCCTAGCTACACTAGCGAGCAAGTATCACACCACTGGTAACATTGTCCTTTGCTTTCCCTGGCAAAGCTACTTTCAACCTTTTTCTGTTTTAATTTCCTGTTGCTGTGACCCATATCCAGGAGCTCTCAGGGGCAATGCTCGCTACAAGTTGGCAACACAGCTTCAGACTGTGCCCACTTCACATTTTTCAAGATTTCCCCCCCTCAAAACTTTTTAAAAGAGTGCAGTACTATTTCAAAAGAGCCTGAATCTCTTCATTTTCACAGATGAGTCTGTTAGAAAAAAAATAAAATCACAATTGCTATAAAATACACAATAAAAATCACTGAAGCTGGCATCACTGCATGGAGAGCAAACATCCTCCTCCTCCCCCATTTTCTTCACTTTTTTGTCACTGTCCACCTATCTGACTGGGCAAAGGATACAGCATGGACAAGGGCCCTGGCTGCCGTGACTGCTGGAAAGCCCCATAGTGTCTGAGGGGGTTGGAAGGAGGGTCTCCGAGCAGTTTGCCGCAGAGCACTCAGGACCCTAATGCACAGAAGACTTGACCAGCAGCAGTTTTCAGCATGAGCATCACGTGCTGAGCGACCATGCTGGGACCTCGCGTCTGTCTGCCAGGAGAACCTGCCTAGAGCTGCCCCACATCACCTGAGCTCTCTCCCCTTTGCATAAGACATTAAGAATAGGGAGTTGCAAGCTTGCTAGCTCTTTGACCCTTCAACTAAGCATATCACAGAGCTGTACAAGTAGTTACAGAGTAACCTGACCACTGAACCAAGCTGCTCCCTAATCTTAAAGAAGGGAACATCGCTTTGACTGAAGGGCTGAATTAATTAATTGCAGTCAGGTCCCTAGAGGAGTCCCCTGAAGCAGATGATGATTTTATTCTCTGCCATAGCCTACAAGACTCCTTAGAGGGAGAGTGCAACACGTCGCTGGAGAGCGTGTTCTCCAAAAAGAAATTTTAACAGGTGGGTTTCTGTTTTGTGCGGTTAGTCAGAAAGTTTCTCACAGTAAGAGTTAGTAAAACATATGACCACAGATGCTACAACGCAACAAAAGTAGAATACTGCATATCACAGTTGCCCTTACTAGATGTACACCATGTCTGTAAATGATTTAAGCCCCTTTATCTAATTGGACTTTTCAACCATTCCTAACATTTTCCAGGGTGAGCAAGCACTGAAGTGCATCTCAGAGGCTACGGTGGAGAGATGAAGGGGGTGCTCAGAATTGCACCATTCGTTAGAACAGTACGAGAGGTGGAATGTACAGACCTCACACGCAGTATACGGCGTCAGTGGAAATACAATTATAGTGACGGATGAAAATTGCTCCATTCTCTGAAGTAGGTGTCATTTAAAAAAAAATTCCAAAACCAACAAACAAGAATAAATACATAAAGGTTTCATAATACAAAATGAAGTAAAAGTGAGTTAGAACATATCTATCATCAGGTACAAAACAGCATTTGCAGTCAGCTGCAGTCAATTGCAGAGATTTCAGCTTCATTAGTAAATTGTGACTGAAAGAAGCCGTCCTCACTTTCCAATAGTAACTGAATGGCTGGGCAATCTTAAACTGTTCCGGGATATTGTAAGCCATGTTTCGGAACAAACAAGGAGCTCCAAAGCAAGCGACAAACTTGGACTGAATGCAGATAAGAGCTTTGTGAAAAGGCACTAATTCAAATTGAAAAATAACTCATTTTAAGAAACATGGTAAAAACAAAAATCCACCCCATGAGGGAAACAAAATACCATATAAACTCCACAAAAGCCTACATCAAAACCTCAGATCTTTGCCATTCCTCTCCCCTAGAATGTCAAAAGAGTTCACCTAGTGCTCCTGAAAGAGAGATGAGTAGGAGAAGCAGCTAAAACAGACAGATGCCATGCAAGCTTCTCAGATCCAGATTTCCTAAAGCATCTCAGTCCTCTCTCCAGTATCCTCAGAATGTTTTGACTGGGTAGGCAGTATTATTTTAAAGTTATGGCATTATTTTTACCCCTGACTGCTCTTTTAACATTATAGCATAATTTGCACTCCTGTAAGCTTTTCTACTGCCAGCCCAGTCCAGACCCCATTATTCTTACATAAAACATCCATCCATGCTCTGTATCTGTCTCAGTCACTTGAGGTATCCAGAATCTTGCTGGGACAATGTTTTCTAGTGGAGTCAGGATACTTGGTGATTTTCCAGTAAACAAAGCCAAATTCTTATTTTCACTAAGGCCACTTTACTCCACTCTGGCAGGCACATCCCTATATCTCAAGTGCTGAGCAGAGTGAAATGACATATTGTAAATGAGGAAGAGATCCCTACCACAGCTAACAGTTTTACTGGATGGCTGAATGTTTATGGATTGTTGCTTTCATCCCATAACTCAGTGTAAAGCAGAAGCAACCACTGCCTCACCTTCTCAGCTAACAGCTCTCGGATCTTGCTTGCCTGCAAGCGGAATTTGAAGAGCTGGGACTCCAGTGCCAGGCACCGTTTTCGCCAGTCCATACAGCTGCCATTCTCCCCTGTGAGTTCAGCCATTGTGAAGTTAACTCATCCACTTGGGATGTCTTCTGAGATGCTCTAAAATTCCTAGAGAAGAAAGGGGAAAAATTATGTATTTTAGATTTGTAAACTTTTCATTCCTTGTGCCTACAGTCTCCCCCAGTCCAGTCTAAGGAACCAGTGACACTATTTCTTTTGCAAGCAGATGTGCCAAATGAAATGGTACTATCTCAAATTACTTACATTGCCCTCTGCCAGAGGTTACTATTTTCACTGCTCTCCTAGATAAATGGATCATATGACAACTTCCTGATTGCCAGCAGTACCAAGCCAGGCACACAAGCTGACCTTGCGAATGGTTGGGGTATGGGTGATTATGTGAAGTAAGTTAAAGAGTGCTCGGCCACTTAGCTCCCCAGTGGACTGGAAGAATGGTTGGCTTTAGCTGATGAACAGGGTTAAACCCCAGGGGATAGTGACATCTTTTACTGTTACAGCTACATTTTGAAGAGGATGCTCATCCAGAACAAGCAGCACTGCTGCCATGCAGCTACAATGTGTCCCCCAGCAGCCACGCTAGAGGGGGGACAAATTACAGGGCAAATTCCAGTAGAATTGGCTCCCAGCAGGGAAAGTTTTTGCTGGGCAATAATAGTAAGTTAACACTGGCACTATATTTAAAGCCAAGGATGTTGCAGATGAGCATACTCAAGCATTTAAACATATGAAAGTAAGCAGTTAATGGATAACAGATAAATATTCAAATAAACTTTTACCTTTAGAGTCTCAGTAAATAATTTACTAATGCATCACACTATATTCCACAAACAGCCTTTCTGCCATGCTTACAGCCCTTCTCAGCCTCTACCTATAGACTAGAAATATTTTTACTTCTGCCTCCTTTGTACCAATATGGCTACAAACTCTCAAAATCACTAAAACCTCTTAAATATGGCTCAGCTCACACAACCATTATTAACTAAAGATACCAATGCCTTGTCTCCTACAGGTTGTGTAAGCAGGATGCATGAAGTAATAGTTTTCCCAAACACTAACTACTTGCCACAGTCAGTCCATAACATGTTGCATCTGATCCTTGCTTATAATCAAGAATTCCCTTCTCCATCTGAAAGTCAGCCAGCCCTCCCCCTATTAACTGTAAGCTTCAGAATGGCTTTTCAATGTCCTAGCTTCGGGGAGAATGCAGGGCAATGCCCTTGCTGCTCAGCACTGGCAGAAGAGTGGGACAGAACATGTCAGGAGGACCATGAGGGGCTCTGCGTTTCATGAGATACAGACCTCTCTGAAGCTCTTTGGTGGCAAGAGGATCTGTGCTCTCCTACCCCAGCAGGCAGGCAGCATCCTGGTTTGTCATACTGTAAGACAGCAGCTCACTCCACTTGCTGGCCCCTTCTGTCCCTGATCAGCCCCAAACTTCTCCACCATTTCTGCGTATCTGAGGCTGCTGCGATAGGCTCTGCCTATAGACAGGGATAAACAGAAATCAGAAGTACAGCTACATGACCTGAACCCTAACGTGTTGTACTTTTTCGCATTCAGGCACTGACTTTTTGATTCTGACACTCAGGTTTGAAGCAACACCTCTGCAACACATTTTGCATGGTGGGGAAATCCTCTTCCCTAGTCTGGTTGCACTGACCACCTAATCCTTCCCAGTAGGGTTGTCTGGCAGTCTGCTGACATACATCAAAGCATAAAACCTGCTGCTATGTGAAAGCAACTTGGGGGAGGTAGGGAAAAGCAGGCAAGAAAGAACAGATTTGTCTCTTGACTAATATTAAATCTCTCTTGGGCAAAAGGCATGTTTCATTAACAGGTCATGAGCTAACCTAAGTGGGCAGAATGCATAACGGGCCAAGTGTCCTGTATGACAGCAGCCTCACTAGCTCAATCTGCTTTGGCTCGGAGACATTCAAGTGTTGCAGATAATAGGAGAGAGAAAGCCTTTTTCATTGGGAGAACTGGGCATAGTCACTGAGACAGGCTTTTTTTTTTTTTTTTTTTTTCTTTTTCCATAGTTTTTCTTTATTACATAGAGATTCAACACATTCAACTAAGGTTATTCCTCTGTTTGCACACTATAGTGTTCCTGTTTCACACCCCAGAACACATTTAATGCTGGATCCCAGAAATCAGAGATGGAAGGAACCTACTGGGTGGAGCTGGGGCAAATATTTCAAAGTTAACCGCAATGAAAAACCTTGAATTTGTCCCCCCTCCCATGTTTGCAGTCCTTTTGTGTTCCTTTCCACTAAGAACATTTGTGGAACAACTTTGCCAGCAAGAAAGAATCTGAAAACTATGAATGTTAAGTACATAGTATGGAATTTGCAGAAAGTGAACTCTGAACTCACATTAGAAATCTGAAGTATTGTGTGCTTCCAGATAGACTCTAAAATATTACCAGGAGACCTTCTTATCCAATAAAAAGACCTAGCTAGAAAGCAAAAAGCACTACAAGACCTTATTTTACTGCTGTTGCCTAGGAAGGTGCTTACTGAAGAACAGAAAGGCAGACTGCTGAACAAAAAGGCTTCTTGAAAAGCTATTGCACAAAGAAGCAAATGCAGAGAATCCATGGAGTGGAAGGCTGCTTGCTACTTCATGTACTGGCTACCAAGAAGAGATGACCCACTTTTCTAAACAAATTCCACTTAAGGTTACCTAAGGTAAGCTACATACATACAGAGCTGGATGAAAAAGTTATGCTTCTCACCTTCCACAGTTTCAAGGCAAAAAGCCTTGGGGAAGAGAAAATTCATGTTTTTGGTAGCAGCAGAATAGAGGTGGGGAGGGGAGGTGTGAGGGTGCCAGACTGGATGGCTGCAGTGGGACCATGAGGTCTGCAGGGAAACAGAGGAAGGGTTTCACAGGATGTGATGGGGATTTCAGAGATGCAGTTGGGAAAGTGCCAGTGTGGCTTGAGGGCATGGGGCTCTCTTCCCTCCTTTCCCCCTGCTTTGTCAGCAGTAGCAGGCAGGAACTGAGTATTCGGACTCTACACTGCTGCTGGAACAGCTGGTCTCTTCAGAACAGGCAGAGTAGGCAGCTCATGGCCCATTTTATCTATGCCTAATGATAGTCCGTGTCCAGAGACAGCCTGTCCCAGTCATTCCATGTGGAAATGACATTGCACTAGGAATCAGAGGACCTGCATTCTCTATTAGTCAGTCCTATTGCTGACTTGTACTGTATTCTTACTTCTCTAGGTTTCATCCTTCCCAACCTGCAAGAAGGGCAATGGTAAAAAAAATCCACCATCTTAGACATTCCAGGTGAATGAATTAGAAATCAACCTGTAGCAGAATGCTTAAGTGCTGGGGAGTTTTGTGAATAGTAATAACCTGCTTAGGTATGCAAGCTACAGTGATGTGCTCAAGCCCCAGGCTCAAGGACATGAACTGGCTGCTACTATTTGCTTGCTCCCCTCCTGTCCGTATTGTGCGCACAACCTGTGTGATTGGTATGGCCTAAGTGCTTCAGCAGCAGCCTCCTGGCCGGAGCTGCAGTGAACAGGGATGTAGACTGGGTCACACAGCTCTTTAAGTTAAGGGTCAGGGCATGGCAAGCCCCACTTGCACCCTACCTGCTCCACACGTGCCACAAAGAGAGGACTGTCAATCTGGTGTCTTCGGACTGAAGCATACACACACAGCACACTGTTTCTGCGTGGTGGCCTATGCTACTGTAATGAAATACAGGCAGGGGAGCTAGGAAGCACACCTCCACACTCTGAGCTTTACTTTTACTGCAGTTTAAAGATTTGACATTTTACCCCAGTTCCCCCTGGCACCAGATGCCAAGACCACTTTTCAGGAAGGGCAGGATGGAGGACCATGGACATTTGGAGAGTATCTAAATAATTGCTCTATTTTAGCACAAGGAGATTCCAGCTAGGAACAAGCTAGGGCTAAGGCAGGCATACAGGTTTAGTGAAGTCCTTGTTCACATTTCGAGAGACAACTACACAAAAGTTACAGCAAAGTGGGAAAAGCTGTGCTTTTTGACCTAGTTATTCTCTTACTCAGGAACTGTTCAGAAGTTCCAGATACTTTATGCTAACTTTAAAAGAGATGTAAAACATGTATATAATAAAGTTGCCAGTAATCAATTTCAGAAGTTTGTGATCACTCACAAACAAGCTTATAACACCGACTCAGTGTGCACAGTCTGGCAGCCAGCTGTGCAGCCCTAGAAACACAAATTCTTGCAAAGCCAAAACCACTATTAATTCATCAGCTCCAACAGAACAGTGATGCCCGCACTTATTAGAGGGATTTCTCACCTGCTTACAGGCAAACTCAGTGCTTGCTGAACTGGAGGCAAAGTGACAGGCCAAGACTTGGGGGAAAGCAGTGAAATCACTCAGCCTCATTGCCTTTACATCTGTCTTATCAGAGTGAGAAAGCTTAGGATGTCCCTCTAGTTGTACCCACTCTCCAGGACACCTGGCTCTCATATTTTGCATGCAAGAGACCTGAGTTTCAAGTTACCCTAAATATACATCATATAGAAAACAGAACTGGCAAAGCAGCAATACTCAGAGAATTCTTTCGAACCAGCCTTCACCATGCACGCAGGCACCAGGCTGTTTTATTCAGCTCTGTTTCTCCTGTTCCAAGTTAATTAGGATGTATTTCATATCCTTTAGCTACAAACATTAGTGGTGAGTTATTTTATATACAGGCTGCTTTGCTCAATAAAACCACGTTTTCCAGGTGACGGCTTGCCCATGTTTCCAGTGATTTGTGAAATACAGTTCCAGGTCAGGAGGTGGGTTTAACAGAAATGACAGACTCGTGTTCTGTACTGTATCAGTGAAAAAAACATGCAATAGGAAGACCAAGATCCTACAACCACCACACCTACAGCTTTGCAAAAATACAGAGGCCATCCTTTTCCACAGCCCATCCCAGCACATCAATCTAATACCTAGTCCTTGCCTAGGAAACTTTGGCCACTCTCCACAACACTGTAGCATTTCACTCTAAGATAGTGATATCAGGCACTGTCAAGCCAAGAGAAGTACGCAAGTCATGAAAGGATCCCACAACACCATATTTACAGCTAACTGTTCTGAACATACTACTTCAACTCTCAAATGAAATTTTGTTCTCTTTAAATACATTCATAAAAATATTTCAGTCTTTATTTTAAGATTTTAAGTCCAAAGAGAACATATAATCAGTGAATCTGAATGTCCACACAGCTTATGCCAGAACAATAGCAATTTATTCAGACAGTCCATGACTTCTGGTTGAAGTAAAATACCCAGTTCTGAGTAAGAAGTTAAGACTGGAATAAATGTCCTGGATCGTTAAGTCCAAGTTCCCCTTCACCATAGAAAATTGCATCCTATAATCCCTCTCACAAGGAATGCAGCCCTTCCTTTGAACTGTGCAGGCATTTTTGCTGCCACTACTCCTGTTGTTCTAGAACCTCACCCTCCTAATGAGGCCTCTTCTAATTACCAGCATAAATATATTCATAACCAGCTTGTATGTGTTCATTCTTGTAAAATACTGCCCTTCAGCTTAACTAGTTTTTTTTCTCCTCCCTCATATTTACAGAAATCAAAAGCTTTGCTTAAAAATCTTATTTTGCAAGGCTAAAGAAAAGGGGCTCTCCTAGTCTCCCTTTCATGAAGGAAGCTTGACATTCTCCCTCTGCACCTGTCCCAACTTCAGTGCACACAGCATGAGAGTTGCGTTTTATCTCTCTTACTTCCCTTCATAGACATGGTGACCACAGATGTATCTGCAATGCAGCGTCAGTCTCACCAACACCTTGTATAAAGGGATTAGTACGCTCCTCTCTCCTAGGGAATATCTCACCCGAGTGCATTTGCCTTTTTTATGGCCACATTAGCCTGGTGGGCAATGCACAGACAAGCCAACCCTGTTGGAGCAGGGGAATCTGTGCTGGCTTCCCCCTTAAAAATGCCAGACACTGGAGTGCAGGGGGCCATTACAATGATACGGGAACAGCTCAATCAAGGACAGCTCTGTGCCAGATCTCCATAAGGATCTAACAAGGATCTCTGGAGTACAGTCCACTGCAAAATTTAACAGGCCCATGCTTATTCTGTGATTGATTAGTATATCCAGATCTTTTCCTCCTGTACTGTTTCTAAACAGTGGTCTCCCACATTCTGTGGGCATTTTGTTACTAGTGCTAATGTGCATTATCTTTTACCTCATGATGTTAGAGTTTATCCCATCTTTACTAATCCCCAGGAACACCCAACTCTTCCACTAAAATACCTACCTTCCTTTATCTTGGTGAGACCTCCCACTTCTGTAACCAACAGACTCCTATCTTTTCTACCCAAGTAATTAACAGAACCATCGAGTCCCATCTACAGGGCAGGGATTTATGGAGCTTCGAACAGGCCCCATTCAGCAAAATGTTGTTACATTCTCTTTTGTCATTTCTTTGCCCACTTTATAATTTATTAATCCCCTCTCCTCCAGTTAAGCTAATAATTTTCCACATGTCATCATAACAAATGGTCTCTGTAGGCCAGAGATTAGATCTACAGCGTTTCCTTTATCTAGCAAAACCTTATCAGAGAAAAATATTGCATCAGTCTGAAAGTCTCTCCTATTTCATGTTTAACTTCACATCTTAAATAAGAGCTTTCTTTCAAATTTATTCTAAATTTTCATCTGTTGTTAAATGCAGCATTCCCTCTCCCCCACTCCCTGTTCTCTTGGACATATGCTTTATGAATTACAATATCAACTTTATCAGACTGACTTTAAATCCTTTCTACTGGACTTGCCATTTCATATGCCTTTTTTTCTTAATTCTTAACCATCTTAATCCACTAAGTTCTTTGATTTTTGTTTTCCTCAGATATGGTACTTTTCACATGAGATAAAGAATTTATATGGTTATATGGTACAACAGCTCTTTTTTTTCCTCCTTTGGCATATGAGGAAGTTGGGAATCAGATACCTTCGGGGCAATATTTTTGCATTAGGAACTTCTAAATAGAAAGTAGCCATAGGAAAAATTAGACTTTCAAAGCTTGATTCTTAAGTGTATACAGAAATCTCTTAAAGAGCAGCTTGATTTTCAGAGCCTTAAGTATCAGGCAGCTTCCCGTGAAGATAATGGCAGCTGCTGAGTGCGCAGAACTTGGGGAGGAAAAACGACTGAACTAGCTGCTAAACACAAACATAAGATTCCCAGATTTGATTACATCTGTAAGTTTTGATTAACACTGGAGACAGTTCTGACAACAAATGTTACATACAAATGAAATATGAACATATTTACTTGGAGCACCTATATCTGATCACAGTTTTGATGAAGCCAAAACCTATACCAGAATGCCACGGCTATTTTTGTCTTTAGACCAGAATTAGTTGAAGTCCCAGATGTCAGTGGATCCAGAGCAGAGCTCAGAACATTTCAAAAACCCTGTGTATTTCACCTGAAAAGCCTCCTGAGAATGAAAAATAATTAAACAACACAAATGCTTTCAGGTATAGATCTGCATGCTTGTGAAGTGTTTGCAGGTGTATTCATGCAGTGCAAAAAAATCCGTTTACACAGACAGTTACCGGGGATTTGGTCAGCGCAGAAGGAGCGTGGTTCTTGGCACCTGCCAGGAAAACGCACCAGATCCTGCCCGAAGGCCGGAGCTGATCCTACTCTTTTTGCTGCCGTCTTAGTAAAAAAAGAATCAGCAGACACACAACAAATGCAACACATGGAGAGAGATTTCCTCCCACATTGCTGCTTCGGCCTCACTCTCTACAGGAGATGCTCAAAACTCAGTGTGGAAACCCCCACCGTTAATCAGCTCCCGTCCCCAGCCACCCCATTTCCCACCCCACAACCAGCTTCGCCCCCCAGCTCCTCACCCCTCAGGCACCGAGCAGCTCAGCCAGAGCCACTTCCTATGTGAAGCGCGGCTGGGGATGGATGCACGGAGCGAGGAGAAAAATAACATGACCAACTGCGGGAAGGGCAGGCGGGACACAGGGAAAGACTTGGACAGGGCCGGGGAAACAGAAAAAAAAAAAAAGCAAACACAAAACCAAACAAAAAAAATCCCCTCTACATCAGCGCTGGTGACGTTGAGTAGAAGAGGCGCCGGGAGGAGCCCCCCGTGCTGCCGCTCAGCCCCCGGAGGACGTGCCCTGCACACCCACGCTTATCAGAGGCAGAAGAAACCGCGTATTTACCCCGGGCCTGCGCTTGGGCCCCCGGGCCGCCTCGGGCCGCCCCCCGCCGCCGCCGCCGCCTCAGCCCCGCGCTGAGCCTCTTCGCTCCAAGCAGCGACCCCAGCTGACACAGACGGCGCCGCAGCGCCTTGAAGCAAAAGCAAAAAGAAAAAAAAAGGGAGGGGGGTGAGGTAGGCAGCCCGCCGCAGACCACCCCCGCGGCGCCGGCTGGCTCCTCCGCACCCGAGAGGCCACGGCCCGGCCCGGGGGCGAGGGCCCCTCTCCCGCCGCGCCCTCACCTCGGCCCGGCGCCGCGGGGCACGGGGCAGCGCCGGAGCGGGCGGTGCCGGCGGCAGCCAGGCAGGTGCCCCGCGCGGCTTCTGTCCCATTCAGCACTTTTCCCCTTCTCGCTCCGCTCTCTTCCGAGCGGGAGAGCCCGGCTCAAATATCAGCGCCCCCCCGAGAGGCGCAGGAACTGACATCACCCGCCGCAGGCTCTTAACCCCTTCTGCGGCTCAGCGGCGCGGCAGGTGGGGCGGGCGGTGCCCTGCTGCGGGCGCTGGGGCGAGCAGCGGAGCCAGGCTCTGCTCGCGGCCGCGCGGCTCGCTCCCTCCCTCCCTCCCTCCCTCTCGCTCGCTCGCTCCTCCCGGGGGCTTGCGCTGCGCTTGGGGGTGAGGAAGGGGGCCAGCCGCCCGGGGGGCGCCCCGCGCCGGGCTCCCCGAGCGGCCCGACCGCCGTCCCTGCCTCCTCGTCGCACCGGGGTCACCGCTGCCCCTGGCGCCGGGCCGCCATCTTGTGCAGCCTGGCAGGGCGGCCGCGGCCTCGGCCCCGCTCGGCTGGGACCCCTCGCAGCCATCTCCCGTCCCTCGGAGCGGCCCTTCCCAAACCATCCCCAGCCCTGAGGTGCGGCAGCATTTTCCGCTGAGGAGGAGCGAGCCGGGGACTCCCACCGTGCTGCTGGGAGCAGCCCGGCAGGTGCTGGCCCCCACTGCTCAGCGCCACGCCACCCTGGCCTCCTGCTCCAGCCCTGAGAGGCCGCAAAGCGCCAGCAGCCCAGCCATGGCACCTGCCTGAGGTGGGGGCTGCTCCCAGCACGCGTGGGGGCCTGGAAAGAGGTGACAACAAAAGGAAGGCTCTCCTGGCTAGAGGACGCTCTTCACCCCCACATACCTGGGCTGCGTCTCAAACAAAATGGCCCAACCACGCAAGCTTGGGGTTGCAGGCATTTCTAATGGTAGCTGTGCCGGCATACTAAATAGTTTATTCAGGGATAGGGCCACCACTTACTGAACTACTTCACACGTACCATTCTCTTACATGAATATATATTGACATACATGAATATATATTGACTGTTACTCAAACAGAGCCGGCAGAGAGGCAGGTGTGTGTACGCAAGCTTGTGCTGCCTGCTGCTGGCAATTCACTGCCGCCCTCCCTGGGGCCTCCGGCTGACAAAGCCCACGCTTTTATTTCTTAATATTGAGCAGAACATGGAAGTGAAATGTACCTGAGCCAAACTGAGGCTCCAGAAACAAACACCTCCAGGACTTTGCGCCTTAGACCTACATGTTGCAAAGCAAAAGGTAATTAATTCTCATTCCCATTTAGCAACCCATAGCTACTTATTTCATCACCAGGCATAGTATTACTTCCATCAGAGATGCTCCAAAAATTGCTCAATAATCTTCCACTTCATGAGGATAACTGCAGTCATGTATCACTCTGGCTGACCTGCATGTGCCTTTGGCATGGCCTGCTTTGCAGCCACAGGGTGAAATATGGTCTTTATCTCCCCTAGAAAGTGGATATGGCTTGTTGGGTAAGGACTGCATCAAAAAGACACTGAGTGATTATGAGACATCCACGGGTGCTCTGAAGCCATGCTTTGGCTGTTGTTGAGACTACCTACGCACAACAGGGCAGTCTGAAAAACAGGTTTGCCACAATCTGTGTAATAATCCAGCAGAAGAACAAACCAAACTTATCTCTTAGTACTATAAGCAACACTAGTCGCTAGTCACAGTTAAACAAGGTCTTAAATGTGGTTATCTGGCTCACAGATACCCCGTCGTCCAAGTTCTGCTGTTTATTCAACTTTTGCTGTAAACGCTTTCCTCACATTGATAGTGTGCTTTCACTGGTGTCTCAGCAGAGAAACAATGGTTTGCAAATCACTTACCAAGCATGAATAAAAAGACTGATGTGATTGAGTGAAATATGGAAATATAACTAAAAACATGAGCTCGAGATTTTGACATTGGAGTGACTAAAGGCAGACTCTCAAATCTATACCTCATTATCCAAATAATTTGTCAGATTTCCAAAGATTCTGTGGACCTTGCAGTTCCCTAGAGGATGTTTAGCCTTAGATTTCTCATCCGTTTCCAGTTTCATGGGATTCTGGCTGAATTAAGCTACCTGTTCTTTTCTAGCTAAAAGACAAAGCATGCATTACTGAGCTGGTTCAGGCAGAGAGCAGGATAGCACTGCACAGAGATGGCCAGGGAGCCAAGCAGAGACAGACAAAGAACTGAAAAGAAACAAGCATTGGCAAGGATCTCTCCCATTTGGCCAGCTGAGCAGGGACAGACAGGAATACAGTCAGAGATAGAGCCGGCTGTGGTGACACTGTTACCCAGAGTGATTTCTCCAGCAATTCCTAATAGAAGGGATTCCAATTGCCTGCAGTCTGTATGTTGTGTATGTATCTGTATTAATCATTACTCCAAATGATCAAGGAATTGTAATAAATAACCAGCACCAACATGGTTTTGGGCTCCCTGTAGGGATTTCAGCAGGGCAAAAGGGAGCTTCATGCTTTACAAAGTCCGCTCCTGACCTGAGACTAGCCACAGACAAAATGGGAAAAGGAGATATTCCCTTCACACTACCCATCCTATTCCTGACTCCTTTCAGCCATAGCATGCAACCACAGTGTTCCTTAATCTGAATTTTATGAGGTGTTTTTATTCTTCCTTTAAAGTCACTGGTCAAGTTCTCTCATTTGCACCAGCAAAGCCAACAGGATTGTATCACTAACTCAAATGTCAATCTGGCCTTGTGTTTTTCCCAGGCAACGAAGCTTGACTGCCAGGACATTCCTCAGCCACTGAACTTTATACAAAGTACCTCCCCAAGAATTGCCTGCACACACCTTGCTTTAACCCCTGGAGCCCCAGAACCACATCAGCACTTACAGAGCTCTGTGCTGCATTTCTCTAATGCAGATATTCTACAAAACTGTGCTTTCTTATGCCCCCATCGCTCCTGTTAAACTATTTAACAAAATTATTATTTAAAAATCATTAAAAACATAGCTGCTATTAAATAATGCAGATAGAAAAATATTTTTGACTTCAGAGAGAGGACGTTGTAAGAACAGCCAGTATCTCACAATTCCCAAGTGTCTTCCCTTGGTAGTTATCTTTAATATGTCTGCTCAAGCACTCCATGTCAGGCCTTTACAATTTGCAGACAAATCATTCAGCAAAAAATAAAATTTACTATAAACAGCAAATAACTTACTGACAAAATGAACTCTCTGGCAGATTCGAGAGACCTCGCTTGGCATTGTTAGACTATCATTATCGCAACACAAGTACAGCATGCTTTGTCTAGAGCACCATATCCAAGATAACTAAATAGAAGGACAAAAAGATACAAGAGAACAAGGTGTTGGAAGATGACAGCAGAAGAAATTGTCTCTAGTAAGCAAAGTTGTCACAGACAACTGCCCAGATACAGCACTTCTGAAAACTTACCAAACAGGCAAAGACACCAGCCAGATCAAGTCCATATGTCAGAGCCCTACTGGAGACTCAGTCCTATGTGGGAAAAAGCTTGCACAGAAAAAAGACAGTGCCTTGAAACACCAGTCTGAGGAATTTGTCTCTCTCCATAGGGAGCTTAGGCTCCAAATCATAGTCCTCTGAATTCCACCTATGTTAGGGGCTTAAAGAAGTTGAAAATAGCCTTTGTGCTTGTTCCCTTAGTCTGTTTCTCATGGGCTTCTAGTGTGCCGACAGAAGCAACCCAAACCTGCAAAGCCCTGCCGCCCTCCTCCTCCTCCTCCTCTTCTAATGAGCAATGACAAGTTCTTGCAGCAGAGAATAGAGATTGGCAGCTGTGGATCACCCTGTTGCATAAACCTGTTGCTTGTGGGAGGACCCAGTGGGAGGGTCAGTAAGCCATTGCCCTCCAGTACTTTATCAGCAGCAGCTGGCTATGACAACTGGTTTTGATTGTGTTATGGTCATCTAGTCACACTTCACACACAGAATATAAAGATAGACTTGTGCACTGCTCAAGTGAAAACTTCCACTTGAACAAGAGCATACATTTTGCATGCACAGTCTTGACTGGTAGACAGCAAAATAATGGAGAATTCCCACTGTCCTGAGGGAGTCATCCTAGAGGATGACCTCATCTCCAGTGTTATTCTCAGTATTAATAGTTCATGCCTTGCTTCATCTCTGAAATTCTCAAGTTTCAGCCTCCAAGTATCAGATCTCATTAGGTCTTCTGCTAGATTAAGAAACCATCAACTATCATTTAAGTATTTTGTGACGAAAACTTAACTTTCCTTTATATAAAATGCACAGATCGAACATCTCTCACAATACATGATTTCCAGTGCTTGTGTCTTTCTCATAGGCTTATCTAGACCATAGATTAGATGACCAAAACTTAAAAAGTAAATGTGGGGGTGTTATCGGCATGCCTATGTGCGCATGTCAAACTCCTGTTGCAGAGAGGTGAAGAAAGGAGGACAGCATGTGGGAGTCTTCAGGCTGAGGAGGAGGAAAACAGTCCTTGCAAGCATATTTGTTTTGTGTGGTCTTTCTGTGTCTGGTATTGGCTGGTATGCAGCACATAAGGTTCTCACATACCACAGTGCTCCTTTACTCTTTTTCTACGTCCACAGACTACAGAGGTAAATGCTGGGCAAGTGATGCCACGCGTGATGTATCTCACAGGAAAAAATGCATCAAACCCAGATGCTGCAACTATGCAGACATAGATGGCTCAACAGGACTTGCAAAACCAAATGTTGCTGCCCCAAAGATGAGGGGCATGGCTGCTCCTGCCAAGGAAAAGGAGGTATAGAAAGAAGGGGGATGGATTTGGGACAGAAAAGGTGCTGGGAGGAGGCAGGAAAAGCCCTGGAGAATTGGACTTGCTTGCAGCCCAAGTGATGTGAGGATGGCTACAGTTCTGCTGCTGCAAAGAGGGATGCTTCCTCTGCAGTTGCCCAGGTTTCCTGGGAAATGCCAGGCAAATGTCTATTGATAGAGCTGGTTCTGGAAGCACAGTATGAAAAGCTGCACTAGGAAAAAAGACTCAAACCATGTGGGGAAGAGGTTACAGATTATAGATTACTGATTTGAATTCAGGCCAAGCAATGGAAATAAAAAACTGCTTCCCTCTCCCAAGCAGCAACAGGGACTGCTATGTAGACAGACTGGTCATCTCAGCCCAGTTCTTAAACATTAGCTCTCTGAGGGATGCATATACTTGGAGTGGGCACTGAGGAGGCTGCAATGTGTGCTGCACATCACTGGCCAGGGGTGCTTGTAGGCCTTCATTACTGCTATGGCTGATCACAGTTCTGCATCAACCCATCCCTGCAAACAGCTTCTCAGCAAAGAGACTCAGAGCAGAAGGGATCATGGGGAGTGAACTCATCTCTGAACCCCACTAGAGCTGTGAAGAGAGTTGTTGCTGGATGGGAGAGGTTTAGGTAGGCCAGGAAAAGGGGTGTCCTTGTCCCTGCCCTAGCCCTGCAGCAGAGCTGGGGGAAATTCCATTTCTGGAGCTGTTAAACCAATACTTTCAATGAAGAGGAAAGTAGGTCCTGGCTTGCCCTCTGTATGATTTCTGATCTGAGAACTTCAGCACCGGCACCTGGGGCAGCTCTGTTCAGAGCCATAGGGGCTGCCAGAAACACCATGCTCTGATGGATGATCCTCATCTGGAGAGGGCCGTCTGTCCACAAGTAGGACAGTCTGTACTGGCTGGCAGTGGGGGAGAGAAGACACTCTAGTAAGAGACAGAGCTAGTCTGTGAGAAGGGTTTTGGCTGCCTTCCCAGTCTTGCCCTGAAGTCAAGCATACTGCTGGCAGATGTCAGGATGGGGTGTGGAGAGGAACATGACTCCCCACCATAGGACTCCTACTCGCGGTCTCCTTTGCTGGAACCGGCAGGGTGGGGTGTCTTAGATGGGAGTGCAGGATGGAGGCTAGGTTAGCTGGAGAGATTTTTGGCTCCTTTCCTGGTCTCACACCGGAGCCAGGCACACAACTCCCAGATGTTTGCGATCTCTCCTCTGCGATCTTTCAGGCTTGTCAAGGCATTGCGTGAAGGGAGGCATTATCTCACTCCAGTATGGGGGGTGGATATGCTAAAAGCCTCCATGGAGATTGTCCTGCCTGCTTCTCCCAGGAGGGGTCACCTGCGGGTAAACAGCCTTGGAGAGGGCTCTAACTTTCCCTGGGTGAGATCTCCAAAATGCCATTAGAGCAGCAGTTCCTGGGCCTCCTGGCATGACACTGAACTTGCCAGTTTCCATGATGACCCAAAAAAAGAGCAAAAAAGCACATATCTTTTTTTGGAAGACAAACAATGGGATGTGATAGTGCCTGTGGCTGGGGAGGAGGGGAAGATCCCACTACCACGCTGAAAACTAGGGTCAGTCATGAGGCTGAGCATTGAGCCCCAAGTTGAAAAGAAAAGCTTTGTTGTACTGTTCCCAAAGGGCTAATAGCAGCTAAAGGCAGTAAATCATGCTTATAGGTGTTCCTAGCTGCTATGAATATGTTCAAATGATATTGCTAATGGTTTTTAATTGGCAGCACTGGCAAACGATGTCAGCAGGTAGCTTAAGCAGGCAGTGTCTGGCAGTTGTTTGAACGGATGGGGTTAGTAGGAAGCACTAGTGGTGACCCCAGCACGGGCCACCACGTGTCTTGGCATGCAAATGCACACACAGATACGACACGCAGAAAGAACATGCAGGCTGCCCTCTCTTCTGTCATGTCTGAAAGCACATGGGCAAAATCTCTGACCTTTCACCTTGGTCACAGCGTGAAAATATTCACGTACAAGGAACAAATTCAGTCTTTCCATCACAGTATCCATTTCCCTGAGACTTCACCCACTGCCGTAAAGGTCTTGCCCTACCCTCCTCTGTTATAAAAGCAGGAGGCACCACTCAACACACACCTCCTGCTACAGTTTGGAAGTGGCTTTCTGCCTGATACCCACCCATCTCCTTGCATGCAGCAACAATTACCGAACAGCACAGCCTCCAGGATGAAACGCCATGGAGGGGATGGGTGGAGGGGTAACTTTCCTGATCTGCATCATTTTTGCAATGCAGTTTAAGATTTCCAGAAAATTCTAGAGAAGAGGAGGGGTAAAATTGATAAAGGATAAGATGTCTTTCAAACAGCCAACAAACAAACCTAATTTTGAACATCTCCCCCTCTGAGTGAAATGTTCTTGGCTCAGTTTCAAAGGTGCTGGGAAATTAGGAGGTTGTGCACCTCTGAAAACAGGTCTCAGCATGTCTTCAACAAGGTGACCAGAAAAAGGTGCCAATTTTGAAAATTGCAGCCTAAATTTTTTTTGATTATGCAGTTCCCTATGAATGAGCATGCGCAGGGAGGCTCAGGGATTGATCTAGAACTTGTCTTTCACTCCACCCAGTGCCTGAAGGGAAAATCCTTGTAAGAGACAAAATCCATCATTTTGGCCATGGGTTTCAGCAGCACTTGGACTTCATTCCAGCTGAGTGGGCCCATACAAGTGACTCCCACCCTTTCCCTCATGCTGTGCTCCCTTGTCCAGGATGGCATAAGCCCATAAAAGAGTATTGGAAATCAGATTCTGCACAGCCTCTTCTTCCACCAGCGTCCCAGCACACACCATGGTTGATGGACATGCAGCACTGAGAAACCCCCCACAGGGCAGGACAGGACAGCAGTGCCAAACAGGCAGTTAATTAAAGCAGCTCCTGCACAACACTGAGTTAGGACCTCTTGCAAAGGACATCATTCAGTAGTGTTTTAATTACTTATTTAACTGCTTAATTAGTGTTAATTGCACACGGCAGGAGGCCAGAACTTGGACTGAAAATGCTGGGCTGGCCAGGAAGCATGACTTCTCCTGCCCTGGTGGAAACCTAGGGCTAACAGCAGGCAAAGGAGGCAGATTGTGCTTGGTTGTAACCATGGAGGTGGTGGTAGCAGGTGAGAGAAGCTCCTGGAGCTTTCTGGAGCAGAGGGAGGAGGAACGTCAGGGGAGTGGAAAGCTTGGCTGGGGGGGGTGTCACTGAGGGATGGTGGGGCACATAGGGCCACTCTTAGTGCAGGAGATGCTTCAGGGCCCTTCCTGGCTGCAGAGGTGCTCTCCCTAGGCAGCTGCAGGGAAACCGGGCATGGGCTTTCCCTGGGTATTTAAACTGGGGGGCTTCAAGTCAACCCTTTTATTCTTTTTTTTGGCGGGGGGGGGGGGTGAGTAGGTTAGAAATGTCCTTAAATTCATTATAAATTAGATGATTGTATAAAAATATACCAGTAAATGTTGTAGAGATATACTATACTGTATATATATGTATAATGCAATATATTATATAACTTATATAACATTCATATCTAATATTTACTTAATCTGAAAAAGATACATATATTCTTCATTGCCAAAAAGACTCAAGCGGCCCCACACGCGAGGCCGCAGGGCGCTGACGAAGCCTGCGCGGAGCAGGCGCCCGCCTCTCCCCCAAGCGCGGCCCCGGCGGCGCCGCTGTGCTCTGGCGCCACCTGGTGGCTGGTGGGGTCGCGCCGCGGCGGCGGGGAGCGGGTCCCTCGGCCGCCACCGGCGTGAGGAGATGGGTGACATGTGGCACAGGGGAGCGCTCCTGCGGGGGGGCTCCGCCGTCAGCGCCCTGCGCCCCCCAGGGAAGCCGTGTGACCACGTGCAACCTCTGCTTTGCTTTGGGATGCCTTTCTCTCTCTCTTTTTTCTTTTTTTTTTGAGGGAAAAAAATGTTGTTTTGAGATTTTGATAACCCAACAAAAATAGGAGTGCTCAAACTGAGTTATGCCCTTTTCTGGTTTCAGCTTTTTTGTATGTGCTTTTTTCCCTGTGGGTAAACTGGGCTGTATTTAGTGATCCATGGGTGCAGAGTGAGCAGGATCTCATCTTCTGGCAGGGTGGTTGCATTACCTGCCTCCGTAAAGCCCTTGAGAGCCTTATGAAATGTGGCTGATCATCACTAACTTGCACTCTTCTCATCTGGTTTTCAAATTCCTACGAGCATAGCAGATTTCTCTGGTTGCATCTTAGAAAAGACGTTACAGCACAGAGCTGTATGGAGGCCTCACTGTAAATAGAAGAGTTACGCGACACAACATTTAATTGGGTAGCATGAAGTGCCTTTATAAACAATGAAACCTGAGCTGACCTATTAAGGGAAGAATACAGCGGACGATGCATTATTCTTGCTCTGCATCGTGCTCCTCCTCTAGCCCAGAACATGCAGCCACTCTCACTTTGTGTCTTCAGTTTGGCAAGCTCTGTCTCATCAGGGTAACAACTCCTCAGTGGGAACGTCAGTCATTGCCCTCTAACGGGCATAAATAGGGCTGTTCATCTGCCTGTTATAGGCCCTCTGCTAATTGCAGCTGATGGAGACTTTTCTTTAGCTGAAATAAATAGAAACCTCGGAGCAGGGAAATACGAGCTACACATCTGCTGCTCCCAGGGAGCGTTGTTGTCCCAGCTTGCTGATGCAGAGGAGTCACAGGAGAATAAGACTGTAAATGGCCATCAGTCTGTTGCGGGCTCTCTGTTGGAGGAGTGCTAAGACTCGGCCCAAGCCTTGTCAAGATACTATATGAGACACTGGACGCATATGACACCATATAACCTTGACTGAGGGGGCACCTGGGCACCTCCTCCTAAGGAGCACACAAACATTGTAATGCTTTACCAGAAGAACATATGGGACCGTGCAGGGGAGTAGGAAATAAGAGTTCCTAGGGCAATAGTTGCATACTTCACCTCGGGCATTCGTTCAAAGGATCAGTTTTGTGTTTGGTGCGAGTCCACTGAACACCTTGAGACTTGTTTCTAATTTTTGCTAAAGCTGGACATGATCCCTCCTCCCCTTACAAGAGGTTAAAATTCAAGACTGATGTTCCTGTACAAGATACTTGCCTCCTCTCAGCCTTGCTTTTTTTCTCATAATGGCTAATTAACATTAATGTCATTACCATTTACATTGCCCCAAAGATTACTGGGCTTCTCAGAAGACATCACAGAAATCAAAACATTAGATTAAACCTGTGGAAAAAATAAGAACTTTAACAAAATATTTTTCTGCTGGATCAAAACTATAATGTGATTCTACTGAGTAATAGTATTGCCACCATTACTGTAAGAAAGAGTAGCTTCTGCTTTTAAGTCTAGGGAAGCCTTTGAGCCTAGGCTGCTAGCTTTGCAATCTCTCTGCAAAGCACTCAGTGGCCATACAGAAATGTGGAATTCTGTATCTGGATTTCTATAGCCTTCCTCTGAAACCTGGGCCTATAGTTTATGATCTGGGCTTAGATTTACTAGATTTATCTTTAAGGTGAGCCTGCTGTCCTAAAAAATACTCTGTGAATGGTAGGTATGCAGTAGGTATGAAGGAGAAAAGATTCGGGACATCTTTCACCCGTCTTCCTGCAAATGATCAGGCAAAATCTTCCCCGCTTGCAAGAGGTTATGCTTTCATGAGTTTGTGACTGGCTCATGTCTCTCAGCCTCTTTAGGAGAGACAGCAGGTTTTGGGTAGGAAGGAGTACATTTAATACGTGTTGCAGCACCTGTGCTCCTCCTGCATTCTCATATTCATTTCTCCCAGAGACCACAATCTCTGGGGACTCTTCTGAACTTCCAGTAGCCGTTTGTTCCATTATCACAAAATCAATCACAGATGGTGCTTTTGATGCTGGCAATTTGGAAAAATAATCTCTTGGCTAATATCCTGAGCACATTTGATCTGGAATCACTGAGCAGAATCGGGACAGCCCATCATTTTGTCACGGGTACAGAAACACTTTCCTGACTACAGCTAAAAGTTTGGGCCAGTGTGAAAGCTTTCCTTTAAAGAGCAAACTTCAGCCTTAAATAGTTACACTTTGCCCCTGCCGTTTGGCTCTCTTGCATACCAAAGACTTAGCTCTTAGCAACATGAAATCCCATCCTAATTAGCCTCTGTTTAACAATACCACTTTGTACCACTCTCAGAATGCCAAACCCCTTCTATTCTGGGGCTCAAAGGAGGAGAATATTTCATTTCAAGCCCAATGCAGTCCAAGACTCTTTCTGTGAAATGAATTTTTCCACTTTGAAATGTAAAGTAGTCAATTACATTAAACCTGAACCACTCTGTATCGAACTAAAAGTCACACTCAGGAAATAAAAAAAACATTAACCAAATGTAGCCCAGTGTAAGCTCAGAAAACTGTGATAAGAAGTTCTGGAAAATTCAGTGGTGTTATATATATTTGACATATATAGTGCATGCTAGTCATAAAACTTGTGCAGAAGTGGTCAGGTGCTATAATTTGTTCCAATTTGACATTCAGCTGGAGAGAAAAATGTGCATTGTTCACTCACTGGGGAGACAGTAAGCCTCTATGAAACAGAGTAACTCTTACACGTATAGATAAGCTCTGTCCTGCATTTGCACCCACACTTTCAACACCTCCCAACACTTTTGGTACTGAAAGTAGCTCTGTCCTAGACTATGCAACTTTTCAAAAGGAGGTAAGGTCCTAGCATACCTGACCCTGCACTTCAAGCAGGTGCACTGTTTCATGTCTCACCACAACATTAGTGTACTTTCGGATGATAAAAATCCCACCGTCAGTTATGGGATTGCTTCTTTGACCCGTTGTTAGGAAGTATTCATGAACGTAGATACAAACACACAAACACGGAAGAGAAAGTAGTAAGAGTCCTTTTACTGAAGCCTTAAAATCATGGGCATAACAATGTGACCATCCATGGGGATTTTTTTTAAATGCAAGCCTCAAGAGTCACTTGCAGAAGGCATCAAGAGTGATGTACCTCCCTAGAATAAAAAGATTACATATGCGGATCTGCCCACCATAAATGCCAATGACTAGCAATGGTCATTCACACATGCAGTTTTGCATTTGGTCTCTTTCTATGCTACTATATGTAATTTCCTTCATCTTCCAGTAAAGTCTCTGGATTCCAGGAAACTCTCCGATCTGAAGCCATCTGAAAATATGTGAAGTGACAAGGCCAGGCTAGTTTTCTTCTCATCCCTACAAGAAAACTATTTACAATCTGTTTCGCGTACTGCCCCTGAAACTTTGACCTAATTTCCATCCCACAAATCCAGTCCCCTTAGACAATATTGTTCATGATAATGAAGATTGTATGATGACCGCAAGTATGCTTATTTGCTTTGAGTCATAATGTTTTGTGGTTATATAGAATTCCCTGTCATTTTCTGTCCATCATGAAGTTATGCAATCAGCATGCTCACATATGCTTGAGAAGGCTTTGTATCTTCTCCAGTAAACAAAAGAGCCCCTTCTTGAAATGGGTTAGCTGCCTATTTTAAAAGAAAAACTCTGTTATCATGAGACATACATTCCAATCACTGCATATAAGGCAACCTGAAAAAACTTGCTGAAAATGCTTTGCTGAGGTAAAATTAAGGTTACAAGTTAGAGTGGATATTGGAGCCGCTGTAAAATGCCATGGTCTTGGTCTCGAAACGTTTTATCAGCAAAGCTTTATTTTTCAGATTTCTCTGCTCATAAAGCCCTGGAGGCAGGGACTGAAATTTGGTGGGATAGTTTTACCATGTTTTGGACTTTGGAAGTCAATGGGATGCTGGGTGCAGGTATGCAACATACGTCAGTGGATCCCTTGACGTGCTGCCCAACGTGGATGACAGGCAGCTCTGCAGAGTTGTTATGTTAGCCTCAGATGACAGAGCTAAAGGACTATGTGCTTAGCCAGGTCTGGGGTCTGAATACAGGCTAGCTGGCTGAGGTTCTTTCCTGAGAAGACTGGTGAGAATTATCAAATGTCACAGAGAAAACTGTATTAGCTCCCCTGAGTGACAGAGTTTGCATTCATTGCTTGGGCTGGTAACCTGTACTTTTATCACATGATTTACCACCTTTGGATACCCAGATATCAGGAAGGACAGAAGTGGCAGAAGAAGCTGCTCTGATGCTGTGAAAAGAGCTTTCTACAGAGATTTTCTCTCCCTCTGTCATCCAGCAGGTGGGAGGAGATCAACACAAACAGTGAAATATAGGGTTATTGAATGAATTGTTCCCAAAGGAAACCCGATTTGCCTGTCCAAAGCTCCCGAGGGTATATCCAGTTCCTCTAGTTTTAATACAACTATCTAACATCCTCAGGGAACATGACAGCACCATTTTTTACTCTCTTGGAAAGAAAGGGTCTCTCTGAATTTGATATCACGGTGTCAGTGTTCATGGATCACAGAAAAGGGATCCCACTCTTGACCCAAGAACTGCCCAGCAATGTCTGCACCTAGGAATCTTGCTCCCTGCCCTGTGGCTTGCCAGCTGGGCTTACCAGACTGCTGTCAGCAGTGGGGGCAGCACAGATATCTCCTCATCTAGTTTCTTTTCACTAGTTTCTTCCCCATCAGTTTTAGACATTTCTAAGGTTATTTCTGTAAACATACATTCTCAGGATATCCTCCAGAAAACATTGTGCTGGTATGCTGAAAATGCCCTGAAAAAAGATTAATTTTTTGCTCAAGTCTAGTGGAGGAGTTCTGCCAGAAGGTGCTACCTTGACTGCTGAGCTGTCCATCTGATAATGAACGTTGATCATTTTTCTTCATCCCAATAATGGGGCAAGGACACTGAGAATACAGGTAACTTAAAAAATTGGGAGAAAGAGAGAGAGAGAGGTGACGGACCTGCTGCAGCATAAGGGAGAAGAGAGGGATGACACAGTCTGACCATGGAAGTAGGGCTCATGAATTCGTAGTTTATCTGTGTTATGTTTATGCTGCAGTGATGTTTGCAGGTAAGTAGCAGCTAAATGCTTGAAGAATTATAAGCGCATAAATGTTTCCAAGTTAGTGCAATGTGGTTACTAGTGGAGGTTCAAGCCTGGGTTGATGCTAGAGAAACAGCTTATTTGGGCAGGCCTACAATTTATTTGCTCTCTGATCTTACTAGGGGTTTGAGAAAAACTTCAATCCATGATTAAGCCTATACCTCCAAAACTGGCTAACTGAGCACCGTTAATTGCTTGTATTTGTATAGATATACCTTAAGAAGAAAAAGCTGCTGAAAATATAGCTGACTCCAAAAGTATTTTATATGCTGAGATCATCTTTGGCTGTGTTAAACTATGATGGGATGTTTCCCCTGATAGCATGCCCGATGTTACAACAGAATGTCAAATGCCTTTGAATCAAAAAAGCAACTATAGCTTTTCTTCTGAAGAAGCAAAACTCGGAACTGGTACTTTTACTCCCAAATTACCCTTCTCTTAACTTTGTTCCTTTGGAAGGATATAAAAGAGGGAATTCAGTTCCCATTTATAAAGACAACTATGCAAAAACCTCTGAAAACATTTGGTGCCATAGATGTCATGGGGGTCAAATTATGAAAGAAGCAAGATTTACTTATACATTGGAGCCTAATTTGGGCTTCCTTCTGACTCTCATTTGACTCAGCTAGGATCTGTCTCACACAATTGGTCACAACACACATTTCTGTTATGTAGCAGAATGTACCTAGTTTGACCATCAGAGTAGAATCATCTCACCTGACTTTAGCTACCCAAAAGTCATGCAACTGGTCTGAACTATTCATCTATCCATTTATCATCAGTGGAGACAGGGGAACTGGTTCCACCTTTTTTAGAATGGAGTGAATCACCACCCAGAGGGGTCCAGATCACACAAGTGAGTAAACAGAGAATTAATGGAAATGGAAGATAAAGAATTAAGGTATTTTTGTAGACAGAGAACAGCTAATACCAAAATGTAGTTACTGGGATATAGATACGTGTCTGTCACATGAAAATGGAACAAACCTCCCTGTCTGCAGCACTTCTAAGAGCTGGATCAGTCTGTACATGAAGAGTCACAAGAAATTGTGTAGACGACATTTGCAGCTGGGGCCTTTGCTTAAATTGCAGTTCACTTGATATATTTTTTGTCCTTAAATTTCTGGGGTTAGCTTCTTATTATCAATAACTATTATAATAGTTGTAACTGAAAGTTTTTATAGGATTACTGGGATTATTCAGTATCTGCAGAATCATTTTTGATCTCTCTCAGAATAGAAAGTCTTAAAAATTATGGTTTTAAAGTTCACTGGGCTGGACGTTGTTGAGCTGGCATTTGCAGTCAGTGTAGAAATATCTGATAATTACACATTACAATATGAGAAAGTCTTATTTTAATATTTCATTTGAAAATGTCATGAACTAAACATTCTTCAGGGCTATGTACTTATTTAACTCCATTAAATTATTCACAAAAAGCCTGCTTAGAAACTTTCTGAAAAGAAAACTTACTCTTCAGAAGATATCATCACCATCCCAAAGTCTTTGCAGTCCATGCGGAGGTGATGCCTACTGATGCAAAGCTTTGCTATTATAAGATATATATGAATATTTGATGAAGTAGTTATTTATTCAGTGTATCTGTAGAGACAGACAGTCTTTCTAATGCAACTCTTCTGAGCCATAGAAAAGATTCTGAGGACCATTTGGCACCTCCCCATACCTGACCCCTTGGCATTTGTTTTGATCATGTGTTTGTTGTGGGACTGTTACTGGGACAGCGTCAAAATCCAAAAGGAAAAGAAAGGAAAAATGCTGTCTGTTAAGGACACCATTGTGTAATTTGTAATTATTAATAACTTAGAACCAAAGGCTCCTGAATGCATTATAGCTCAATGTACTAAATAATAACAAAGCATAAGATACCATTGGGGAAGAGGAATCGCTCACAGACCACTGATTCAAATTAGAGAACAGGATGAGGTACTCTATAGACACCCCAAAGCTGAGGAAGAAAGGCTCAGACAGAAAAATGTGAAAGATAACTGAAAACTGTTTCAGAAGAGATACTAGATGGAAAAAAGCACCTCAGTTTCATAATCATAAAAGAGAACAATGTTATTTAAAAATCTGTCCTGAATCAATGAGTGAAGTGAAGGCATAGTTCGAAATAAAAACCACCATAGCAAATGGACAAAAGGTGAAATACACAGCAATCAATATAAATTAGATGTTATGTAATATATAAAATTGACAAAAGAAGACAGCAGAGGAAATACATTGGCTGGCAGGGCTTAAGACAGTAAAAGGAGTTAAGAGTATATTAATAACAAAAGAAATCTTAACAAGGGTACGTGCTGTAGCTTGATGGAGATGGTAAAATGGTAATGTTGCAGAAAAGACAGAAGTATTCAATAAATATTTCTGTTCTGCATTTGGAAAGAAAAAAGATGATGCACTTATATCACATGGGCTGATAAAAAAAAAAAATCCGCTCCATTAGTGACTAGGAGGAATGTAAAATATGTACTAGGGGTAAATATTTTAAAATCAGCAGGTCTGGATAGCTTACGCAGGAATACTAATAGAGCTTACTTAGCTGATTTCTAGCTTGCTGATACTGACATTTAATAAATCCTGGAATAGCAAGGAAATATCAGAATATTAGATGAGTGTCTGTACTGTGGCACGACTGAAAATGGCAAATTCAGTAATCCCAGTAGAAGTGCACTAGCAAGCCTAACAGCAGGTCAGGGTGAAAATATTAACTGATATGAGAATCCTCTGACAAAGAATGAGAAAATTCAGGGATGTAGCTTCTATCATCAAAATAATCATGACAAATAGCTGTCAAGAATAATTTAAGTACTGTCACTCCTGCCATGAGC
Source organism: Dromaius novaehollandiae (assembly GCF_036370855.1). Lineage (NCBI taxonomy): Eukaryota > Metazoa > Chordata > Aves > Casuariiformes > Dromaiidae > Dromaius > Dromaius novaehollandiae. The sequence continues at coordinate 38,234,968 of NC_088102.1, forward strand.
AGGAAGATGACTAGAAGAGCTGTTAAAGTACTTTCTAGCCCTATCTTCTGTGGTTCCATGGAGAAATACTACATAGTAGCCACAAAATCTACATTATGTAAATACAGATTAAGCTAATTGACAGACTTAAAATGTCATTATCAGCAGAGAATCCTCACTGAACAGGAATGAATATATGTACATGATGTGAATTCTGGTTGATTCTATTTCTTAAATTGTTTTCTCATTGAATGCTTCTTTGTATATGACATTCAGATCAGGGACAATGGGGGATCTTTGTACCTGGATGGTGCCCAGTCACTGAGAGGAACATAGTAAAATGGGATGGTTGAAGCATAGGGAAAACACTCCAGCCAAGTTTGTTTACTGGACATACAGTAAAACAGGATAAAGCCATTATATGTTCACAGTGCTTTACAAAAGCCATGGAGGTGGTATTAGGATGAACATTAGATTCAGTGCTATTCAACATTTTCACCATTGCCCTGGAAGTAAGTATAAACTCACTGCTGATAAAATATGCAGATATTATGAAGTCTGCTGGAATGACAGTGATGAGGAGAAGACATTTATACAGAACAGGCAGATCAGATCTGTTCAAGTAAAAAGCCTTTTACTACAGCCAAATGCAAAGTTATGCATGTGGGAACCAGATACGAGGTTGGGAGATGTGTAATCGGAAACCCTACCCTGGAAAAAAGGGCTCTGAAAAGCATCAGGGCGGTCGGAGTACGGAGCAGTTTCACTCCAGTGTGATACTGTGGCAAAAAGGATGAAATCGATCCTTGAATGCATAAACAAGGGAATAACGAATAGAAGTAGGAAGGTGCTTTACTTCCCTTTGTGGTACTATTGAGATTAATCACATGCAGGATATTATTTTCAAAGGTTGTCGAAAAGCTGAGGAAGGTGCAAAAGAAGCTGTATAATCATTCAAGATCTAAAGAAAATGCCTTATTGTAAAAGACCTGTTTAGCTTACTGAAAAGCAGTTGACTTGATTAATGGCTTGATTAATGAATTGGAACTGTTGGAGGAGTAAAACACTAGTGGTAAAGGGGGTAGAGTAATTCATACCAAGGACTAAGGGCAGGAATATGAAGCCAGGCAAATTCAAGTGAGAAATGAGATACACAAGATGATTAACCGCTAGAACAAGATAATGTGGTGAATTCTTCATCTCTTTATATCTTCACATCAAGACTGGACATTTTTCCTGTTGGCCTACAGCCAAATAGAAATTGTCAGGCATGAGTTACAGCATTTAATACTGGAATATCTCTGTGAAAATTAATAGTCTGTGATATCTCTCAGATATCCTAGTCATTCTAGGCAATAGTGATCTCTGAGATCCATAGTATCATGCCATAGAAGAGCAATATATTTATTAATTATTATGATTATGTCAATGAGCTGTAACTAAACGTGCAACTTTCCCTATGTTCTGCCCTTTAAGTGCTGCCATTTAATGATAACAAGATGAGTTAAGCCTGCCAAGATAACTAATGAACGAAACTGGAAGATTGTAAAAGTCCAAGAATGATTTTTCTCTCCTTATTTAGATCTTCCAGCAGATGGTCACTTCACCAGTTAATTGCTGTTATACACGTGAAATATTAGTTGCTGGGTGAGTTTTCGTCTCCTCTTCTGTGTTCCTCTGCCTAGAAATTTCTCTCTTTGGGTGTGACATGCACCTATGGTAAGTAAGTAACCTGGCCTCATGCGCACATTACGTTAAGGCAACCAGCCAAAGTATTTTTGGAAGACAAATGGAAGTTGAGATTGTGGGTAGGAACCAAAAATATCCCACAGCCATAGGAGACAACGCCTTTAAAGTTATTTAGAAGCTTGAGTAAGGGAACATCACTTGTAAGAGTGATGCTTGATGTTTTTGAGACTTGGGCCCATGAGAACTTTCATGCTGTGCAGTCCCAAAGCACCTGGGAGCACTTCATTCCTCTAGGGCAAAGCATGGGTGCTACTGGTAGCATGCAGCCATTCCAAATAACAGTTTAAGAGAGAAAGCGATGAATCTCATCACCATTGAAACTCCGGGGAAAATTCAGGGAAGCAGAATGGAGAAGGGCACTGTAGATAAGTCATATTTATAGCAGATAGTAAATCTGACAGATTTAGTGGCTTCTCTTGCTGCTTCAGCACTGTTTGTGAACAGCTTTCATTCATCTCAGATGCTTCTGTAATTCAAAAAGCTCTTGGCCAGTGGAATGTTCTCGAGCAGTTCATTGCGAATATTTGATACATGAAAGTAAAGAGTCAGACTGTGATTCTTAGCTCTGAATTGCTTTCATGTATTCCTTTGACTCATCCACTTTCCACATCATTTAAAATCTCAGAGGAACACTTTTTCAATTTCATTCGTACTACTTAATTGCTCACAACCTTCTTCATTTATCTCTTTTTATATTCTAACCCCTGTCTTTTCCATCATTTTCTCCCATCCCTTCCCTCCTCTCATAGTTTATTATCATTGCCTGACTAATTTTTGAAAAGTATATTATAAATGACTTAGAGCAGACACTTGTCATTTTACTGTTGTGCAGAGCACTTTGCATACACATCGTGTTGTATAAATAAAAACTACAGCTTTGGAAATATTTAGTCTCTCAACCATTTTGCAGTATAATATGTACAAAAGACACTATATGAAACAGAATTATTTATTATAATTATTCCATCTCTGGTACTGACATTCAAAAGCATTTTAGGTAGATTGTTTGCCTTCTCTATTCTCTGTCTTAATTTCTTAGCTAGCTCAGAGTTACAAAATATGTCAGTGAAATGTTAGCACTGGGTTGTTTGGTATTATAGAAACCTTTAAATATTAACTCCTCTTTGCTTATCCTGCTTTCTGTTGGCATATCCCAAGGCAATCTAGCAAAGGAAATATGTTGCCTGTTTTACAGGTGGGGAAACAAAGACACAGAGGTGAATTTGAAGGCACTGAGAAGGCCTGAAGCATGTTTGTGAACAAAACCCAGGTCTCCTGGGCTCCGGTCTCCTGCCATTTTTACTGGGCAACACTTTTTCTCAAAATAGTTTACTGGATTGACTTAGACTGCACATGTGCATTTTTGTATAGCAACTTGCCCCTCCCAAATGTAGCATTAGTATTTTGTTAAACCTGGCACAATAACCGAAAACAGTTGCCTCCAAACCCTTCAGCATCTGTGGCTTCCATATACGGTCTTTGCTTTTCTTCTGCCCAGCTATGAATCCAGAATAGAAACGATGAGGGATTCTTCTATTTATTTTGATTAAAAACGCAAACAAATACAGGCTTACTTTGTCAGGCATCAGTCATGCCTCTGGCCAATCTGGCCTGCTTCTTGTTCCAAAAGAAGCCGCGGGCTGTCCTGTTCTGAAGGGCCTGCCTGGGACCCAAGCCGCAGGCAGGTCAAGGTGGCAGGAGGTAGTGGGGGGTACTAGCGCTCTGCCGAGCGATTTATCTGTCAGTCCAAAGAGAGTCCTGATCATCACTGCTGAGGAAACTCAAAAGCTTTGACAGTCCCTGTGAAAATGTCTTGCTGGGACCTTTCTTCCCATGCATAACGTGAATGATTTTAACCTTGTGGGAGCGAGGACGCTGTGCAGGACCCTGGGAACGCCCCGTGCCAGGCGCTCCTCGACAGACTGCCCTGGTGGGAAGAGTCTTTGCTGACGGGCACTTCGGTAGAGTCTCTTAGCAGAAGTTTCCTAACCACCATGCTTAGTTTCAGAGCCAAGCTCTCACTAAGCCGTAAGGTGTAGCAGGTGTCCATTAGAGAAAAATGTCTTGAAGAAAAGCAGATGGCTCAAAGTTAAATACTCATGCAAACTTTATTATTAAAATTTGTTTCTAGAGGAAAGAATATGGTCTGAGTAAGGGAAGGATTCCTACAATCTGAGAGAGCAAGGCCAGCTTTTTCAAAAATAGCTCTGTGATCCTTGGAGTTTTCTGCTTAGCTTTAAACATTTTCAGGCCAGTAAGACAGCACCTTACTGGCACAGACAGGTACACGCACAGCTACATGGATAGGTGTTTGGAGAGCTTAAATTTTGGGCATAGATAAGTAAGAAGCTGTGGAGATCTAAATCCTTCCTTAATCTCTTTGTGAATCATGCACTTACTCTGTCAGGAGTGATGATTATGGCACTGGTGCCTGAAGCCATAGAAAGAACCCAAATGTATTTTGAAAAAGCCTACAGGGGAAAAAAAGCCCATGCCACAAGCACAAGAAAGAAAAGAAACTATCTGACCAGGAAGTCTCCTCCAGCTTGAAGGGATCATGTTTGAAAATTTCCTTCCTGATTTCTTCAATAAACCGAAACAGCAAAGGCATTGAAAAGCTATGGCTTGTGTTTGTTCTACCTCCACCAAAAATGAGCCACAGGAAGTGATTTTCATGCTAACACATGAAGACCCCTGCAAGCTACATGAAAACCAAGTAGGTTAGTCTGATCTGAGTTTTAGCATGTGATCTTTGCTGTTCTTCAAAATGCACTTTCTACTTCAGGGATTTGCAGAACATTTGTCACCACAGTAATCGGGGGCCTCTCAGAAAAAAAGAAATGAGTCTCTTTAATTACTTTGCAAGCTTCAAGATTGTTCTTTGCTCCTTGCATTCCTGACAAAGAAGTCTGTGTTTTGGATGTGCATGTGTGAGGGGTTTGTTAAATAAACACAGATTATCTTCTCTCTTCCGTTTACTCAGAGAGTTGGAATTTCTGATTAGCTCTGTGATCCAGGACCTCCTCAGGCAAATGAGAGAGAAAAGGCCAATACTCCCCAAGGAGGAAAAAAACCGTCATTTCGGCTGCTTAGGTTTGCTAAGGACTTGCTAGGTTTTAAAGTCTTATGTTGAGGTTTTCCGTGATAGGTGTCTTCTTCAATGCGCTGGCTGGTTGGAGTCGGACTTACCCAGGGCTGAAGGGAGAGCAGGAGTGCTATCAGGTGAGATTCTGGTTTCATTTGTTAGCATGTAGTGAGTGAGGCAGGAGATTAGGGTAGAGGTGAGTTTGTGAGTTAAGTGCTTAAACCCTGCTCTGGAAAGCTGGATCCTATTCCTGGGTCCTCCATTAGGGCCTAAGCAATGCCAGGCAAGTCACTTAGACTGAACTAGTAATACTAATGTAGGTTTCTGATTTTCCAGATGCTCCTTTTTCTAGATTGGGCCTTGATTTACAGCAGGGATGAGTATCCACAGCTGGAATGTAAATATAAGGAGCCATAAAAATGAAATCCTCTAGGGAAAAAAAGATGCTACAAATCTCAAATTAATGATTCCTTTTGACTGTAACATATCTGAGCTTCAAATGCCAGTCTGCAAAGTGAGATCTTATCACACTGGGAATGGCTATGCATGCAGCAGTATTTGTGGTGCGCTCAGATACTGATGTAACGAACACATTAAGGAGTCCCTGAAGAAATAAGTCATTTTTCCTTCAGTATAACAGTTGAACTATAAATTAAACACAAGTAACAGTGAGGGAATAGGCCCTGCCAGATGCAAGGTGGATGAGTGAGGACCAGCTCAGGTATTTCTGTGCAGCACTCCCTAACGCGTGCAGTTACAAGAGTGTAGTACTAAGCACATATGACTATGCTACTTTCCAAGATGTTTCCATACAGTCAGGTGATGCTGCACCCAAATGAATAAATCCTCCCAGAATGAGACAGGACATCTGGCGTAGAGACATCTGAGTTCATTCTGAGCACGCACATGGAGGAACCAGATCAGGAGCTATGTATGATCTCTGTTTTTCCAGATAAAGCCAAAGCATGCGTGGCAGGATTATAAGATCATTATTAATAAGATTAGCTGCATGTCTTGTGGCTGCGGGGGGACTAGAGCATACCTGGGTCACTGCAAACTCTTTTCATTTTGGAGCCAGCTTCCTGCACACAAGTCTGGATGCTCTGCAGAGAGCAGCGCTTGCTCCCCACACAAGGCCTGGGAGAGCATTAGCTTCCCAGTGAACTCAGGACTAAAGGGCAGATCTAGATACTCCCTCCCTTTTGTCCTCAGGGTCCGTCCTGCTCCTGCTCTCACCATATTATAATGTTAACTCCATTAGCTTTTTCTCCTCTGCTACTACCTTAGACTGAGAGAAACAAGCTGCAAGGAGAAATAATAATTTTTTTAGACCAGCTAATATGGTTGGAGAGAGTCGAACAAGCTTTCAGGTGCACAGCACCCCCCCCCCCAGGTGCTCTCTCTGACATTTCTCCCTCTTGCCTGTCCCCTCAGTATAGCGTTTGTCTTCATTTGCCTCACCGCTGCCTCGCTGCCTCCTCCTTCCTCCCTTCTCATTCTCAGAGCCCTCTCCTTTCTCCTCACCTCCTCCTTCCTCTCTCTGCTTGCTGTAACTAGATAGGGGAATACACACTTAAGTATTCCCTACATGTGTTTTTCATTTACTCCAGTCCATCTCTGGCTGTTGATTTCTCCTTCCTATAGGTGAGTATCTCTTAGCTCTCTTCTTCCTTTCTCTTTGACCTTTCCTCTGCTCCTTGTAACGCATTCTCTCTTCTCATGCTGTGAAATGTTCATGCTGCCTTGTACTGTGAAATTCTCTCACGTTCTCTCTTCACTGTATCTCTAGCATTGTCCTCAGTACTTTCTAGAAGATGCTATTTCACAATAAATACATAAGCACTGCATCAGACTGCTGTTCTCTGTATCTATCAGATACTGTATTTTAAAGGTGCTTTTTAGAATATGCAAGATGTCTTAGCTATCTTAGCATTTTTCTTTTCAGCTCTGTGGAAATATATGTAAAACAATTGTTTTTCTTAATCAAGCTCGAGGTCCCCAGCACAAGCAGCCATGTCCTAGCTTGCACAGCTCTGTTGCTGAGGTAAGGCTAGCTATGCATTATACTCCATTTCCCCTTTAAAATGCTCCATCTTTCCGATACTCCAGCTCTTGCAGGGAGATTGTGCGATCAGGTGACTCGATGACAGGCTGGTTTGCTGCATTGTGGCATCCTCGGAGGAGCAGAGCGGTTTGCACGCAGAGCTCCCGAATAAAGGCTGGCAGGGAATGCCAGCCAGTAACCCTGGCACTCCTCGGTTACGCAAAGCTATGCAAAGCCTCTGCTAGATTTTTTACTGTGGAGCATCTGCTGGCCCTGCAGTTTTGGGGCAGAAGGAGCCCTCTCTCAAGAGATACCTGCCTTTGAGGGTCATCGTGGCCAGACATCTTGAGAGCCCTTCGTTCTAATTGCCTCTGGCCTGCACAGGTCTGATGTTGCCTCATCACTGTGACCATATATTATTGATATCAAAATTGTTGAGTCATAAAATGGAGGTTATAAAAACATTCTTATTCTGCTAGAAACATTAGCTCATCATTTCTGGTACTACAGAAGGCAGGAGAAGCCAGGAAACCTGGTGCCTGTGAAAAAAGAAAATGTGGACTGCATCAGAAGCCCGGGAAGACCAGAGAAGAGCCACGAAGCTGGTGGCTAATTAGGAAAGGGAGAGCTTTGCCTAAACCCCACTCTGTGGGCTGAGAATCAGTTGACTCTTGTGACTTTGTGTCACTTGAGGTTGTCACTTTACTCGACAGTACTTTGATTTCTCTCTAAAATAACAGATACAAAAATCTCCTTCACTTCTGTTTGAAGACCGTAAGGCACTTCACAGGTATTAACTAGTTAATCCTCCCTGCAGCAACTTGTGCTAAGTGAGAAAGCTATCATTACCTCCATTTTTCAGAGGGGAGGTGCAGAGGGGCTGCTTGTTTGCTTGCAAACTCTGGTTCAGGATCGCCATCTCCCCATTTCTAACCCTAGACAAAGGCATTTTCCAGTGGTCTGCTGCAGAAGAAAAAATGCACAAAGAGAAAGGATTTTAATTTATTATTTATGCTTTAAATGTATTATATTTCTTCTCTTCCTTGGGCAATTTTCTGAATCTGGAGAGATCTTTCTGGGTGGAAAGACACTTCTCGTAGAGATTGTGTTTCACTATTTTAACAGTGCAGCTACAGGCAAATATTTCTCTTGATGGTTGTCTTTGATTTCCTGCACTGCAGGGATGTCCGGTCACTGTCCAGATTCAACAGCAAGCGCACGAGGATTATATTCCTTAGCTGCTTGGGGATTTTTGTCACGCATTTCTTTAGCAAAGTAAATACGGAGGACCTGTATGATCAGTTCACCAACCGCAGAGCAGCACCCACCTCGCACCCGCCCCGAGCAAATACCCCGGGGCTTTGGGGAGCTGCCGGCGGAGGCCGTCCCCGCTCCCGCCCCCCCTGCCCACCGGCCGCTCCCCGCGGCACCCCGCGCCGCCGGCTGCGGACGCAGCCAGCCCGTCACCCCTCGGCCGGCTGGCGCGGCGCCGGCGGCAGGCCGGGGCGGGCGGGAAGGGGTTAAGGGAAGGTGGCGGGGAAGGCCGGCCGTCGGGAGCGAGCATGTGCAGACCGCACCGCATCCGTGCTACGGGCTGGTGTCACTGGCGCGGTTAATCTCCCGCAGCCGCCGCCAGCCCGCAGGGCACCGATGGACCCCGGTGAGGCGCTGAGCGCGGGCGCGGCCGGGAGCGTCGGGGCGCGGCGCCGGCACCTGCCCCGCGGCGCGGCGGGATGCGCTGCCCGGGGCGGAAGGAAGGAGCCGGCGGCCGCCGCGGCGCCTTTCGCTTTCTGCCGGCGCGGCGCGGCGCGGGCGGCGGTGCCGGCTCCCCGCGGGCCGAAACAAAGGCGGGCGGCGGCCCCGCGCGGCCTCTCGGCGCCCTCCGCGGCCGCGGAAGGGGCCGGGCCGCGCTCCGCGCAGCGCAGCGCCGCGGCGGCGGCGGGTCGGTGTCTCCGCCGCTGGCCGCGCTGGGCCCCGCTGCCCCCGGCGGGGCGGGGGCGGTTTCCGTGCCGGGGCCTGGGAGATGCTGTGGGGCTGCGGTGCGGCGGCGTTGGGGGGTTTCACTGAAACCTGGAGCTGGTGTTCACTGAAAAGTGCCCTTTTTTTTTTTAAAAAAAGTGTTTTGAAACATTTTTTCATCCGTTTCAGTGAAACTGTCTTCATCCAGGAAGTCTTCTTCCAGGAGAGAAAAATAAACATCAGGCAGTTCAGTGGCTGCACAGCAGGACTGGAGTGGGGGGTGGATGTCGTCCTCTCACTATGACTTTCTGCAGCCCTGTGAATTACTCATGTATGTTATGCTTCTAAGAGGTCAGAAACCCAAGTATGCTGATCAGCTGAAAATGAGCTTTTTTTTTTTTTTTTTTTTTTTTTAATTAGTCTCAAGATGTTTGTTCTTGTTCCATTTTTGGCATGGAAAAATATTTAGAATAACTGAAATTTTGAGAAATGGAAAGTATGATTCTTTCCATTGCTGATCCTTTGCATGGGATTTTGAAACTCATCTCTGATGTTTTTTAATAGCTGGGATGGTAGGCAGTTAGTTCTTCCTCATCACTTTGAGTTGCAGTGGTACCCTAGGGCTTCCTAGAGAACTTTTGGCATTGCTGGCCCAAAACTCCCGGGGAAGTACAAACTTGGTCAGGCTCCTCATTATCTAGCAGACGCAGTAAAACTCTGTCAGAAGAAATATTTCATGCTCTTCTCTTTATTGACAGGATTGTTCCATTTCTTGCTTAATTCTGAAGGGAAACCAGTTGCTGCAAGAGCTGATTTTTTTTGCAGGTGGGGTGGTAACAATTCTGTCAGTGCCAGAACCATGTGTGTCAGGAACTTGTAAGAGTAAATTACCGAAAGATTGCTCAGAGCAGTGTTTTGTGGTTTCCAGGAATGCAAATGCATTAAAGTATATATTGCGTTGGTTAGGGGCAGGGCTTACCACTATTTTAGGGTAAATAGGAAATCCCAAAAGAAAAATTTTCATAAAATTTTTAGGAAACTGAAAAGGAAGGCTTGTTGAAAAGGAAGGCTTGTTGAAATGGAATTATTAATGCCAGTAGCTGCTTTCGGCCAGAGCCGAGGAAAGCCCTTTAGGATGTACTTAAGTTTGTACTTCAGGCACCGTGATACGTATGACCTATCCCTCAGGTCTTCCCCGAATCACAGTGTCTCGTCTCAGGGAGAAGGTATTACCTATTCCATGCAGGGATGTCGGTAATGCCTGTTCTTCTGTTTGCGTTGACAACAGCTCACTACCGTGGATAAATTAAGATTGTTCGCTTCAGGTTGAAAGAAGGTATTTCTCCCCTGAGTGGCTTTGTGCACATGTCTGGCAGATTTTATAGTTGTTCTGTGTCCAAGGCGCAACTCACTAGTTGTGGCTGCATAACATCTTGCTGAGGGTCTGGCAGCATGTCCCTAACTTGGTCAGTTTTGCTGTTCCTACTCTGCTGCTGGGTGAAAATGGAGGCAGGCGGAAAATGAGCAATTTGCCCAAGGTTAGTGGTATAGTAGTGCTGAGGCCGTGTTGAGTGCCAAAGTGGCATCTAGAAATCCCAACCTTCAGGTGCCTTCTTCACACCTCAGAAATGTGTGGTGCATATGTGCGTGGACACATAGGAGGTCGGATAACAGCCAGATGTGCCCCGTTCCTCCTCCGGAAAGAGAGACCAAGTGAAATTAGAAAATACATGACTGACCATATGAGCAGCTCTGTCATGAGAGTTCAGGCTTTGCCCTTGTAAATTCCTATGACAGACTACAGAAATGGTCCAGGGAGCAAGAAAACAAGAGACTTCTGGCTAGCTTATTGGCATGTGGGTCACTGCATACCTATGGAAATGATACCTGATATTGGGGACTTGGCAGTTTTGCTGATAATGTCATAACATAGCTGCCTGACAGTGAAGGACATGTTTAACCTTGAAATAAGATGAGAGTTCCTGATTTTGAGTGACTAAACACAGGAAGCGTTTTTTTGGCTGAGGTGGTGGGCTCGATGTTGTTTGGAGTCTTTAAATTGGGATATCTTTCTACAGTCTATACTTTAATTCAGCATCTTTGAGGAGTTCTAAGAGATGCAGGGATCCCTTTGGCCCCTAGTTTGTGAATCCACTTATTCGTTCCCTCACATCAGGAGCTGTGGAGAGAATGAGAAGTTTTGTGATGTCCTAACTGTGCTTGTAGTACCTGTGTATTTGATTAAGACAACGACTGTACTCAGTTCTCGTGCTTCAGGCTGCAGCAAGTCGCTGCATTGTGTGCAGGAAGGACATTTCCTCTTATTGCATAATTAGCCAGATGAATTCATTTTTTTGCCTTCCTCTGAAGCGCTAGAAGTCAGCCACGATCAGGGACAGAGCACAACAGGAAGGAGGAGGGCTGGGGCAAGGGAGAGGGAGAAAAGGTTGTGTGCTGTCCTCGGAGGTGGAAAAAGCACAGAGCTTTTTGCTGACATTAGGTGTCTTAATGGTAAGTCTTGTATGTCTCCTCAGAATTGTATTTATTACTGAGTTTGTGGCTGAGAAGGCCACACGCTTTGCAGGTTTTCACCCTCCTCTGCAGCATGGGATGTGGATCGCCTGCTAAGGGTCAGCTGTGTGGGACTCATTTATACAGTTCTTAGCCAGTTTTGTAGCTGCAGCATTGGTGGTAGTTTGGTTTCTTGTGCTCTTTGTTCACGGTATGTAAATCTGATCTGCTTAAGCTAAAGGATTTCTGTCTTTATCCAAGTTACTGAGCTCAGTTGCAAGGAAACTGCATGAAATTCAATAAACCATGATATGCAGGAGGTCTGACTAGATTAGGTGAAGAGTCCTTCTTCTCCTTAAACTTTTTGACAGTGGGAAAGCAATTTTTCCTCATGCAAGATGAAGGAGAAAGCATCCTGAAAAAAACCTGCAAAAGAAAAGCCTATTATTTGTGAGCAGGTTTAAAGGGTAGTTGCATGAAGGCGACCTGCTTGTTCTGATGCTGAAACCATAGAAGTAATGGGAAATTCTGCTGTCGCCATTTATGCATTAGGATTTGGTATGTTTCTGGATTGCCTTTAGTAAATGTCATGTTTAAGGAAGTGAAATTAAGTTTACTTTCTCAGTCTCCGGCTGACTGCTGTTACGTGGTAAGACAAGAGAGGTGAGAGCACGGCTAATTAAAGTGCAGCAGCCTTCCACTCCCCTTGGGCTGGTTATTCTGTGGAAAATGGGTCAGTTACTGTGAGAGATTGTTTGCCAGCAGGAGGCAGGAAAAGCTGCTGCTCCCGCTCCTCACCTTGCTGTTGGGGAGAGCACTGCCCGCTGCCACAGGCGCTTGCAATGCCTTGATGGTATTTGGATGCAGAAGCCGTTCCTCGCAGATGGGGAAACGACACCTGGCCGAACACAACGGTGGTCCCTGCTGTCCCATCTGCTCCTGTAGATGAAGCAGTGTCAACAGAGGTGTTCCTGGGCTGGACCTGAGGCGAATGAAATGAATTTGGACGATATGAGTGGGAGTTGCACTTCTGAAAGAAAAACGATCTGTTACGAAGGTGGAGTATGGTATTTTTCCTTACTTCTTCCAAAAGAAGCTTCATCATCTGAGGAGCAAATGTAGTCCTATGTAAAAGTATTAACTGTTTGTGGCTATGATTAGTATGGGTTTGTAAATCATCCCATATTACTTCTCACATCTGCTTCCTGTATGTATTTTAGCGTTCTCTGGTGACTGTGTTGCCTGAGCATGTATTAGCTCTGCAGGCTCAGGACAGACTGCATAGGGGAGCAGAGGGCCAATTTGCCTTGTACATCAGAAATAAATTGGTCTGGTTTTTTTGCGTTTACGGGATGATACATGAGGCAGGAGTATCCAGATGGTTTCTCAGCTCTTAGGTAAAGGTGCTTGTGCAAGCAACCAGAACGAGTCCTGACAGAGAGCCAGACTGGGCAAAGGCTTTGGCTCCGCAGGAACAAATTACCAACATCTGTGCCAATTGAGAACAACATGCTCTTTCTGGTTAGTTGGAGTGCTGCATTCCTGCCTGTAAATGATATGCCCAATAGTGCCCGTTGCAAGCCAGCTCCCATACACCTCACAGCCCAGCTAAAACAAGTGTGGAAGAAACTTAAATGCAGGTGGGCACTGCCTTTTACCATGTCCTGGTAGGCTAAAGAAAAGCTAGACTGCTTTAGACATTCCTGTTTGTAGGAACAGCTGAATGAGCATACTTATCTACTACTGGTTGGGAGATGTCTAATTATTAGTCTGTATAAAAGAAAGAAACATTTTATGTTATCCTTTCTTTTGTTCTAGATTTTATCAGTGGCAGTGCCTAAGAGTTTGCAACAACCTTATTTCAAGACTCCCCTACCCCCACAGACTTCTGTCAAAGCTGGATTAGACCTCAGAGACAATCTTCCCTACCACAACTGTGTGCTGTCTTGCTTTCATTGCATAAGATCAGAGCTGTAGTAGGCATTAGATAAGCACCGGTAGTGTAAACTGGCAAAGCTGCTGCTTGACTCCTTCCTTGCTGGATCTCGGCTCTCAAGTGCGATGTATGTTGAAGGCACCTTTCCTGAAGGAGTCTGGGAAGCGCCGCTTGGTCCTGTTTGGCAGCTTGCTAGAGTGCGAAGGAGATCGTGAAGTATTTGCGAAGAGGGAAGCTCTCTCGAGCATGAATAGCTGTGACATAGTGCTGTGCGTGCTGCGAAGTGCCTTCTGGGGATGGGGACTCTCTTTTGGTTTTTTTTTTTCACCCAGAATACATGTGCAGAAAAGGGTCAAACTCATTCAGCTCTACCAGTTTAATCTTGGCTGAGAAATCTCGGCCAGGGAGTTGTGGCTATACAGAGCCCTAGACAGTGTCGTTTCTCAGTGCTTATGGGAAAGCACTCCTGATGGTAGCACTGTATGTTTTGCAGTTCCCTCCTCTGCTGAACGTGAGGCTTGCATAACCCACAGGGTACTTTTTTTTTCTATCAGCCAAGGTTTATGGTAAGGATGTTTCAAGTAAGTTCTAGAGGAAGAATTATTTCTTTGTTTGGTGATTTGCGGCACTTTCAAAATGCATATAGAATTTTCCCCAGTGGCATGATGGATACCATGTGGTTGGGTTTATTTTGATCCAGCAGTTCGTTCCAGGGCAGGTCTCCCAATTAAGCCTTTAATTGGAAGTGCACTTGCACAAGAGCTGCAGGATGTAGGGCACGGTTTATAAGATGCTGTAGTATCTGCTAGAAAGAGAGGAGCTGCTGTAAAGGTAATATAACAATTCCTTAGCAACATAGGACTTCCTTGTTGTTACTTTGGGTTTTCCATTGCTGCTTAATACTTTACCATGGAGATGAGATAATGCGTTTCCGAAACAGCAGCTTCAGTCACTTGAGCTGACGGAGACTAGTATCAGGAGCACCCCAGGCACCTGAGCCATTCATACTCTGTGCAGTTGAAGATGGAGGTGCCTGCATAAGGAAGCCAGTTTGTTACATTATATTGGCATCTAACTTGTGGGTATGCAAGAGATCAACTTCTAGAATCCAAGTCCTCATGTTAGCTAATTATATCCTTTTGGAAATGATACCTCTGTTTGATGTTTGTATTAATGAGGTATTATTGCTCACCATAAAGGCAACTAATGGCCTAATTCTTTCATAGATTGGCTGGAGTGTAATTAGTTTTTCAAAGATTGGATCAAGTAGAACAATGCCGATTTCTAAAAATGCTGTGTATGCATGGCACTTGTTCTGACTCCCGTCTGATCTTCATGGTAAGAGCTCCAAGAGCTGCAAAAGTTGGGGTATGTTACTTGTTGTAGGGTTCCCCCCGGTAGCTGTCAGGTATAGAAGACAGGAAGGTGTCGTATTCTGATGGGAGAAATGTCATTTTCATGGTTGGAGGTTTTTGTCTGGAAAGTGAGGAGTGGACGATGTCCTGATGATGGTTAGAATTTGCTTTACTTTAGGGCTTAGCAACGTTTGGAGTACTAAAAGGCTGTAAATGCTAACACCAGCACTTCTGCAGCACCTTTCATCTGAGAATCTCTCTGTTCTTAATCAATTCTCACTGTGTCTCTGTGAGGTGGGTATTATTAGTGTCATTCTACAGACAAGTAGATTAAATAAGTTGCTTATATAAGCACATTCAGCGAGCCAGGAAAAGTCAGGAATAAAATTCAGGAATACTAATGTTCCCACCTATTCTTGAGCTACTATCATGTACTTTGTGCTGCAAAAAAAGAGACTAAAGGCCTTAATTGTGATAGTTTTTTTGTTTTTTAATTGGGTCAGGAAACATAAAAGTGAGATATTATTATGTGACATAACTAAGTATCCATGTGATACTTGAAAAAAATGGTAATCAGATAAGTTGCTAGGCAACTGTACCCTGCCTTCAATTACCCACAAGCCAGTGAGTTTGCTTTCATGGTTTAACATGTGTTCTGTACTCCTTGAGAAGGCAAGTGTAGGTGGAGTTTTGCAAGATTTGCTCCTTTTTAGCTCACCTACTGCTTAGCTGGCATATTGGGAGGTCAGATTTGACCCCAGATTTGGAGAAAAGTATTCACAGAACTTAAGCAGCAGAAAAATGCTAGATGAGTTCTTAAAAACAGTGGAGTGTTTTGAATATAAGTAAATAACCATCCTGGCCTACAAACACTGCTGTGCTAGGGCAGTGACTCCGCACTTTGGTCCATGGCTCTTCAGCTCGCCGGGCTATGGAAAGGAGTCTATAGCTTATCCTTGGGAACATGAAAAGTAAGAAAATGAGTGAGTTTTTTTGTGGTAAAAGGTAGGTGGCAGGGATACATGGCAATCTGTGAGAAATCTGAAACTTTCTCAGTGGCGAGTTGGCCTGAAAATTTGGGGAGCTGTGGTAATGCCTGAGAACCTGAATGTAAAAACAGCTGTTTCGTTTTCATTGTCTTAGCGGGAAAAGAACGAAAAGAACGTAAGCAATGAAGAGTGTACACAGAGAAAAAGTAACTGGGATTCTAATAGTATGAGACGGTTCTAGCAGCACAAGGGAGTTTGTTTGTGTGTTTGTTTGAAACTGATTTTTTTTTGTTTGAAGACAGCCTGCAAGATAACAACAACAAAAAATGAAGACTCTTGGCAATTATTCTAACAGCGTTTCAGCTTTTGACGGTAAATGATCACAGATCATTTGCAGATGCCATAGTCTTGTGGGGGTGCAGGCATCTGCCCAAGCTTCTTCAGCTTTTGGGTGGCAGCAAGGCTTTTAAAGGAAACACAAACCTCTGGAGGTCTGACAGTGTGATTCTCAAGGCTTTGTCAGAAGCTTTCAGTAGAGCTAGCAGACTGATCTAGAGATACTTGGGGAAGGACCTACCAAACCATCCATGCTTTGTTTCTGAGGGTAGCTGAAAGCTGTTGCTTTGCAGACTTGGTTTTGAGTTTTTTATCTGCCTATCTACTTATTTATTTTTCAGAAGAGAGACATTTCCTTCAGGAGGCGGAAATTGTGTGGCAGTAGCATGCCTAAGGTATCTCTTTGAGGTAATTTGGCCCTTTTGGGAAGGACATTCAGCCACATCTACCACGTTTTGTGTTCTGTTGACCAGTCTAGGTTCAGAGATGTCCTGATCCCGGCTGGTCAGTGGGCTGGTTTGAAAGCCCTGCTCCAAAGGCAGCAAGGGAAGGTGTGTTGCGAATCTAGTTGAAAGTGAGATTTGCAACGCAGGTCTCGATATAAGTTGTGTTAGAGTGGGGTGAATTTCTGAGAAGATGGATGTCTGCTTTTGATTTCTAAATTTGGCACTTCTGTCACTGGAGAATCCCAGATAAGTCGCTGAACAGTGGTGTGATCTAATTTCTCTGCTCATCGAACAGTTTCATTTTATCACCAGGTAGTTGCGTGAGTCTGAGGTCTGAGGGTTTTTTTCTTGAGCACTTTGGAAATCATGAAAAAGTATAAACACTAAAATAGACAGAAGGAACACACAAGTAACAACTTCCAAATCAAGAATTTGCTTTCTTTTTTTTGTTTGCGTGTTATCTGTATTCTCATTTGATGTGTGCTGCTATTTATTTATCCTAACGTGCGGTCCCCAGTCTGCTGACACCAGGAATGTTGATGTCTTTGTTAGGGCAATCGTCAGTGCCTGGATAAGTACCAGGGTGACTGTTTTACGGCACTGTGACAGAAAAGCCCGAGTCTGGCCTCTGTAGTGGATTTTAACTCTTTCTGTATGTGCAGTTGAATGGCCACAGCACTGCTTTTAGCCCTGCTACAGACACTTCACCTTTTTAATCATTAGTGTTTTGGGACAGGCAGTTCATTTATATGCAGAAGGCAAAGAAAAACCCCCTTACCCGAACGGCCTAAATGTTGTGTTGTATAAGCATGTGAACTTTCAGATTGGACATGTATGCTCAGCTCTACCTCTTTGCTCATGTGTTACAACATAGTCTTTGCTAATGAAGAGTTCCTCACCTGACTGTTTTTTACTGTAGATACACACCTAACTAAAGCTATGGTTTCACAAGCTCTTTGAGCTCATAGAAACGAAGATTTTTGCAAAAAGGAACTTTTCCCTGCTGGGCACCACTAAAGCCCTGTGGTAGCCTCTCTGTGCCCGGTCCGGGGACTGGTATGGCTGAGAAGGATTAGGCTTTTTGGGGGTAGTCTTGAAGTGAACGACAAGTTCTTTGGCTCACTGCGAGGCTGTGTGGGTGACCTCAGCGCTGGGGCAAGGGAACAGGTTAAATTGTGCAGCGAGGGGCAAAGTGCATTGACCTAAAGTTAGGCTGGCTTAAAGCCTCCGTGGAACGGTAGCCTTTGGTAAGATGGACTCCGGCGAGGCGTCCGCATTGCTCTCATGCAAGGAGGCCCTTTCGGCCCTGCTGCGTTCCCCTTTTTCCATGCCAAGCCTTTGAGTCAGGACTGAGTGCCCAAACTGAGATGCCTTGGACTCAACTGACAATAAATATACCCTTCTGAAAACATTGCTCTTGATTTTTTTTTCTAGCATATGTTCAGCCTGGCAGCAGGCATTCAGGTATATTCATGAGTGTTTATAAACTGTGTTATGAGATCAGATCTGCTTCTTGTCTGAACAAAGAAGCAAAATGGATGAACTGGAGGCATAACTGGTAGTTTAAGCACAGTAGTGCATTTTCCTGTCTAATGCTCAGATTTGTGCATTGAAAGGCAAAAGTGCACTGTAGTTGCTTATTTCATATGGATTTGTTCCTCACTCTTTTACAAATCAAATAATGGACAAACAGATCTGACTATGTAAAGAGAGTTCTCAATGTTCCTGTCATTCTGGGGAAAATGCTTTTTAAGTTTTTCTTTGCATGTGTCCGATAAAGTTAAATAGTTCGGTAGAAACCTATACTCAGTTGTGGCAAAATGCATATAGTGAAAATAACGTGCAAATAATTTTTAAGAACATCAGTTTTAGAATGGTGTAAACCAGAGCTAGCTCAGTTATAACAAAAAAGCTCTTTCCCAATCTGATATCAAAATGTGAAAATAGCAACTATTTCTCATGGGAAGAGAGACTATAAAGTAGATGCAAGCCTTAGTGCATATGCAGAAGGTGCTAAATCTGTCTTTATAATACCCATGTTACAGTGATTTTAATTAATGGTTTTATGCTTATTCATCACTGTATTAATCTTGGTAGGAGGGTTTTGTAGGGGGAGGATTAGTTATTTAATCTGCATTTTTAATTGGAATGTTTTTGTAGTTCAGTGCTATCTAAATAGAAACAGACTTTTTTTTTTCTCTTGAATTTCTGTTGGATCTCAGTTTTTGAACACCTGAATCCACTAAGATAATTTGAAGATTTCAGCTGATATGCAGTCTGACACACAAATGTTCTTGCTCTGCAACCCCTTTGCGTGTAACTAATCCAGAAAAACGCTGTGTGTAGACAAGCCTTCAGAGTGTAAGATCCAAGATGGCAAAGCTACTTGAATGTTGCTATTTGTGTATCAGAGCTTGCACCTTGAGGCCTGACATCTGTGCAAATCAGTGGTGTAGCATACTAAATGTCAGCACTTGAAGAGAAGGAGAAGTACAGCCCAAGCTCCTGGGCTGCGCTTGCCGGGGCTGTGCAGCTGTGCTGCCCAAGGCTGTGACCACCCCAAGGGGTGGAAGGAAGTCCGTGAGCCGGAGCAGGGGAGAGGAGGCAGTGGCAGCATTTCTGGGAACAGGTTGGGGTGGTGGGTGGGTGGGAGGCAGCTGCAAGGGTTGAGGCCTAAGGAGGCCACATTCTGCCCTGGAGTGGGGAAGGGAGATGAGAAAAATGGGATGACTGGAGAAGTGAGGAGGAGAAGGTGGGGAACATAGGGAGGCAGTGTTAGGAGTGGGAGGATTAGGATGAAATGATGAGGCTTGCTTCAAAAATGGGAAATCAGCAGGAAAACTAGAGAGGAAGCACTTTCTGGTAGACTCTCCAAGGGTTAAAAGAGATGTTGGCTGAGATGGTAGCAGTGAAGAACCTTTAACTGTTGACTCCAGTGAAGTTGCTCAGTGTGTTTGCCATGGCTGGGATCCAAAAGATCAAAAGGACAGTGAAGAATAGAAAGACTCTGACCAGAGGAAAGGCAATTGCCAGGAAGCTGCCCCTGTATGAGGGACAGATAGATGTACCTGCCTGGGGTCCTGAAGAAGTCAGGCCTTCCAGGGCCTGATAAACTGGAGCTAAGCTATTCATACACGTAGCTCTCTCATTGTTTAAAGCCTCCTACATTGTCCTTCATTAAGATTAAACTGTACTACTTTGGTTTAGGAAGGCTGTCTGGTCAGCGTGTTAGCTGTTGGTCACACGTATCTGGCCCGAAAACGGCAGGCATCTGAAACTGCTTGGACCTGCTGGAGTCAACCTGGTCGATCCACGGATGCTGTGAACTGGGAGCCGACCAAAGAGTGGGAGAACTCCAGGATTCCTACCCAGAAAAGGTAAGGGCTGGAGGCTAAAAACGGTGGGAGTGTACTCGTAGACCAGAAAACTAGAGCAGTTCCCTGAGTACAAAGCTGAATGCATTGTACATGGGACCTTTGAAATTTAGAGGTGTAGAGTGGCTAAGGGCTAGTCAAGAGGTGGAGTTACATGCACCAGTTCAAACTGCTGTTGCTGTCTGGAAGGGTAAATAAGGTCACATCTGTACGCATTGCTCTTCATTTCTCTCTGCTTTTGTGTCAGACCGTTCTGATCACTCGGAATTTAGATTGCCAAACTTATCCCAGCGTTATTGGTTCTTTGAAACCTCATACACGGATACACTTAGGCAATTAAAACAACCAGGACAGTGGAGCAGTGTCTCTAAACTAAATGAGAGCAGTAGGTAAAGAGTGGAAGGTTGTCCTGATGGTGAAAGCACAGGTGTGAGCCAGATGACATGGAATCTATTCCTGGCCCTACCAAGCCGTTCAGTCTCTGTACCTGGTTCACTAGTGTGTTACTCCACTAACCTTTTTTGGCTTCTCCTGCCACTGTCCTGTGTCTATTGCAGTTTGTTACACTTGCATAGGGTGGGTGTAAAATGCTATCAAATTCAACAGTCATTTATATGCTAGTGTGAAGCTTTGTATTTGATCCTGGCAGAAGGCCTGGGCATTGTGGGATCAGAACAGCAATCCCCAGCCCCTGCAGCATTTTCAGAGAGCGCTCTGTGTGTCTGCAGCATGTGGTAGGATGCCCTAGCAGGAGGCTAAGTGCAGGTGCTCTAATATGGCTTTGCAGGAGTTCAAGCTACAATGTTGTTTTCAGTATTGTAGATAAGGTTTCATGGGTAGGTCCTGCACAATACTTTAATCTCTTTGTAACTGGGAACCCGTTTTGAGTATGTAGGTGCTATGTATATAAAATTCAGATTCACGCAACACCTTTCCTCCCCCAGCCTGTGCTCTGTCTCGGGAGTCTCATTACCCAGTCTTTGGTGGTGGTGCCTAAGGAATCCACTTGGATAGTGCCGAGGGTATTCTGTGGTCCCACTCCTGCAGGAGGTCTTGCTCCAATATCCGCCTTTTCCTCTCTGAGACTAGGGATCAGACCCAGTCAGCTGTTGAAGGAAAGCAAGAGGCTTAATTGTGGTGATGCTAACAGCATGAGTAAACAGGGTCAGCTGCTGCCTTGAGCTCTGAGTGTCACCTTGCTGCCTGTTGTGTAGCTGAAAACAGGGCTTCAGTTGGTCAAAAAGTGTCATCTAGTGAACTGTAAAGTTCAGCCCAGTGCTGCAAGGTTATGGCAAAGCAAGTGTCAGCAGCTTCCTGAGAAGGCCGCTGCTGCTGGACTGAGCTCTTGGAACATGTCCAACCGTTTTGTCAACGATGCAGCCATGAGTACTTCTGAAGAAAGCAGTGTTTGGCAGGCGCTCTGGTGTATGGTACTATTGCTGTGAGTAGAGCAAATGCTGCTTATCACATGCCCTCAAGAACCATCAAAGGAAGCGCAGACGTCTCCTATTACTGTTAAAACAAAAACCGAGTGCCGTATGGGCACTAGAAAGCATAGACCCATTGGCAGCAGAGCAAGATATGAATAATTCATTTCTCCGATGCCTCCTGTATGCTCCATCCACTTAGGCTGTTCAGGATGCTGTCTACCAGAGATGCAGACAGATCTGCTCCCAAACCAGTGGGGACACAGCCCTGCCTGCAGACTGGGATCACCACTCTGCTCAGTTTGTCCTTCGTGAAGCTGTGACTCCTGCACTGTTGTTGTGACATCCTTTAGGTCAGAAGTTTTATCATCCTTTTATCAGAAGTAACATCATCCTGTGGGCTGTTGGTAGGAACTCTTGTAATACCAACAAAACCGGGATGTGTCCAGTAATGCCAGCCTGGAATTGGCTCTGAGGTCAAGGAAGCAAGCTAGGACCGAGACTAGAAGAACTGACTGCTCTGTCCCCTCTTGCAAAGAGGCGGCTGACTCTTCTGTGTAATAGTGGTTTGCTTTTGTAAGAGAATTCATACCGTGTCAGTCTGCTCCCGGCTCAGTCTTATCGAGAAGTCCAGGTTTCATCTGCTAAAAGTTCCCTGAGTACAGGTAGGATTTTTCTCTCCATGCAGAGTGATTTAATGTGTTTAAATGGATGTTTGACAACCTCTGTGAAATATGTAGTTTTTTGCAACTTATTTACTAGTGGGCATTTGTCCATGTAATGGTTGGCAACTTCATTGGTCGCTGAAGTTGAGAGGCACGGAGGACTTACAGGGCTATAGAGACTGAATTCTCCTGTGATTGTCCCATGAACTGCTCTGAGGTCAGGCGAGAAGTGCACAGGGAGGTCAGTGTGAGAGAAGGCTTTGCTGAAGATTCATTCAGCAAATGCACATACGTAGTGACAAGGTTTTTTTTATTCCTGTTTTGCTCTTTCCCTCTTGCTGGTCTGTGTGAAGATTTCTTCAGCCATTTCACATACCCAGGTTGCAGTATACATGCCATGTTGCAGACTTTTGAGCATTTTCCATCTTCCTTCTGCATCTTCCAGAGTTGCTCTTGGCTGTTAGGCTTTTGCTGAGAGACATTCTGATTTTTTAGTGTGGGAAAAGCCACCTGTAATTAGCAGCTGCTGCAGAAATGACAGGCTTCTTAAAGTGAAAGTTTAACCTTTGCATTTACAGCTGTCTTGTGATGCCCTCTCTCCCACTTGGAGAGCACTTCAAATGTTCCTCTTCAAAAAAAGCTTTCAGGAAAGGAGCTGAATGATCTTTTGGTCAAGAGAAGTCACTATAACTTGTGTCCAGAGGAGCTTTTGGCTTCTGATTTAAGCAAACTAGCTGGATTGCTCTAGAGTGAGCCTCCTTTGGAGTTGTCTTAGTCCAGAAGCTGAGGGAGACCTTGGATGGCAGACGAAGCTGAAATCCCTCACTTGTCAGCTTGTCAGACAGGGTTGGAACAGTCCCTGTTGAAAGGTGCAGTGGAAACATCCCAGAAGGCTGCCCAGCTGGGTTGAAAGGTTAGGGCAGGTTTCACAAAGAGGAAGAGGAAGAAGGTACCACAAAGGAGGAGGAAAGGCTTGGTCCTTAACCAGGTAAAATGTGTTTGTGGATGCTCCTGTGGTCTGGAAAAGAGTGAGAAGAGGATAGATTAGAAAAATGTGTTACTTACCAGTGAAAGAAGTAGAGAAACGGAGCAGGCTGTGGATTTGTGGTTTCCATAGTGATGTAACTGTGGAAACTGTTGTACTGCTGGGCTTTGCCACACTGCAGTTCATGGCTATAAGTATTCAACTCGCATGCTGGGGAAATGTAAATATACATCAAACACAGAGATGGCTAAAAGTGCAACTGCATGTTCATGATTTATTGTCTGTTGCATTACCT
Organism: Dromaius novaehollandiae; assembly: GCF_036370855.1. Lineage (NCBI taxonomy): Eukaryota > Metazoa > Chordata > Aves > Casuariiformes > Dromaiidae > Dromaius > Dromaius novaehollandiae. Next base: position 38,258,103 of record NC_088102.1, read on the forward strand.
GAACACGCGATGCTGGGAAGCCTGGCTCCCTCATGGCTTATTTCTTCATCTGTTGATAATACCACAGTTCTTGCTACCAGTGAGTGATATGTTGACCTATTTTTTTTGCTTTCTTCTCTTCCCTATATACTTACACGTTGTACATCACTATGATGTGGTGCATGAGCAGAAAGGAGTCTCTGCTCACCCACACTGATTTCAAATATGCACTGATCACAGAGTGTTTACCTAACTCTTTCAGGACACACCAGCTGATCAGAGCACCACCCTGTGAAATTTGGACTCGTGTACTTCATGCTGTTCATAACTCTCACCTCAATTGTTTCTGTGGGCCACAAAAAAATGGGCTGCATGTGTCATTAAATCATGGTTTATTTTAATGGAGATTTCTGGAGGGTTTTAATAGTCAAAATATCTGACCTTTGGGGAATTTTTACATAGAGAGAGACCTAGTTGTGACTGTAAACAGTTGAATTTGAGAACACTTAAATCTGGCTTTCACAAGAAGCTGGTGTGCAGAGTTTTTCATCATTGCAGCTAATGGATTATGAGTGGATCATGGAAGTGGAGGGAGAGAGCATGGGCAAGTGCAAATGTCAGATGCACATGTGCACACACATCAGACAATTATACATATACCAGTCCTACACACCCATGTACGTAATCCAGTCTTTCTGTTTCAATTCACAGGCATTTGTGCCCATTTTAAAATCATTTGGGGTGGGGAAGACCAAAGCGTCCCCCCCCCCTTTTTTTTTTTCTTTCCCTCCTCTCTCTTCTTTCCTCCTTCCCTTTTACTGGTACTGCTGCTGGATGCTTCTCTTGCTGTCTCTGTGAACAAAACTCCCTTACCTTGGGCATTTGTTTTGCTTGTCTGATGGATGTAATGGGTCATCTGTTCTCTTTATAGAAAGGAATGTTAATTATTTTCAGAAGGCTAATTAGGTTGCTAATGAGAAGCTGTACTGCAGTAATATTTCCTTTAATTACTCAGTCTTAAGTGCCGTATAGAACAGTTTATTGAACATACTGTTAAATACAAATGCTTGTATCTGTTTCAGAGGTGTACCTTCAGGCTCCCTGAAAGAAATGCTATGGTAAATTCAGGAATCCATGAGAGACAACTGAGCAACTGAGACTGGTGCTGGGAGCCACGTAGTCATGCAGCCTCTTTGCCTCCATGTGAATTCGGTTCTTTTGCGAGTGAGTGACTGCAGTTGCTCTCTGTTTCAGTAACACTTGATGGCTTTCAGCAGTATCAGTGACCAGCTGTGCTACCTGCCAAACTAATCCATAGTTAGACCTAGCTCTCTCACTGAATAGTTTAGTCTAATTAGCCAGATGGCAGCCAGAGGCACAGAGAGGTGGAGTGACTAGTCCAAGGTCATGCTGCAGATCAGTGGCAAACCTGCTAATAAAACTCAATGTCTTAATGAAACATGAGTGTTACGTTAGTGCAGCACACCATTTAGCTCCTCATATCTTCCTTAGGGCCAATGTAGTTCACTGCAAGACTTTCTTCAGCTGGCTTATTGCTTCATAAGGCAGCACAGCTTCTCTACAACCTAACCCATGTGTCTCCTGCAGCACTGACATAGGAATGTCCTTTTGCTTCTCCATTTGAGTTCTGCCTGCAACTTGCTTCTCTCCTTTTTTCACCCTTAGTTGTAGAAACCTCAGTGCCTTTTAGATTTGCCATGAGAGAGCCACTGTTCTAGACGGTATTCTAGTTGTCTAGTTGTGGTAATCCCAGAATGACAAGTATTAGGGTGGATCTCCAGAATCCCCTGCTTCTCTGGGAAAGAGCTTCACCTTTTCTACAGCATCCTCTGTAGCCCAGTCCAAGACCTAAGACTTCGTCCTCGTCTCCCAAAGCATCTTCTGCTGTATTTCTGCTATGCTTATGGTCAGACTCCTGGATGCCGGCACACACCATAGCTCTGCCAGGGAGGACGATGAAGGAAGGCTGCTGAATGGGGCCACTTCCAGGGATCAGAAGGAGCTACCTGTGCGCATATAATGATCATCATAGACCCAATCAGAGGAGTGAGGATCTGTGTTGATATCATGGCTGCACTGCAAAGTATTGTACTGTGCTATTAAGATGTCTAAATTTGGGTGACCCTGAGAGTGGTTTAAGGCATAAAGTGAGAAATACTAGGGAAAATTATTTTCACCGTGGAGTAGCAAAGGTCACCTTCCAGTTCTCAAGTGTTTTCGAGAACAGATGTGCATTGCTAGAACAACCTGTCTGTGCTCTACGTATCTGCTACAGCTTTGGCTGAGGTGCATTGATTTAAAAATTAATTTTGCATATGCAGCATTTAAGTTAACTTTGCACATCATTACAGCTGAAGGAATGCTGGGAGACAGAGAAGAGACAATGAAGCAGGTTTTTTAGCTGCAGCATATATGCAAGTCCTAGGTTAGTACAGGCCTAAGTGCAAAGAGCATATTTGAAAAAAAGTCTAGGTAACTACCTGGGACACCTTCGCATTGGGATAAACTGTTGTGCAAGGCAGTGGAAATGGGATTGTTTGGTATATGTCATAAGTTCGTTGCTGTATGTATCAAGACTAGTTACTCTGTGCAAGCATGCTCAGGCTGATACTTGTTAATTTCATCAATATTTTTCCTGTTTTAGTCCTGGTAGGAGCTAAAAACTTAAATTCTTACTTGTCCTACTGACGGTGCATTGCTGAAAATAGGCAGCACATTGCATTGCCTTCCCATCGTATTTGATACCTGTTGATTGTCATAAAAGTCCTTACATGTTGCAGATGTGTGTACCTCTAGAAAAGAATGGGCAAAATGCCCGGAATGTGCCACTCCAGGACTATCAGTAAGAGATGCGTGATTTAGGCACAAAGATGACAGCGCTTAGGCATTTTATGTAAGCAGGGACAACATATGCTGCCTCTCTGGTTCCATTTGCCAAGGGTCACCTGATGCTCTATTTCTTGAGCAGATTTTAAAGATGGTTTAAAGAGAATTTGGGTTAATTCTTTTTTGACAGGTTTTTGGTGGCCAGTGTGAGCAGGATCAAACTGTTTCATTTAAAACTAAGGGATTCTATTCCAGTCTTATCACAAGACCATTTCCAACACAGAAAAGAAGTGGCATCTTTGTGCAGCTGGCCCTTCACCCAGAGGCATGAGGTGCCTACTGTTGCCCAAAAGAAAAACAAGATAAAGGAAAAAAATCTTCTTCTCTAGCTGTTAACTACAAAGCGAGCCTAAGGAGGCAAAGCTTGTAACTCGGGTACCCCTGTTAAGTGCCTGAAGTTCATGAATGAATTTGGGTCTGTGGGTAGGGTGGGAGAAATGTTTCCATGAAATTCAAAAGCTGTTAAAATTGTGTCATACAAATGACTTGTTTGTTAGAATGGTACCATGTTGCGGCGTGAGGCAGACTTACTGGAGGCTGAATCTCAATGAACAAGTCTCTGTTAGACGCTTTTCAGTCAGTGTTCCTGAGGGCTCTGCACTGCACAAAGGAAGGATCAGCTCCTCACTGCTTAACTAACAACTAACTATGCCTCCTAAGATAACAGAGTTGTTTAGAGTGTATCTTGAGCTTTTATCTTCAGGAGGTAGCAAAACAAAAAATGAGAACGTGAGTCAGAAGTTAAGGGCACCACAACTAGGAAAGAACTAGGTGGCAAGTCCCAGACAGAATATAGTCTGACCCTGGAAAAAACCCTGTTGTGTTCTGTATCTCTGTGACAGGTCATTAAATGGGCAGGATACTTCTGTCACCCCTGTCCAGTACCATTCTGTCTAAATACAATAGGGCAGTTACATGGTGACTGGGTAAAGTGTTAGATTACAGTTCAATAGAAAGAAGTCAAGTGAGTTGCTGTTCGGTTAAAAGGCCTCTACAGCTGCATGAGAATCTGAAACGGCACTCACTTTTGTGATGTCTTTGTCCCGCTGCAGAGCATGGTGTTTTGTTTTTGTTTCTTCCCCTGGTTGTGCTTGTCAGGCCCCATGGGGAAACTGAGTCCTTCCTGCCAGGTGCTGAGCGTGGTAAGTTGCTCTGACAAGTCCACAGAAACTAGTGGACAGCTTGGTCCTTGAAAGAGAGACTAACAACGGGAGGTGTTAAGAAAGAACAGCGCTTCGTGGGTGGGAAGTAGTCTTCTGACCACTTCCTGCAATAAATTCCTGTCTGGGGTAAGTGGCTCTGTAGCACAGAGGCTGATAGATAGCATCTCTTTCAATTGTACTGCTGAGAGCGTATCATAGGATTTAGCCACTAGGCTGCCATGAGACTTCAGAAATAAGCCTCTCGTGGGAACCAAGTGAGGTATATTACAGCTCAGTACTGCCTTCTCTTCAAAAATCAAGTGCAATGTGGTTTGTAAGGAGAGGCAATATGTTTTGCTGGGTCAAGTGATATTGCTGGCGGGGGAAGGAGGGACCAGTGAGTTCCAGATACTCAGGTCATCTTTGGGCTTGAAGCTGTTTAAAATTGAGTGTCAGGTTTCTGTCTCTAATCTGACCAAAGTAATAAGATCAAAGTTACTGAGAGCACAGTCTGGCTCTCCTATTCTCCCTGGCGCAAGCATTTTCCTTGTGGAGCCTAGCACTGGGGAGAGGCTGTGAACATCGCAGTCCTGGCTATCAGGCAGAGTCACAGGGCCACCAACTTCTCCTTCTCTGCCCTTGTGTGCCCACATATTCCTGAGGCCCCTGTATGACCCTCAGAAATATTTCTGTGGTCGGTGAAAGGTACTGCCAGGACTGTCCAGAGAAACAGCTGTGCTTTTTTAAGTGAACAAAGTTCTGACAGTGGCAACATAAGCTTTCTGTGTTATACATCGACATAAGTGATCTGGTGCAGAAAGAGCAACTTCCAGAGGCAAGGAGGAGAATCCAGAGACAGCTGGCGTGTGGCCTCTCTTCCAAGGTGGCCAAGGATATGGGCCGAACAGTGCCTGTGGTTAGATTATGAGGATGTGTGTGTTGGTGCAAGGTGCAAGGAATTCAATTGTTTTAACAACTTCTTTAGAAAGTTTTTTTCCCCCCCCTTTTCTATTTCACCTATAATGTTAGTGTTTGGGACAGATGGATGCAATGGCAAGATCTATCATTTTGGAGCCTCCACAGCAATATGTGCTGCTAGCCTAGGGCTGAGATGGCTGGAGACGGTACATAGGAGCCTTTCGCCTGCTGGTGAGAATTCCGTCAGGGTGCTAGTCAAATGAAAGCCATGCCCCACGGCAGCGCCGGGTTAGCGGGCATCGGTTTTAAAATAGGTGTCTTCCCTTTCTGTAAGGGCAAAACAGGTCAGTGCAGATGGTCCAGCTAGCTTCAGTCATTTTCTCTTCTGTCTGCTTGCAGAGACTGCTTCACTTTGGACAGAAGGGAGTGCCGAAATAGAGAAGCTCAGAGTGAACCCCTGCCTGTGCAGCAGAGTAGAATTTACTTTCCATAGAACTGTGTCTTATATCAGGGAAAGCTGTTACCAATGTAGCCTTCTAGGCAGAGTCATCTGAGACAAGAGATTGGTAGAGAAACAGTCCTGACTTACCTTGGCACCTTTTACCATAGGGGTTTTGTCAGCTGTCTGGCAGTGTTTGCAGTCAAGCATAAGAATCTTTTATTTTTCTCCTAGTGCTCTCAGAAGATTATTTTCCGTAACAGATCAGCTTTTTGGTCCATATCCGACCTTGTCCCTCTTTCTCCTCTCATTCTTCTGTATTCCAGCAACTCTGTTTCCAAGCAAGATTTGCAAAGAGCAAGTCTTTCCGAAGCACAGTGTGGCTCTGTATTGCCATGTTAACTCTGTCATTGAGCAAAACTCTGTTTCTTTACTCCAGCTGTACTGGTTCATCAAGCACTGGTGCAGCAAGATGATGTGGCAAATGTCCTTTTAGAATACCCAGCTGTCTTCTGATTTTCATGGCTAAACTGCTCCAGTTTACCTGCCACAAGTCTGTCTGGTCTCTGTTGCCCTCCTTGGCCATAGAGAGGCTTTTCATATGCCTGCCCAATCTCCTCTGATTTACATGCCTTGTCCGTACCTGAATGTTGCATTTTAGCAATTGCTCAGCAGCTCAGCAATGAGAGAAAATAGCCTCTCTTTTCCAGGCTGTTTTTCATGCCCTTTTAGGGTTCCCAGGCAGGCTGTTTTGGAGGTTTCTATTAACTTGGGGCTGGCAGCCAGAAGCAGGGTATCCAACCATCCAGGAAATGTATCCACATTTTATCTTGTCACTGTAGTAGCTGCAGGGAGCTATTGATCTTCATTATTATCTGCTTAGGTGAAGCTAGTGATGAGGAAACAGTGATGAGGTTACCTCCCTGACATCTGCCCCCTGAAAGCTTCTACTACTAACATACTTACAATTTTACTTCTGCCTGTGCATTCTTCCTAGTTTCCCTCTACTGCACTAATCAGGATCTTTCCATCCTGCTCCTTTTAGATCTATCTTCTGTTCTTATCTTGCAAGGTTTTCTCAAAATTATTCTCTCCAGCTTTTCGTCTCTTTCAGTGCTTTGGTTCCCTCCTCCTAGAGGAGCCAACACAAAACCTGGAGTAATTTTAAGAACCATGCAAGAAAACCTCTCCTCTTTCCACTGAGGCAAATGTGTATGTAGGGTCAAATTCAAGTCTCTGTTTATCACTGTACGTTGACCTATAGGGACTGTGCCATCCTTCTTCCATCTTCTCTGTGGATTAATAGGTGATAGGAATGAAGAGGTGAGTAGTATTTTTACCTCCTTGCTGAGATTAGGATTAGAATTAGCAGTTCTTAAGCTTCCACCTTAAAAGGAAAAATCCTTAATTCCCTTTTCAGGTGTTTTTCAAGTAGCTGGTATTAACGTGATGCAGTTACTTCTCCTTCAGGAGTGGTGGAATTTGTTAGGAGCTATTCACAAGAGATGGTTTAGAATTTTTCGGAAGCCTAAACGTGTACATCAGGTCTGGCACAGGGGATGAATAAGAACAGGGTCTCAGCAAGTACCATAGCCATGTACTACTAGATCTTCAAAGCAGTCTGAAGCTGTGGTACTGCTTTATTTCATGAACTGGGCTGCCCTGTGCTATAAAAGATGAATTCCTGGACTCTAGACATTCAGAAACAGCTGATGTTACCCCGTCCACATACATGTAGACTTTTCTGTCCTATCTTAAGAAACCTAACATCTTTTATTTATGTTGACTAATAAAAAATAGGCTAGTTTTGAAAATGCTGTCCTGTGTCAGTGCAATGAATCTGTTTGCTGGTTTTACCAAGGAGACTGTTCAATAGAGTCTAACCTTATTTGGACTTACTGCAGCCCCAAAAGGAAATGTAGGTCCTAAACTCAAAACTAAAGATAGTAGAGCTACAAGACTGTTCTATGCAAAATTGCATATTTGTGTAGGCATATGGAAGAAAGATACAGACTAATATTAAATGGATCCACTTTCAGAGAGGTTGTATAAAGGTTCAAACTGAGCATCCCCTGTGAAGCCATGATAAATGATTGGCAGGCTGCATGTAGGAATCCTGAATGCAATAGTAGTGTTCGTGAAAGATGACTTCAGCAGAAAAATGAGTATAATCAGAGAAAAAAAATTATGGACAAAGTTGCTTCCCCTAGAGGGGAAGAAAAGGCAAATAAGTAAAACATGCTTCCTGGAATGGTGGGCAGAAATACACTGGCAAATACTAGTTCTGCAGGGAGCACAAATGTTGATTTATTCTTTTATTTAAAAGAGAGTATGAGTGGTCCACCTTTGAGAAGTCCGATTTCAATTGTTTTTTCTTGTTGGAAAGCTCTCTTTGGTGCTACCTTCCTGGGAAAGAAAGCACATAAACAGATGAATAAATCTGATTTGAGAGGAATCATAAACCACTATATGTTAGAAGTTTATGGTGGATCTGATGCTTCAGGTTTACAAGAGAGAAAAACGTGGGGCATGCGTAAAACATGAAGATGATGTGTATGTAGCTGTAACCCAAATGGTAGGCTTCCTGGTACCTTGAGGAAATAAAGCACTGAAAATGTAAGCTGCGTTTTGCAAAGATGCAAATGACAATGAAGTGCCCAATACAAAGGAGGAACATGCCTGCTGTGCGGGAAATAGGGCCTAAAACCTAAGATTTTGGCAACTTACTCCAGACAGAAAAATAACTATTCTGTGAAGACAGATATACCTGAGTGATAGCAGTTACAGGCTGCTCACTGTTCTTTCTAAATTGAAATAAACCTGAATGATAGAGAATAAAATTCACTGAGTTTATAAAGGCTTGTGTACTTAAGAAGAATACAAGGAGAAGGAAAGAGTTCTCTACAGCTGTACCTATACCAAGAATTTTTAGGAACTGACATCGTATTCTCCAATAAATAAAACCCACAAAGTTAGCTGCTCCTACTTTACCTGTGGCAAACTAGGAGAGGGTGTCTTGGATCTGTCAACACGCTGCTGCTCTTCACAGATTTAAGTGACCTGGATTGTGCCATAGTATGAGCAGGGCTAGGAATTTAGATATTCCTACCTCAGTGCTTTGCTCATAAGGCTCTTTTGTGCCAAGCTTCATTTATGTGAAACGTGTTTGGATTTTTTGTTGCTCTTATTGCCAAGCCTGGCTTTCCTCTGTTGCATGCTGATTCTGGCTTGTTCCTGCAAAGTGTTCAGAAGAGCTGGGCTAAGCATATTTATTTGTTACTGTAGAACTGATACTGACCTCTAAGTTGTCCAAATCAATTTGTTATTGTAGGGTTGCTCATCAGGAGTGGACTGTTGTTAATTGCTTTTCATCATGGTTCAGAAAGATGATTGTGGGCATTTGCTAAGAAAAGGAAACCTTTTCACAAAAGAACTGTCTGAATTTCCAAACAGCTTTAAGAAATCATGTAAGATAGGTGATGCTGATAATGTTCTGCCCTTAGTGTTGTCTCCCCTTTAAGTCTGCTGGCTCTCTGGTGCCATTGGAAAGATACTGGTTATGGCAAGATGTTGTATAGTCACAGCATGTTCTCAGGATGAATTCTCTCTCTACATTCATTGCTCTGTTTTGGGTTGTTTTTTTACTAGTAAGCTGTGATGTGCATTATGTTCTTTGAATGTCAGATTTGATTCAATCAGCTAATACAACATGTAAGCTCAAGCTTTCAAAAATAGCCATGCGTTTTTCCACTGTACTTGAATGCACAGTCTGACTCCCAGGGCCCCAACCCTCAGGAACTCTGGAGTCGCACTGTTCCCCAGCAGGAAAGTATGGATGCTCAGACCTAGGCCTTAAGTTACGGACTGCGAATTTCTGGCAGCTTTTGAAGAACTCTTAAAGCTCAATTCTGTTCTCACTGTAGAAAATTAAGTTAACCTGGGCTGATGCTAAAGGTTTATTTTAAGATGAAGGTGAGTCCAGCAGTTGAAGCCCCAAACTGGAGTAAAGCTGATACAGATTTTCAAGGCGTGCTGTGCCTCCTTCTAGCGTGCAGTCTGCCTGGGGACAGACCTTCCTTAGCACTGGCCTCCAGCTCTGTGCTGTTAATGGGAAGCTCTGCCTGCAGCTATGGTGAGTTCCTGGCTTCAGAGCCTCTGCTCCTTGCTGGGGCTGCTTCAGAGGCACTTGGACCCTTGCTGGACACTTGCTTGTTTTGGAGCTGTAGTGTCAGGAAACACTGAGGACTCAGAGCAGCTTTCCCAAAGAAGGGAGGACAGCAGCTAAGGCATGGAAGTGGTCTAGCAACAGGTTTTGGGGAGGACATGACGTTACCTGAAAAAGATGTTGGGGAGATTCTGCGATAATAGTTTAATTGCAGTACTGTCTTTTTTAGATGCCAAGTTTGAACTCGGCCATTTTTCACAGGTTTGTCATGTGAATCTGCTGCTTGCTTGACTCTTGAGAGGTCTTAACTTATGTCAGGCACATAGGAAGCATCTGTCTTGGTCGCTGTAAGTACAGAGCTTCTGTCTTAATTTGCCCTCAGGTTAGAGTGGTTGCTGTGGGCTAAGGTCCATTCTCCTAGTAACCTGACAAAATGTGTGGGGCAGGGAATGGGAAGTCTCAGCTTTCTGCATTTCCACTGCCATTCATGAGATCCCATTAGTCTGAAAAACTATTTTTTATGTGAACAGTATATTCATGTTTTCTCTTTGTTCTCTGAAAAGCCTCCTCCAACACCCTCTCTAGCACTCCCCTCCCAAGCAAATCCGGCGTTTCTCCTCCTCATTGTGAATGGTGCCTTCTGGGCAGCCCACACACAGAGATGTTCCTGATAAGTACTACACATCCTCATCCCTTTGGCTTAGTTTGGTAATTGGATTCATTTAATCTTCTTTTGTCGTCATTCTGTTTTAGTGTATCCCAATTCTCTTTGGGACAGATTTGAAAGATGGGCAGGGATCAGAGGCTGCCAGTAGGTACAGAATGAACTGGGCAAAGGAACCAGGAGTGGCTGGGAAATGATGCTCCTTGCCAGGGGAAGGAGGCAGAGCATAAATGAGGGGAAAACACAGATTAAAAATGGTCTGTGCTCACTCAAAATACACTGTGCGTTGGTTGAACTCTGAGGAAGGGAAAGAACATACACCCTAATGGAGTTAGAGTCCAGAGAGAGCAGCAGCAAGGACAGATTAGTACATCCAGAACTGATCAAAATCCCAGAGCTCCAGAACCATTCTGAAAGTGCTAGGAGTAAAGAATGTACGTCAAGTCTATATTCAGAGACAGCTGCCTGTGGTGCACTTTTAACATTCATTGCAAAGCTTGATTAATCTATTTGCTGGAACTATTCCACACTTCAGTACAGCTGAAATTCTATTTTCTAAGCCACAGTTAATTGAGGCACTCAGTTACCTGAAGGATGAATATCTCCTCAGAGTTATGACTTCAGCACATAAGTACTGCTGAGACTTTAGTACATAAATCTTTAAACACTAATGAACTAATGTCTTGGGGCCAAATTCAGCACTGGTGTTCTGCAAATCTTTATTTCTAATGGTTTGTGTAAGATTTATATGAAAATATTGAAGCCAGATTTGCAGCACGTTAATTGAATGTTGTCCCTGGTTGCAAAGGCATAGTCATTTGGTATTTACTTGCAGGGAAAATGCAAAATTAAGGAGAGGTAAAATTACATTTTAAAAAGTATTGCCCAAAAATGCATGTGGATTTTCATCGACACACCCTTCTATTTATTTTTTGTTAAAGCAAAAACCCCCAGATATATGACTGATTCTCCAGGTCTTAAGCAAGAGTAGATACAAAGATATGTTGATGAAAAACATCCAAAAAGTCATGAAGAACAATTACTTCTATACAAGTACTGTTTGATTAAAAAAGGGCAAGGAAGCGGAGTATCGTAAGCAATAGAGCTTAGGGTCGAGGAGTGGCAGGGGCCATGCATTTCAGAGCTCCACCTCTGGTGAATCGAGTAGCTGACAGAATTTGCAGCCTAAGGCCCTAGCTAGTCAGAGGAACTGTCTCGTGTGTCTTTTGCTTGTGTTTTTCATTTATTAGCACTTCAGGGCTAATTCAGAGTAAGACCCTGAGACAACCTGAGAGTTTGGAAGCACGGTTCAACTTGGTGGCAGGGAGACAGGCAGAAAGCCACTACAAAGAAGAGCTTTGAATGTGAACCAGAAGATGCTCAGCCATTTGATCAGGCACGAACGTGACATACACTGACGTCCCCCTCTGCAGTGTGTGTGCATGACGAATCTGCCATTATTTCTTCATTTGCCAGTCACTTGCCTTTTGCCTGCCTGGGCTACATCAGCTGCAAAACTGAATGGGTTAGTGCTCCCTTTTGCACAGAACACCTTGCACATTGGGAAATAGCCCCTAGAGCAGGTGGGGATTTATCTCCTTTCTCCTTGCTTTTCCTGGTGCATCAGGTTTATCTGTATCTTACCTCAGTCTGGGGGATGATTAATATTCAATGAGGAGCTGATATTCTAAAATTTAAAGGCATACTCTCAGTGTTGATACAGCATCCCTTTTTCTTGCAGCCCTAGACCAAAGCATCCTGCCCTGATCCTCAAAACCAGATCTCTGTAGAGAAACACAGTCCTTTATACTCTTCACCTGTGAGGCCTGGGATTTGAAAGTGCCTTTTTTTGTTGTCGGTGGAGTAGATGGAGAGGTTCTGGGCTCCTGCTCTGTCAGAAGGCACCTGCACAGGCAGTGCCAGGAGAAATTCTGGGACTGTATGTTCCTAGGATCATGTGTAGTTTCAACATACTTGCCTTTTTTACTTCTAATTCTATCAGCAGTTTGGAAAAAAGGTCCTACTGGAGAAAGACAGAAAACTTCTGTGCTGGCTTAGCTCAGTTTTGCTAATAATGTACTGTTTTGAAGAACTGTTTCTTCAGCTGCTTGAAATACAATTTGCTGTTGGTGAAAGGTATTAATTTCATAGCTTTGAACTTGGAAGCTCCCTGTTTTCCACAAAATAGCACAATGTGAGCAGCAGCATTACAAGTATTGCCATTCTCGCAGAGGACTGGTGAGGAGCTCGGTCTCCATGACTTGTTTCCTCTCTGCTGAGGCAATTGCATAGCTGGCAGCGGGTTTCTGGTTTTTGGGAAGTCAGTGTCCATCCCACTGTAGCTACCTCACTGATATACATCACTCATTTTCCCTGGGGGACTAAATAGCTATCATATGTTCAAGCTTTTTGATCTGTATTACTGTCACTCCATTAAAAGTCTTGTATCACCAAGTTCAGTTATCTCTTTTAGGCGCTTCACATATCTGCATCTCTTACTGAATCCAATTGTGGCCTTCTGCTTAGATCCTTTTCTCACAAATATCCTGCAACTACTTTTCAGCACGGTGCTTATGCATGAATTGCTGCCAAATAAAATGACACCTCTCTCCTTCGTATCTCTCTTTAAGACCTTTGCTGTATTATCTAACAGGGATCAGCCAATTTGATATGGCTGGGAAAGGAGACGTTTGGGACAGCTGCAATTTTAGTTACTTTGTAAATGCTCCAGTGTCTTGTAGCCATTAAGTTGTATAGTCACCAGCTTGTGCAATGATGTGATATAGCTTGTTGTATTTCTACCTCAGTATCCTCTATTCCCTTCTATTTCTTACTGTATACTTCCTGTCTTATTTCAAATGAAGTGTTTTGCACCAGGAGCTGTGTTGATATATGGATTTGCTTAGTGCCTAGCACAGTGGAACCGATTCATGTTTGGGCTGCCACAGTTCATCATCTCCGTTTCAAGATGCTTTTAATCAGCAGGCAGCCAGTGAGGACTATCTTTCAAGCATATTGTAAGAAGGAAGTTCCCATGCAAGCTCAGGTTGATTGAGACAGTAGAAGGGAAGTGCTGAGATGTTATCAGCACATTGGTGCTTGTCTCCTTGCAATTATGGTGAAAGGGTCAGGATTCAAAAGATAGTCTTTGTAATGGATTAATCTCAATTGCAGAGGTCGTTCCAAGTCTACATTCAGATATTAGTCGTAGACTTCCAGTGTAGGGACTAGATATCTATTTTGCAAAATGTAAGAAAAGCAGAGAATAACTGTGTAATTATTAAGTATGTGGTGTATAATACCAGGAAAGAGAGAAATCTTCATTGCACAGAGAAACTTATGTGGTGCAGAACTGGACATGACTTGCTGGAGTCTTTGGCTTTGGTGGCAGGTGTAAGGCAACAGAAACAACTGGTGAAAGGATCCCTGGAAGAAGAAGGGAGGGATTGAGAGGAAAAGACCTTTGCACCTTTGGACAACCTATTTTGTTAAAGGTTCAGCTTTGAAAAGAGATTTCCAAAATTATAAGGAAAACCTCATAAACAGTACTGCATGCTGTGCATGCTCTGAACTAGCAGAATTCAAATACATTTCCTATAAAGATGTAGAGGGAAGGGCAAGGAGATAGGAGCAGCAATGGAAAAGCTTAGAAAGACTTTCAAAAGAGAGGAAAAATATACAACCACTGGCAGTTTAGTGAAAACTTTACAACCATCCTCTTCCGTAGAGGACAGCAGTTCTGTATTTCCTTTGCACCTTACCTAGCAACAAATAGGACCTTTAAGGCCTCTGCTTCTTTTGACGTCTGTCTGTCTCAGATACAAGAAGCTTCTCCCTTCCTGCTGCAGTTTTATATTCTCATTCTGACAAAAGATAGCCACAGCCCACTTCCTTCTTACTGTTTTCCCTTTCTCCTGTAGCTCTAACTACTGGTTTGTTCTTGAAAATCTGTGAAAATAGGGAAATGATATGAAGATTCAAGATAAGGTACTCCTAAGGCTGTGCTGGAAAATTAACCAACTCATGTTATGTTACTAAACTGTCATTCTCTTCAGAGAGGAAGTTTGCAATGCCCTTACACATCAACTCCTTGTGGACTGTGTGGAGATATACCGCATGCACATTCACGTGACACCTCCACAGTTGTCTTGGAGCATCTCTTGTGACTGAACTATTAGGAGACATGAGGGAATTTCTATTGACTCCTTAGTCTTTTACCCACAAGCTCACATTTTGCTGTTGACCCACATCTGTAGCATCTGAAGATAGTTCAGTGGCCTATGTAACATGAATTGTGCCATTAGTAAATGGGTTTTTGTTCAAGCATCCATATCATATGAGCTGCCAAGACTTTGGTTGTTTGGGTGTCCACCTAAGAGAGGAGTGAATGGGTTGTGGATACAGCTCTGTCCTTTCCACTTTCAATATTCCCCAGTGCTTCTCATTCCTCAGAAATGTATTACAGTTCATCCCTCCTCCTGTACGGACTTTTCCACTGAGTATTTTGCTCACCTTCTTTGTGTTTGTTATTCTAACTCCTTTTTCTATCTCTTTACCCATCTCCTTTTGGAATTTCAGTGCACCACTGCGTGTTAATATTTTATTCAGAGAAGCACAGTGTTTACAGAGCAGGGCAGGAATAATCTATCTCCAGATGGCATTGGTATGACTGCACATGACATTACTGTAGTCCTTTCCTAGCGCCTTGTACCACAGAGTTGGCAAGTGCAGAGCAAAGAAGTTAAATAGCGCCTAATCAGGGGTGAAGAGAAACCTGATTTGAAGGCATATATTTAAAGAATGAAAGAGGTCATATTTACCCTGTGTTGTAAATCTGTAAGGCTTCAGTAAAATTATGCCTAAAATGAACTTGGGCTAATGAGTTACAGTGTGGCAAGGCAGTGTTTAGGACCTTCAGAATCTCTGCAAAAATTTGAAAGTGTAAAAACTGATTGTGTTGAGATTGTTCAGTGGGAAGTAAATTATACCCTTTCAAAACCTATTCACCCAGTTTCTTCCTGCAGAGACAAATAGAGTTCGTTCTCATTTCCTGCTTACCATGACTAACCACCTCTCTCTAGACTCAGCTATTCCTTTTTATTCTTGTGCTTTGCGCTTTGCTGTTCTGAACCCAAACCTGAATGGATTTCAATGGCTCTCTTGTGCTTTTTGACTTCAGGTCAGGAGGTCTGATACCATAATGAATTCTCCTCCAAATCTTAACTATATGATGCATGTGAGTTCTCTAACAGAAGAAATAACAGTTCAGTTACTGGGCACAAGGAGTGGTATCTGAAAGCGTAAAAACTCAGAAACTTTCTCCTCTAGTGTCCTTTCTGTAGCTCCCATCAAAGCGTTGTCTATCACTACACTAAACTTTCTGGGTACAGGGACTTAGGAGGCACCTGAAAGGGCTAAGGTTTTCAGTGCTCCATTCATCTCACCTAGTCCATATTGGAATCAGCAAAGTGCTGTCCTTGAAAGGAGCAAAAAGATGATGTGTGCTCCTTTTGAGATGCTTGTATTTTTCTATTGGCAATTGCATCTGGTAAGTTCTTTGGTTGCCCCACTACTGGCAAAGCCCTTGTACCTTTCGTCACCAATTCCAGCTGCATCCAGTCTCTCTGGCAGAGCAGTATAAGTTGTCCAGGCCCATTCTGAGCCTCGGAGCCTAGTAAGGTGCCACCTTTCCCCAGGACTTAAATTCACTGTAGTAAAAATGAGATAATTTAAAACTCACTTTGTTTCTCAGGTTCTTTGTGAGTGTTATGAATGTTATGAACACAGAAGTGTGTTGCGTCTGGGTGATGAGGACTTGTGACATCCTTGTTGACTCCTCTCTCTGTTTTCATTTCAGAGTGCCTGCCGGGGTGCGTGCAGAAGAATGGCTGCAGCAGAACCTCTGACCGCTTTCTCCCGGTGGTACCTCTATGCCATTCATGGTTATTTCTGTGAGGTGATGTTCACAGCTGCCTGGGAGTTTGTGGTCAACTTTAACTGGAAGTTCCCAGGTGTTACCAGTGTGTGGGCACTCTTCATTTATGGCACCTCCATCCTCATTGTGGAGAAGATGTATCTGTATCTCAAGGACAAGTGTAACATTTTGGTGCGCTGCCTCATTTACACTCTTTGGACATACCTCTGGGAGTTCACCACTGGCCTCATTCTACGCCAGTTCAATGCCTGCCCATGGGACTATTCCCAGTTTGATTTTGACTTCATGGGCCTGATCACCCTGGAGTATGCCATCCCATGGTTCTGTGCTTCTTTCATCATGGAGCAGCTGGTGATCAGAAACACCCTGCGCTTACGATTTGATGAGACTGCTGAGCCAGGGGCCCCCACTGTCCCTGTTGCCTTGGCCAACGGTCATGTGAAGACTGATTGAATAGTGACTCAGAGCCACTCTTAGCAATCTGAGAGAGCCTAGACCTCTACTACAGACTGTCAGCTCTGGCTTTGAGGTACCGCTCTTTCCTGTATGATAAGATTCATAAACCCCATTTTTTCTAATGGGGGTGTGCATGGGATATACCAGAAAAAAATGGAACCAATGGATTTTCTATGGATTTAACTCTTTGGGCTCCAAGGACCAATGTCAGCTACTTGTTACTTAGGTCATTTCTGATTTTAACTTATTACAGATGAAAGCAGTCCTTTTGCTTACATGTGTGTGGAGAAAGAAGAAAAAAATGCTACAGTGGAAACACATACAAAAAGAAAAAAGTTAGCGGATGGGCATGGACATGCCAGCTAAGTTAGCAATTGGCTTATTCCATTAGGCAATATTCAGGTGCTTGCTTGCAACCAATACCTCCCGTGGGACCTGAGATGCTGCAGGAACAAGGAAAATCCATCTGCTGTTGAGAAGAACCGAAGACTGGCAGTCTGCTGGGGAGGTAGATGGTGTTCCCCTCTTGAGGTCCCCTTGGCCTCCCCCCAGGTTCTTTGTTGCACCACAGTATGTTCTGGTGCTGGACATCTTGCAGAATTTATACAAATCTTGTACTTTTTGAAGTCTCAGTCCTGATACTTACTAGAGAACTCTCTCTCTCTCTTTTTTTTTTTTTTTTTTTTTTAATAAAGGCCTTTTTTGCCGAGTGAATTTTACCATAATCTCTGCAATTTGAATCTTGGCAAAAGGAACAGGAAATAGCATATGTCTTCCCATCACCTGTATCCCCCTCAAAGCAGAACTTGCCTGAAGGGCTGCTCCAGATTCTGGCTCCCATCCCAACCGTGCAAAATTTGTAAAGACTGTACACACTACAAGGGTTTTTTGCCTTCCTTCCCAGGGATTCTTCTGTTTCTGGTGACATTGCTGACTTAGTCTGGCTGTAACCCCTTGTACTTGACCAAGGGTCAAAAATCTTTGTGTGGCTAAGGCAGTGTCCAGGATTTGGAGCCCTCTGGGACTGACTGTCAGCTTGCTTTAGCGTTGGCAGGTCTTGGCCTAGTTCTGCCCAGTGTTCTCAGAGTATTCAAGAGCAGGGTTTTATTTTTTCCTTCACAAATTTTATTTTACGTAACTACAACAACCTGTTGTCATAACGCTGATTGGAGGCAGCAAGGGATATGTCACACCACCTGATACAGGGAGGCACATTGTAAAAGCAGGTTTCTAAAGAGTGATTTTTCATGCCCCCTCAGACTGAGGCTGCGGTTAGGGCGTGAATGCAGCTGGTAGAGAGCTGGAGGGGGAGGAAGTGCTATGACTCCATTTTAGAGATATCTGTGCTGGGGACAGTTTGAAATTTAATCCATTTGGGAACTTTCTTGGAGCACAGGGAAAGCTGTAATGCAGAAAGAGTGCTTGATACCGGCAGCCACAGATTAATTATTTGCTTTGGGAAAACTTGGCTGTTGGAGTTAGCAACAAATGTGGAGTCTCCAGCTGTCAGATATATCTCACTCCTAACAGTTTTATGAGGAAGTTTGCTGTAACTGTCCTGTAGGGCCAGATAAATTTTACGGGTTCTTCCACCATAGTCAACAGAGCTGCACTAGGGATGAATTTGGCTTGCAATGCAAATCTGTTTGTGTGATTGTAGAATTCCACCCTTGTCTTGGAAATGTGTTCGTCCATGTTGGTCCTCTACTTCCCATGGGGTGTGCTCAGCTGCAAACCTGCTCCTTGCCCTGGAGCATCATTCCAGAGAGGAAAAGCACTTCTGGCTGTGTGAGGGGAATTGTTGGTTGGTTCTGCTCTTATGAGGGCAGTGTTAACCCTTTTTGTGTCACACAGTGCAATTATTTTATTCCTCCTTCCCCCCTTCTCACATAACATCCGTTGCTGGCAATGGACACGTGAAAACTCTGGCGTCAAGGAGTTAATCAAATCTGCCTTGGGGTATGCAATGTCTTATGAAGCACCCAGAATACTTAGGTGGGTGTTTAGAGTTCCCCTTTTATAGTTCATTAAATTAAAAGACAACAAACACTGAACCACTGAACAGATTTTTCTCTTTCCTTTTTTTTTTTTCATGCTGTGATACCGGTATTATGAAATCAGAAATAGTATGTTGTTCGTCAGCCTTGATGGTCTCAAGGGTTTAGACCGAGGCAAAATAGTCACCTATCATTGTACATGGAGGCTGGGAAAAGAGATGAGATTTGTATGTGGGATAATGTAAATCAGCTCTACTGAAACAAAACAATAGTTGCAAGGTGCAGGTAAGAGCTGAGATCCCTCCGTTCTGGCTCTGGTGCAAGTGAAGCAATTCTGTCATGGTGACTAAATGCAGTATCTGAAACTAGGCTGTCCTTTCACGGCATAGCTTAACTCTACCGTGATACTGCCTTCCCCACAACCCTCTGAAACCCTCAGCTTCACAGAAACGTCCTTTGCATCCCTGTTTTGTTCTTAGCTGTTACAAGACTCTAGAAAGTTAGAAGGAGTTATCTGCCTCATTTGGTGAACGCCACACCAGCTGTGCATGGGACCGGGGGAGGAGGAATGGCTGCTCACAATGGTAACCTGGTGCACAGTCGTGTCCTTTGGTTTCAGAAGCTTCCCGCTAAATGACCTCGTTGTTGCACAGTTATGTGATATCCAGGTGCTCAAACCACGGAAGGGTTCCCAGGTGGCATCCGATATCTTATTCTATTATCCTTTATTGCCTGTGCCATTGTAACACTATTGTAGTCTGTTTTCTACTGGCGTCTGGCAAGTACCACCCAGATATTGCATCTTCATAGAGTCGTAGTTTACACCCAGAAGTGCACTTTACTTGCAGCTTGCACACCAGGAACAGAATAGAACCCAACAAATTCTTAATTCAAATAATCCCCTGGACAACTCATGCTATCACAGGGTTTTCTGTAATACTGTGTACCTAATGCAGCAGGATTAGCTAGACTTCTCCTTTCTGGGCAACATGGTTACAGTCAGAGCTTTGTCTTTTCTGAGAAATCTCCCTTTTTTAATACATGTGATGCTTCTTATACCATCTTACAGGAGGAGTGCCCAGAGTCCAGTGAGACACGAAGGTCTCACTGGCAGCTCGGCAAGGGCAAAGGAGCTGGACTGAATTAAAATGAAAAAAACGCACAAAGGCCTAACATTTGTACATGTATCTTCCTCAGTAGATTAAAGTTGCCTGTTTTGAGTTCACCAGCAATAAAAAACTTGTGATTTATCCACTTTGTCCTTACTCTGCAGCAACAAGGAGGGAGTTGCTTATTGCTGCATTTTTTGGTATGGTGGGATATGGGCTCAAATTACCTTTGGGTTCTGTTTTGCCTCCCTTGTCTTGCATTTCACTTTTACCGTCCACCTTAAGCCTCTCAAAGTACATGATAAAATACTAAAATAGGTCTGGTGCCCTGTGTGCAAGAGTCAGTTCAAGCATCACTGTGATGTCTGTTCATACTCCAAAGATCTTGCCCAAGGGAAATAGTTGATTTAAAGTAGGACGAGATTGCATTTTGCTCTGAGAGAAATGTGTACGTATGTACCAGGTGCTGTTAAGCCTTTGATCTGAGTGCATTCTGTAATTAAAGCAGAATAATCCAATCAAGGTTTTGCTTGATTAGTCCTATGAATGTAAAAGGTGAAAAATGACTGAAAGGCTTTAACTGCTTTGAGAATTGGGAAGCTGGTAACCCAAGTCCTCCTGAGTTCAATAGCACAGTTCTGCTATGACCAATTTTTGAAGCCTGCACAGAAAGAGAGGGGATTTCTTCACTAGTGTGAACTTCTGGCCTTTCTGTACTATGAATAAAATATGATTCACCAGTAAGGTGTGTACTGAAACCAAACATTCTTCTGTTTTAGTTCATCCTGGGCCCTGAATTCATGCATGTCCCATATTCAAGAAGCAGGCTTGCAAAACAGAGTTCTCTTTGCCTCAGTTCTTCCTGCCGGCAAGCTGTACCCGAGCCACCTGACAAGGAAATGACCCTTTTCCCCTTCCTTCCTGCTCATCGGCTGCTACCATATCCCTCTGTGATCCATCCCCTGTTGCAGAAAGAAACGGCCCTCTTTTGGTGCAGCCCCTTCCGGATCAGAAGCCGTTCCCAACAGAGTGTGTCTCCTTCTACCAGCTCCTTTGGCTCCTCCTTTTCTGGGCAGGGTCACAGTGAGATCTCAGGAGTTCTGTCTCTGTTTGACAAATGGCCTCCACTTATGTCCCCTTCCTGTGTCATAAGCAGCCCCCTGGGAGGGGACCTTCTCTTCCTCCCACCCCAGGCAATGGCGCGAGCCCTTCCACTGCCAGCCAGGGGCTCGGTGCCACTCCAGCAAGGCTTTAGGTGAACAAGGGTCAGCTCAGCTTGGGCAGGGGAACACTGATTTTTAAGATCTAAGACTCTTGGCTTCAGTCCCATTTACTAACAAGCCATCTAGAGGTGTGATAGTGTATTTGCACACCTGGAATGCTTATTCTGAGGATGGCAAGGGTCTCCTCCATGTGGGGTCTGACCACCCCACAAGAGAGAAGTTACAGAGCAGGCAGTGAACCCCGTACCTGCCCTGCTTTTGGCCCCCAGGTAGCTAGTGCAGATGCCAAAGGAAGAAGTGCTCTCTTGAAATAAGTCCTAGGGAGGGCCTGGGGATGTGCTGCTTAATTATTGTCTAAAGATACCAGCTCTTCAAATACAAAGCTGCCCTTTTGTGGTGGGATCTTCACTAGATGTGGCAATGCAGAAGTTATCTGCTGTCCCCAAAGTCTGTGATTGCCTGAACTTACTCTGAAGTACAAGGGTTGTTCAGAATCTCCTGTTGTCTTTATCTCTAGGAGATTCCTGAGTTGCATCTTTGTGGAAAAATACATTATCTATAGACATGCAAGCTAGTGCCCACTAAGCTAGTATAGCTACTAAAAGCCATATAGCACTGTGCTCCATCCTGGTAAATTAATCACAATAAGAAGCAGAATACATTGGCCCACAGAGAGTGCTGCAATGTGGCTATACCACTTTCAGCACCTGAGTTAGCACAAGGACCTACTCAGGAATGCATTTTGCCTTATGAAATATGCTCTTAATTCCACGGATTCCAATGGAAATGTTTTTCATGGGAAAGCAGGAGGTTAAATGAGAGAAAGAGTGAAATACTACTTGAACTTTATTACTGCTTATGATGTTGAGAGTGTCTTGTTTATAGTTTGAGCTACTTAATTGAGAGTCTAGAGACCAAATGCGGGAAAGTGACTTGTCACAGCCTTGGAGCAGGTCACTGTATCATCACGTAAGTGCAGGTTGTATTGCACATAGTGCACTGTACAATTCCTGTTCAAAGCCAGGAAGAGCTTCTGCTGTACAAGGACTGTGGTGAGTAGAGATCATGAGTGCTGCTGGTAATGGTTGCAGAGCAAGGACTGGTGGTGAGTTCTATATTCCTAAAGCTTCAAGAGCTGGACAGGTTGGTTAGAAAGAGCATCCCTGGTCCCAGGACTGAGAGACCTTCTGACAGAACCAGCTCTCTTATGGTCTCAATCTCTGCGACTTCTCTGAGGTCTAAAGCAGTCTGGCAGTATTTTTATTCTGACAGAATCAGACCTTTCCTTGGCTCTGTATTTTGGAGTCTGGGCTGTTCATTCTTCCTTTTGTAGCCATTGGATTTTCTGCTGTAAATAACCTTCCTTAGCTCTCAGAAAATACTAACTTTAAAAGGTAATTCCATTGCATGTATGCTTTAGTGAGTTTAGGACCAAAAGACCCCTAAGTATCTGGTAACACTGTTTATACCATTGTGTGGCATGCTGTCCTGGTCATTGGGTGTTGATGCTATAATGAAGAAGAAGGAGAAGGAAATGCAAGCAACTTGCTCTTTAATAAAAATTAGTAAAAGTAAATGTATGCAGATGAGAATCAATATTCATTAAATATGTGAGTTGAGACATGCATAATGCTTGCAAATTTCTGAATTTTCAAACATGGGACACACTTTCCAGTGCAGACCTTCACTCTCCTTTGAGGTAAATCCCTTCTGCAGTGTGTCTGCACTACTATCTCTGCACAGTACTTTACCTAATATTTTTTTGGGGGGGTGAGAATAATAGTACTTGCCCTTCTTTACCAGGTTCCCCTGAAGGATCTCAAAGTGCTTTTCCCACACCAGTGAAATAATTCTCACATCAGGCCTTTGATTAGGTCAGGATTAACCCCAAATAACACCAATGGAGAGCTGATGGAAATGTCCTGACAACTCCCAGAAGGTCTTTTCAGACCTTGAATTGAACATTTTGCCCATTCTACAAAAATTTCCAGGTTTGAGGACTTCAGTAAGAAGGTTCCAAAAAAATTGGGAAACTGGGGAAGGGCTGCTTGGTTTCTGCCATCTGAAGCTATCCTAGGAATGATTTATGCATCAGCATGCTGCTTCCCTTCTCTGAGCAGCTTCAGCACAGCCATCCACCACCTTTCAGGCCCACGAGCTGCATGTCAGGACCTGTGTTTGCTTCTGAGTCACCAGAGAGGCGCTGGGCACTTGGGGAGCCCAAGGCAGGGAGCTCTGGGACAGGAGATGGCACTGGCTCTTCAAGGGTTTCCTGGCACTGCTGCAGGACTGGGGTGGGCTGGGCTCAGCTGGGCTGAGCATGCAGCTGGCTCTCTGGGCACCCTGCTGATGCCAGCCTCTGCTGTCTGGTGCTGAGATATTTTCTTCAGAGCTTGGGGTCTGGATTATCCAGCAACCTTGTGCCAGCACAGCCCACTGCTGCCATAGCCCAACAAGGGAGCCACACTGAACTGCGTGATAGCACACAGCATGCTGTGGGGCAGAGCTCTACCACAAATATTTGTTTCTTCAGTTATCTAATGTTTGCCTTCATATAGGATCAAACACATACCTTGACACCTAGAGCTAAATCACCCTGGACTGCATTAGAGTTCTCTATTATTTTCCCTCTGCTCCCATTATTGCTTTGCATAGGTTAAGCATAATCTAAACATTTCAGGGGACAAATTGTTGCACTGAATCTTTTTTTCTGAACAGCCCATCACTGGAAACATCCCGCAAGATACTGGATGACTTTGGGCTAGTTTATGTTTACATTTCTTATTCTGCCCAGCTCCCAGAGAAGGGATCTCCTGGTTATGCACTTTGTTGTTCCTAGCAGATCAATGTAGTGGTGATGGTGCTGATGTTTCCCTGATGCTGTGGAGTTACACAACATTGCATTGCCATGTGCTTATGCTGAGTTGACTTTGAGTATTTTTCGGTGATATCATCCCACAAACTATTTGCTTATTTTACAGAACTGTCCAGGGGCCCTGCTGTGACTGATTGGGCTGTCCCATTCATCATCAAATAGAGGCACAGCTGCTTCCCAAGGTCTTGTTTCAAATGCGTTTTGCTAGAGTCTCACTTAAAGAGCTAGATGAAGCCCAGGGTTATGCCACAGTACTCACAGGGAGCCTGGGGATAGAAAGCCTTGCTATGCAGGGGCAGTGGTGATGCAGTTGGCTGGGACTCAGGAATCAGCCTAGCACACTAGGTAAAGGCGAGTGGTTTGGTAAGATGTATTTTTTCTGCTAGCTTGGAGTAGAAAGTCTTCCCTTCTGCCTTCAAAAGGCTGTTACGAGTTCTTTATTGATCCATAAATGGGACCTTTGGTAAATTCAGCAGCCTGCCTTCAAAATGGCCTCTCCTGCATTTCAGTCAGCACCTTCTCTCATCCACAGCAACTCCTATCTTTACCTTTCCCATTTCAAAGCCAAAGCCTCCTTGTCTCAAATACTGCACCTCTGCCATTGGTGGGTGTGTATGTTTTTCTTTCCAGCACCATCCCATGTGTGACAGTCTCCTGGAAGCAGCCAGTTACCCAGCAGCCCTGGACAGTTACCAGAATTTGTGACTGAATCTCTAGTCCCTCAGCTCTTCAGCAGAGCAAGGATGTCAGCAGCTACCAGCATGCAGTCTGCCCAAGTACAAAACTGGCACATGAATGGACAGTCAGAGCTGATATGTAGCATGGTTTATGTTGTTCAAAATAGGATTGATTTCCCTCTGTTTGCTGCATAAATCCCGTCTTCATCAGTAGAGTATTTTTGGGTAAATATTGCTAGGGGCAACCAGCCACGATAGAGGCTAAACTGAGGTGACCATCTGCTCTATCAGCTTGCGTTGTTGCAGTTACGGAAGAGCTTATCTACATTGCTGCTTCTGTTGTCAGATCACTTATCTGCTGCTACATCTCTTCCTATTGATCCTGTTTCTCCATCAGCTCTTTTGTTATTCTGTCCCTTTTTGTGCTTCACATCTACCTCAAGTCCATATTGCAATCACAGGTACCCTGAGCTTCCTGCCTAAATCCCACTTTTGGCAATTGACACAGATGGGCTGATGAGCTATAGCTTCCATTAAAGTCCACAACGGCTCTGGCTTGTCAGCACTTTGGATGCTCAGGGCAGAAAACATTATACACACGTGCCCTCAGGCACAAGTATAGCAGCAAGTTAGCAATTATCATTCAGTGCCTTTGCTATAACATCCACACAATGGTATGTAATAGGCTTTCAGGACTAAATTCAGCAAAAAGCTTCTCCTGTCAATCTCTCCAAGTTTCAGTGTATGATCTATAATACTTAATTTCAGCTGATCCCTCACATAAATGCATATGCACATAGTATTTACAGGCATAATCATAGTTGATGGCCTCCATACTGAACCACTGACTGCATCACAACTGTTTACTGCCAAAGAAGGGCCTGCTTAGCTGTGAACAGCCATCTGGGCCCATTCACTCTGCCACTTTCTTGCACGTATGAGATCCAGAGAAGATCCAAAACAAAGCTCCATGTACAGATTAAATAGGTTAAGATCTGAGCTGAGAGCTCTCTACCTTGCAAACAGTGTGTCTAAATGCTTTGACACTTGGGAAGGCCTCATTTCAAGTTGGGGATCTAAAGTTTTTCACCTTTTAGTGCTCAGTTCAGAGAGGGGGACTAGGTCTGTGTTTTTCAAATGTTTTATGCAAGGCTTTAAAATCAGATTCATAGCTAAGGCAAAGGTACTATACTGTCCTGCTCCATCTTAAAAAAAAGAGGAGAGTTATTGCCTTGGGGACCATCTCATGTCTTTGCTAGAGGTTAACTTCTCTGCAGGTTCTCTCTGATCATTGATGAGCGTGGTATGTACCAGTCTGAGTCAGAACAGATCCACTCCTCTTCCTTAGTTAAGCCATTGATTAAAAGTACTCCCTCCCATCCAGACTGCCAGGCTGACCATAAACATCCTTCTGTTCTTTCATTGCTCCATCTGTTGGTCACTTGTGCCTATTTGCCACCCCTAATCTCAGTCACATTGCAAATTCTCCAGCCCAGGACTTGTCTTTTTGTTGCAACATTGATGTATGCCTGTCACAAACAGGCTCTTTAAGTGCTACAGTATCACAGTGAGCACTGAAAAAAAAAAAAAAACCCAAACTCTCCAAGTCTTTAAGGATAGGAGCAAACACCCCTTGCCCAGGATTTTCACAAGGGGCTTTTCTGTTGCCACTTGCCATCCAGTCTCCTCTGCCAGCATCCTGCAGGAAGGAGAATCCCTCTGCCAGCCTTCAGAGCTTGGCCTGCGAGCATGCTGGCACCGCCAGTGGTGGGGAGGGCAGCCGGCAACACAGTGAGAACCCCCTCCCTGGGACTCATCTGTGGATGACACAGGGGTGTGCAGATTAGCTGGATACCGGCATACCCTAGGAAGACAGATTTTTTAATGTTGTTGGATAGTCACCTGGCTCTTCAGCAGAGGTTGATTGGAGTAAGCGTGGTAATTATAACAATATTTTGGTTGACAAATGTGCTGAGAAGGCACAGCTGCTCTTTGATCTTGCACTAAAGGCAGCATTGCCCTCGGCACAGTGCTTATGGCAGGGGCAGCAGGGCTTTGCTCTGCGTGACTGCTGAAAGCAGCATGAGCACTCTGCTAACACCCAGCAAAGGCTGTCCCCGCTGCTGGTCTCCAGGCAAGAGCTAGACTCGCAGAGCGATGCAGGCAGTGAAGGTGGTGTTGCTGCCACACTGCGTTTCCCAGTAAGGCTGCCTGTGAGCTTCTGGCTGCCCACAAAATTTGTCTGAAGCCAAACCTTGGCTGCTGCCATGTGTGGTCCATTAGACCCTACTTCTCTGATTTACCTTCCACCACCTCAGTCCTGTCCTTCCTCTCTGCCTCAACAACTGCCTCCTATCTGTTGTCCCTCCTTCTCCTTGGGAACCCCTGCTTAACTCAGCTGTGCCCCTCTCCTGGGTGTCTTCATACAGTCACACAGCTTTTACTGCCATGTCTTCCTCATGTCTCAGACCTCTGCCTTCCTCCTGGCCTGCCGCTGTCTATCCAAAAACCTGTGTTTTGCTCAGATGCTCCAATATCTCTTCCTGGATGTGTTACAAACAAGTTAAACCAAATGTAGCCAGAGCAAACCTCTGCTTCCCTTTTGCTTCTCACACGCTCAGTCAACCTCTCCCATACTTTCTCCCACCAGACACATAAGGGAGGCCAAGACATCTTCAACCTTCTCCTTTTTTTCACATGTACAAGAGATGATCCTCATTCAATTAATTCAAGTAGGCAAACTCAAGGTAAGGCCTGAATGAGGACAGAACAGGTGTTTGTTTCCCTGGGTGCTCTCTGTGTGTGGCCTTGAGGAGTCTGAGCGCCGTCCCATGGCTCACATGCTCCAGTGGGCTGAATGGCTCACTGAAGTCACTCCTGGCAAATCTGGGAGGACTTATCTGTCCTTCATATGTGGATGAGCAGAACTGCAAGGACGCATTGGAGGACTAGTGATACTTGCACAGCAGTAGATTTCCACCACACTACGGCGTAGCTCATTTACAAGCTGACAAGATAGACTTGCCTTAGCTTTGTCCCAGGTACTTCCCTGAGCAGCCAGCTCAAGTTAAAAATCCCCTGACATTTGAGTTAAAAGCCTGAATGGGATGTGAGATAGCAGGAACACACAATTAACTCCGCACTGCAAACCAGCCCTACAATTTGATCTTTTTCCTCTGTCTGTGCCACTTATCCATAACTCATAGACATGATCTCAGTATTACCTACCACGATGATTTCAGTCTCCTGCTGTCTGTTTTTCATGACACCCCTATTACTGCAGCATTGTCCGTACACAATAAATAGCCATGAAGGGCGATACTCAGAAAGCCTGACTTCTGCCTATGTTTCATAGCCCAAGTGACTCAGTCTTAATAGCGTCCCAAATCACTTGGAATAGCTTCTCAGAAGCTGTCAGAGGTGCTTAATGTTGTCTCTATTGACTGTATGCAGGACTGCAGTTATCTGGAAAGGGCTGTATGTCTTTCTCTTCCTAATGCCTTTTCCTTACTGTATGAGCTCCTCCCGCAGTGTCCATCAGTGCTCCCTGTTCCTCCATATGAAGTTCAAGCTCCTCGTGATCATTGGATCTGCTCTTCCTTATTTGACTGACCTTTATGTCTTTATGTCTATCTTGTCCCTATCTGTGAGTTCTCTCTGTTGTGCTAATACTGATGTCCTGTGTGCCTGTTTCATGTTACTCATCCCATACACATGAAGTTTTTCTTCAGTTGACCTGCCAGAACATACCCTTCTCCCCATTCCAGTCTGTCTTGTTAGCCCTACAAAACCCAACAAATTAAACCATCTGCATATCTATTTCACATATTTATGAGTGAGACACTAATCCTTGCATAGTGAAAGGGTCATATGTACCAAAGGGGAAATGAGGACACTAGCATTAAAGGGAGAAGTGGAGGAAGTGGAAACAGACTGCAACGGCAGGGCAGATGTCAAGGAGGGGAATTTAGAGTGCTGAAAAAAATGCAGAAAACTGAAACAGCAGCAAATCAAAAGCCACACTGATGTTCTCTCCTTGCTAACCTGGCATGTAAGCTATTGCCTTTACTGCTCCCTGCACCTGCCTTTCCCAATGGGCAAAGGATTTGCATGTGATGCTGTTACAGTAACCTCTCAAAACTCAGCTCTGTTTCCCATCTGTTGTGAGCTATTACTTTCCCAGGACTCAAAAGCAGGTGAAAAGTCTGTTGGGCACAGCAGAAACCTCTCAGACCACAGCAAGGGTAAAATAACCCCACTTAAAACAATAGAAAAAAATCCTTCTGTGCCTAAGAGTTCCTTTCAATTTTTTTTCTTTTTTTTTGCCTTAAAATCCCAGTAACCCTTTATAGGATTCTGCCCTGAGTGACCTGGAGATTCAGAGTTTCAGTCGTATTTTAACACAATGCAGACAGCAGACACTCCAAGAAAATTATGTTTGTTCATGTACATTGGGTCTCCAGGGAGATGACACATTCAGGGTAAAGGGCTTTATGGGTCTGGCTCTATGGCCCCAGAGGAGAATTTTTTTCTGTTTCCAGCAAAAGTATGTGTAAAGCACAGGGCATTCTGCCAATTTGGCCATTGCCAATGGCAATTTGGCCATTCTATATGGAGTCAGCAGGAAATGCTGCTCCCAAGAGACCCTACAACTCTGTCAGGGATCGCTTTTATTATAATAATAGTAGTTGATCAAATATCCCACAGTACTACATCTTGCAGCCTGAGTATCAGGCCTGATCCTGATCAGATGACTATCTCCCTCCAAAAAGGCAGGCAGAAGTGAGCCCTTTATTATTTTTCGAATAGTATTATCTTGCTCATGGCAATCATCAACTGGCCAGCACAGACAATCCTGCAAGGACGGGAATTATATCTAAATATGCTTCAACAAAAGTCCTCATGGGGTCCTCATTGCACACACTGACGGACCAGGGATGATCTAATTTTTTAAGAGGTTTCACAAAGAACCTGCCTCTTTCTACTCCCAATTCTGCATGTCAGTTAATATATCTGCTTTAGATATTGAAGGGTTAAGGTGGAGTGAGCCCTACTAGAGTAGGAATTTCAGATTCCACAGTCTTAGGAATCCAAACCTTGACCCTCAAAAATACTCCAGTCCTAAGCATATTAGTAAAATCAGTAAAATCAAGCATGGTCACAGGCATTCCAGGGCATTAGCACACATCCATGGTGCTCAGAAGCTATTAGAGCATGCTCTGGCACTCGTTCTGCCCAGTGTAAGTGGTGCTCTCCCAAGCTCGGGCTGGTGGGTAGACTGGACTGTTCCAATAGGTAGTGTCCATGTAGATGACCTGCTTTTAAGGGAAAGAAAATACACCAGCATGGATAAGGCCTTCCCATGCCAGTTTCTGAAAAAAATGAAAAGGTAGAATCCTTTGTCCAGACTAATTTCTCCATTGCTCTGCTCTGTGGTGTAGTCATTTACAGCTCTGCTGACTAAGTGTAAAATGCTAGGCAATCACAAAGGCAATGATTTACTCCCACTGTATGCTGAAATAAATAACAACAGGGAATGAGAACCATGGAGAACATGGGCCTCAGTTATTACTAAATCCTAGTTCAGACAAAGCTGCTTCTAATTCACCTGAGGGTTTTTCCTAAGGAGGGAACAAACATTAACCAAGGGAATCAGGATTTACTTCAAATGCTGAGATCTGCACAAGACAAAGGACCTGGTTTCAGCAGGTGCCCTCCAAAGCCTGCAAAGGCCTTTGGGCACCAATTTGGCTTTGCACTGCAGCTGGCCTTCAAACATGAAATGTCCCATGATCTCCCTCGACTCTCACACACATTTCTGGTGCCAGAAATGGATAAATGTCAGGAAGTGTTTGTGCACTGGAATGTAGAAAGTTTCATTTGATTAAGTAGTGAACATAATAGAAGCTGTGTATACATTAAAGAGCCCTTAAATAGATGGCACCAATAGCCCTGCTTTCTCTCTTTATCCTGCAACAGCTGCCATGTACTATAACTCCAGTGTCTTGTAGGAGAGTAAATTTAGCAATGAATAAAGGATGGTACAAGATGTCTGTCAGAATGTGCTTTCTTGGCACCCAGACCATGCTCTTGTTAGCTGTCAGCAGCACTGCAGCAACCAGCCTCTGGATGGAGGAGAGGAAGGACATCCCCATGACATCCCCTAGAGGAGCATGGGGTCTGCAGTAACTCACTGTGCTCTCCCAGGCAGCAGAGTGGACAGAAAAAACACACTTGAGCATGATGTTTGGATCTAGGTCTAACCTTTTTCAGGCTTAGGAGCAAATAAGCTTCTGAGGGGTATGCCAGGTACAAAGTTATTCAGAAATGATGTGATAATAAATCTCATTTTACTCATGTCATCAGTCTACCCACCTTGGTGTATATGAACAACGTTGTTCTTGTTGGACACCTTCAATAACCACAGTTCTATGGCTAGAAGTGGTGGCAGCAATTTCTTTTTTTCCTTCCCCTTTTTGAATAGGCAGAAGGAAGAACTGAGGCACTGGTAAGCAGGGGAAGTTAGCAATGAGGTGGAGAGAATAAGAGAGAATTTGTGCCCATTGCAACTGATTTTTCCATTTCTTTAAAAATATGTAGTTTTTATGTTATGTGTTGACTTAGATTTTTGACAGATTGCATGAAAAAGTGCCTGTGTGTTACTCTAGGCATTTTTGGTAGATACGTAAGAAAACTATCCAATTAAGATCAGCAGCTAACCCATTAGAAAGCTTAATCCCCAGCCAAAAGCTTAATCCAACAGAAACTGAACATCTGCGCTCCTCAGGTGCTCTGAGATGGAGACAGAGACTTTGGCTTCTGGAGTGGCTCCAGAATTGTTCTTCAGCATCCATCCCTGACTCTTCCCTGATTGCAAAGCAGGGCACGCGCGTTCACTCTGTGGTTTAGATAAGAGATTGTGGCATGGGGTAGGAGATGCCAAGCTCTCAGAAGTACAGCTACAAAACCTCAGAATGAACCATTATGGAGATCTAGTACAATAATAGTATCCCTCTGTTGCCCTGCAAAATCTTTTGCTATTTCTGGCCTTTCTTTCCCAGTCTTGTCTCATACACAGCAGATTGAGTCTATTATCCCTGAAATAAGATGGTGTATGCTGCTTTTTTTTTTTTTTTTCAACTGTATCTCATTCCTGACCTCTGCTGCTTTTTTACTATTCTAGTCCTGGTTTATGGGAAATTGAAAGCCCAAAGATTTTCTTCACATCTGATATTCATTCACCCTCCCAGCTTCTTTTTCTCTCTGACAATTTGAAGGGAGGGGGAAAGAAACAGCAAAAAACTGTGTATTTATAGTCCACATTTCTAATACCCCCAAAACCTGATACTGTTCTCTCTTAGTCTTGCTTTATCTCTGCATAACTTTATTAATTTCACTGACCTTATTCTGGATCCTCGCTAATGTGAGAGGGAAGTCGGTGATATATTTAAAGAGTATTTATTTAAAACACAACATTAAGAGTTAAGATAAACAAGTCTCATGCTCATCTGCCTACTTCCCAGCCCTGCTGACTTGTATACATTCCTGAGCCTATCATTTAAGCCTGGATATCTGAAAAGTGACCACAGATTTTGAGTGACTCAGTTTTACCAGTTTGGCATGTCTCTGTCCTGATTTTCAGATGGCTCCAGTTAAAGGCATGGCAGTTGTGCACCCCTGAGGCTGAAAAGTGTTTCAGATTGGAAGCCCATAAAATGCAGCCAGCTCAGATCAGGAGCTTTTTAAAATCATTTGGCCTTAGTATCTGGGTTGGTGCATCCCAACCGAGAGGTGATGATACATTCAGCTCTCACTGGAAGGTGAATGAGAGGCAGTCAAATGAAAACCTTTGGTAACGTGAACCAACATGATCCCACAGCCCAGGATACACCTGTCCTCGCTCACGCCGTATGATACACAGCTGTAATAATAGGCAGTCACAAATGCAAGATGGCTTCACCTTCTGTGAGCTGAAAGGCACCTTTCCTTACAGTGCACTTTAGTTTGTAAGGCTGGGAATTTTCTCATTTAACACTCTTTTGCTCTTGGGTGTGAAAAGCCCCAGGACTTGGGAAGAGTGTGCATCAAAGACTGGAGTGGATTGGACTGGACTGTGATGCTTGCTGCAGGTTTCTAAGCCCATATCCTAAAGACCACTGCAACTGAAGCTCAGTTATCTGACAATTAATAGGGCCTCAGTTCAGCAGAACAGCTAATCATGCATTCAGCTTCATGCTGTACAAATGTCCTATTTACTTCAATTAAGCTTATGCTTAATTTGCTTCATAGTTCATTTAATATAATATGCTGCAGTGATTTAAAAAAATAGCTGTGGCACTGTAAAATTAATTTGTCATAAGCAGTCAATGTAGGGCCGGGATAATGTGATCATCGCTATGGCATCACGCCCAAACAGTTAACGGCAGACAGGCTTGCCTGGATACTCTCTATAGTAACTGAGTTTATGGTAGTGGATTACTGGGGTGATGTTTGAATATACTATTCCTGTGTGCTCATCCCAGTAAAATGGAAAAGAACTGCCATGTTTCAAGGTAAAAAAAAAAAAAAAATCACCAAGGGTCCACACAATTAATCTGATGTCTTCTTTTCTCTATGGGTATAATTATGCACTGAGATCTCTTGCATCTGTTCTTCAACACCATAAAGACACAGGATATTGGGCCCCTGGGCCCCTCTCATCTTGTTTGTAACTGCTAAGCTCCTTGTAGGTGGTGTGGGAGAGTGATCAACATTCAGTTGCAGGACATGAAGATGTGTTACCCTTTCAGGGCAGAGCAGAAATTTGTAAAGCATAAGGACTCTGGGACTGGAGACTTCCCTCTGCTTCCTCTGCCTAGGTTTGATGGTTTCTCCTTGCCTTCATGCCACTCAGGCACCTTTGGAAACAGTTCAGCAATATCTTTTGGGAAGGATGGTGGAGTTAGGACTGTGAGAACATCCGGAACTGTTTCCTTTGTAGTCCCAGCAACAGGGATCTCATTCATTGCTTTACAAAGAAGTAGCATGAGAAGCATGCAAGAGCCAAAGGCCCCAGACTGAAATGATTCATGGAATGAAATGTTCCAGGGTTGGTTTGCTTGCTGGTTTGTGTGTTTGTTGTTTGAAATGAGAGCTACTGGGCTCAGTTCAGCTGTAGGGCTATCAGAGTGATTAATCTGTAACATCACAAAGTGGAGGATTCTGTTCCAAAAACCAAGGCACTGCTGATTTGGAACATGCTTCTTGGGCTGTGAGCTGAACAAAAATATTCACATCAGGGTTTTTTAACATTGTAAATGAATGATCTTGTCTCTTTTTCTAGGGCATCCCCCTTTTCAGCAACTGCACAGAAATGAGTATCTGGGATTTACCCTTCTCTGCTGGTGCTGTCCAAGAACAAAAGCTTATCTTCCTGGAGCTTCCACCTGCTCCTGGTGTCTCTTTCCTCCTCTGAAGAACTCTGCAGATGGAGTAAGGGCTGTACCTGAAAGGAACAGATGTCTTAATGGAGCCATCAAAAACAAGTCCGTAGGCGTGCCGTAGGTACTAATTTAACTGGAGTCTTATTCTGTGAGTGGTTACAAGAGGATACACAGTGTACTTCTCCTATTGATCACTGTGAGGTGCTTGGATTATTTTAGTTTAATTGCTCCTTCTCAATGGAGGCTGGCTGCTGTGAAGGATCACAGGGTGATTTGCTGGAAGTGCACAGCCACAGAGAACTGAGCTAATCAAAGGGGAACCACTGAACTACTGAATCTGTTTCCATAGGTGGTCACTGTGAAACAAACCTGCTTCACAGGACGTAAGTCTAAATATAGCTCAGGTTTCTGATGAATGAGGCATGTTGCAGTTTTTCTATGCTTTTGCAGGAAAATGCTGCAGTGGGGACCAAAGGATCACATCAGTCAGGTACTGTTTTGTGCAATGCTACTAAAGGCATACCAGTTCTGCTGCTGTAAAATTTGCCATTTCATGGTCTACCTCAGCATCCCGACAAAAGCTGCAGGAAATCTTGTGGTGAGAGGGCAAGGCCTGGCGAATGCAGGCATCACTACTGGGACAGCTCCTGCACCTCAGTAAACAGAAACCCAAGACAAAGCTGTAGAAAAGGTGATGGTAGGGCACTTGTGAAAGGCAGGATGAGGTCAGGTTTGTTTTATGTAGGGTAAATTGGTTTTAGCATGTACTGGTAAAGATCTGCTTCCAGTAACAACAACTCTACATCAATGACTGAGCTGTCACTTTGCCAGTTCATGGCCTTCTCATCTAACAGGAAGTTAACAAGGAACTATAAAAAGCCCACAGATTTCAATGACTCCTGCTGTCCCTTTAAATGAAGTACGTAAATGAAGTAGTAGCTAAATGAAGTAGGAAGCTGATCTTGGAGGGCAATCTGCTTAGAAGGGTAGATGCTAAAAGTGGAGTAATTCCTGAGGTCCCACATTTTGTTTGCTGTATTTTGGGCAGAAAGCAAATGCATCTGTGTTTTTCAAACTTGTAATGTGCAGGTGGGTCTGTCCCTCTGCCTGCAACAGCTAGGCAGTGAGGCAGCTAGTGAGGGCAGCTATTCTGCTTTACCGTACAAAGGGTAGGAGGTACAGATATTCCCTTTCAAAAACACTACATTTCTGCTGACTATTTCTGAAATGGTTTTAAGGTTGATGGATAATACTGAATCCTTCCTCACAGCGGCATGTGTGAAGAGGTAGGAAATGCAGAAATGCCTTCTGACTGCCCTGAGCGAAAAGCTTCTTTTTCCTTGGTGTAAATATGTGTAGCCACACAGGTCCTTAGTAATATCTGAGAAGGATTCATTATACAGCAATTGAAGGTAATCCTTCCTGTGCAGGAGGAGAAAGGTTAATTGCCTGGTGACAAGCACTCATCTGGTCCACAGACTGTTCAGAGGAATAGAGGGATCAGGCAGAATGAGAAGATAGGCTAATCTTTTCCAGGGCTGTTGTTCTTGATCTGCTTATTACAGCCAATGATAAGGGTTAGATTGTGCTAAGCGGCGTGTAGAAATAAGATAGTTTCCTTTCCTTATCCCCCATCCCTGGAGCAGACGCAGCTGGGAAAGTCTCAAGCGGGGTGGCTTTGCTATAGCTCTGCTGGTAAGGACAGCCTGGAAAAAAAAGCATTTTTACCCAGAGTGCAGGCCTCCTTGTGAGATCCTTTATGTTTCCTTTGGGAGACAGGGGGAACCTCAAAGTGTGGAAGCACATCTCCATCTCCTTTGGAGGGTGATAATGGAGAGGCTACTTCATTGGAGGTTCCTTCTATGCTGTTATTGAGCAACCTCTTGGGACCTTAATCCCAGAAAGGCCTAAGCTGGTCTGCTTTCCAGCCTTAAAAGCACATGCTTTTTTATGAATGTGTTAGGCATCAAGTAGATATCTCCAAGGAATTAGATTATATTAGACTAAGTAGACTATAGTCAGCAAGCGTGGGGTGAGGAATGGCCCCACCTTTGGGCTGTTCTGTGCATTTTGTTATTGAATATTGATGTTCTGCCTATATTCGCCTGCTTCTGCATGGCTCTAAACATCTGAATTACTCTTTTGAGTCAGAGTTGTTGATGTGCTCTCGTACAGTGAACTCTTTTGGGGAGACACCTTCCTTCAACACTGCTACTTTCAAGGCAGAAAAAAAAAGTAATCAGCCAGAGGAAGGAAGTCAGTATCAGATGTAGTCAGCTTCATGTCTGAGGCTCTTCTAGTAATTAAGTGAATGGTCTGAAATGTTCTAGAATGCAAAACTATTAAGCTATTATCTGAAGGTGATCACAAAAGTCTGTCTTGGGTTAGAGGAAGAACCTGTTTTGTGAATTCCTTTTCAGAAAGGAAATATTTTGCTTATTGTTTAAATTCTGGAGCATCACAGACTTAACTAACTGGTGAGCACTTATTTGGGTAAAAACTGGTAAGTATTCCACCCTGTGCCCTTCAAATCAGACTCTGTCCCTATCGGCTGGCCCCTTCGGAAGCTAATTACCATTGTATTCTTGATTGTAATTGGTGTGTTTGATGGCAGAGCACTCCGCTTTGCCAGACTGCCTTTGTTGCTGCTGTTTTGCTTTGTCTTTCTGTAACAGCCTGCTCCAGTGTTGCTGTTTAAAGGAGCTTCTTAAATTAATGTGAATTAATGTGGTCTTAGAAAGTAATAATCTCTTAGCTTTATGAATCCCTCAGACTAGAACAGAGCCATGCTCTGTTCTATGTGCCCGACATAATTCTATTCGGCAGGCACTCTTTGCTATGTTTACAGTCTAAATGGGTAAACCCAAAAATGAGAAGGAAAACAGATACCCTATAATTAAGGGACTTGCCCAAGGTCACAGAGCACAGGCATAACTGTTGGCAGACTATCCTGATTCCCTAGTGTCCAGTATCCTAGTCAAACATACGGAAGTTGTGAAGCAGCCTGCCATACAGACACTGAATCCAGCTTGAAAGCTTTGATGGTAAATAGGTGTATAGGGACACTTCTCTGATCATCCTCTGGATATATAATATTAACTCTCTCTCAAGTTACATGGAGAACATGATGCATGATTAGTTGCTAGAAGGTTTAAAGGCGTATCTGAATGTCTGAGAAGTGAAGAGGGGAACACTCATAACTCCACTGAGAAATGAGATACAACAAACTTGCTGGAGAGACAACAGGATATTGATTTTGTTTACAAATGCTCTAAACCATCTGGCTGGTAAGTTTTGCTTGACTCACTCAATGTCCCAAAACAGCTTTCTCCTCTAATTTCAGGTATTCTATGTTTGTTGAAGATGGGAAGGAAGCCTGTTGGCCCAGAGGTGTGGAGGAAGCTCTGCTGCATTTGCAGGAGAAAAAAAATCATCAAGGCAATGTTACTTGTTCCTGCACCTCTGGTAGGAAGGTAGGGCTCCCACTACTTCTGTACCAAGCAGGAAATAGGATTAGTCCATAATATAGTTCTGGTATAGCTATGCCCTCCTGTTTCCATTTCCATTTCCAGCTAATCCCCAATGACAGACACCCTTTACCTTCCCTTAGCCAGCTTTTCTCAGTCGTGACTTACATTACCCAAGTCAACTTTTATAGGCAAACTACACTAGGAGGAGCTCTTTCTCCATTTAACCTCCTCTCTCCTTGTTCACCCAGCTATTTTCTAAAGCTCTGAGTTGATTTTGTCTTGGCTGCTTCCTTCAGGTCCCACTCCTTAAGTCCTCTGCACTTCTTTGGGATGCTAAGCTCCTTCCAGTGTACAAATGAAGCACTAGTTCCAGCGAGTTGTTTTGATAGCACAGTTATTGGATTTTTCATAATAAGCTTCTTGCTGTTCAGTGTTTCTTGCTGTCTTTCTTGTGTTTGCTAGTTTGGAAAAGTGGCTACAGTGTTTTTATATTCTGTAGCTTCACTGTGATATTTCTTTTTGAATATAGACAACACACGAGCCATGCAGTTCACACTATGAAGACCTTCATTAAAAATCCCAGATAATGTTGGTCCATTTTTTTCTTCTGCTGGGTTAATTTCTAGGACTGTAATGATTATGCAGATGACATAAAATATGAATTTCTTCAGTGCTTTCTAGCAGAGGCTAGAGTAAGTCAGAAAATTCACACTACAGACACCAGTGAAGTCATATAAACCTCATGTTTGATGTCTAATTCTCTCTGTTACACTGATGCTACTGAATTAAAGCTTCATCACAGTCAGGAGGAGTTACTGATAGAGCTGGCGGCAGACCAAAAATCTGTGAGCCTAATATTTGAAGATGAGAATCAGTATCCGAATGTTCTTTACTGACAAGTTAATATATGCATAGCACTATTCATGCTGGAGACTTTCAAGTTTTATTATATGCAGAGGTCATGTATACTCACCTATGGACTGTAAACATTTCTAGGGTAAAGCATAGACGCAATCAAACAATTAGCAGACAAATTTTTAAAAGGAAGAAAACAAGGATTCGTTTGGCAATTGAACTTCAAAGGGAACTCAGCACCGTAAATAGAAGGGGGCTGCTGAGGTGGATTTGAACAGGCAATGTCCTAGTGGATTTGCTAGGCCTATTCCACCTTAAGTAAGTGCCCTGAGCAGAAGGTGCCGCTACCCTCAATGCCTGGTATTTCTTGTCAGGGACTTGAACCCTCTTCCCAGCACTTACAGCTTTAGTGTGGGCCTAGCTGGAGATCTGCCACCCCCAACGCATTTCTCGGGGAAGGTAGTGGTAGGGAAGCTACGTGACTGTAGGTCTGCTCACGCCTATTTCCAGAGACGGGATACTCGGAGCAGCCAGTGGGTAGTGCTGCTTGGGGCAAAAGATCTCAGCTCTTCACACTGCAACTATGAAGTTTTGCAATCATGCAGCCTGCCTCGGCTTGACCCTGTTTTGTAACTTCTCTGGGGGATCCTGGGCTCCCACTAAATTCCTGCTTGACCTGGCAGTTCCCTCAGAAACGGGTCGAGCTAAAGCGCCTGTCCTTGCCGTTACTACCAGGAACGCGACAGTTCACCTACGCGCCGCTCCGCCTCGCGTGGGAGCATGTTTTGGCCCTACAGCGCGGAAACCTGCCCGCGGCGCAGACCGACACAGGGCCGCGCCGGGCGCCGCCGCTGCCATCGCGGGCCGGGAGCAGCGCGCCCCGCCCGCGCCACGAACCACCGCTCCCGGCATGCCTCGGGCGCCGCGGGGCCGCGTCGGCGCAAGCGATTGGTGGGAGGGGAGCCAATCGCGGGCCTAGGCGCTGCGCGGCGGCGGCCCTGGCCACGGGGCGGTGGGAGGCTTTGAAAAGTTCCCAGGTCAGCGGCGCGCGGGCCGGGCCGGGCTGGAGCGGTGCCCTGGTGGCGGCCCCGCTGGGGGGCGGGGGGGACGGTGTCGCTGCCGGTGTCGCTGCCGGTTCGGCGGTCGCTGCCGCCGCGGCCCCGCTGCCGGCGGGCAGCGCTCAGGCGCCTCTCCGAGACGGCGGGCCGGTGCCCGGCGCGGGCGCAGCGCTGGGAGCGAGGCCGGGGGTGCTGCGCAGCTGCGCTGCGGCCCCGCCAGGAGGTGCGATGGGAGCGGGCGAAGCCGGCGGGTGTTTGAGTAAACTTAGAGGGCGCTGGGGGAGAAACGCCTCTGCCCCGTCTGCTCCGTCGGCGTTCAAGTGTTGGCGGCAATAAACGAGCTTCCCCAGTCCCGATAAAGTGGTAATTTCAAGCCGTCCTGCAGTACCGGTATCGGTGTGTGTAAGTCCGTACCGATTTATTTCTTTTCACGTGCCTCCGTGTTCGCCTGCCGGTCCTTGGGTGGTCTGGCGCCTCAGACGCAGGCTGGGCACGGGGTGCTCTGTGGCCCTTCCTTTCCGCCCCTTCAGTGACAGAATCAGTTCCAAGAACGTCTTGCTCTGCTAGAGTGACACGCGAGCTGTGTGCAAAGCCAGTTACCGCCAGAGCCAGACTATGTGGTTATCATGCAGTAAATGCTTGTTAGTGTAGCCGGTGTTTTCAAGGACACTAAGCTCTTCAAGAAGTTGGCTTTCCTCTCTTGTCCGAAGAGGGTGTTGCAGAGGGGGCAGTTTTTATGTCTCCAGAAGTTTTATCAATTCCACGCTCTTTAAATGTCTCCCTTTTTTTTTGGCCGAAAGTTCTGACTAAATAAATACTAGGGATAATCCCTAATAGTATGTGTGAAACTGTACATATGTGTTTTAACATATGTATAATTTAAGAAAATATGTGTACTTCAGGTTGTTCTGTTATGTTTACTTCTCAGTAGCCAAATACAGAATTGAATAGTATCTGCTATGGTTTTGGTCACTGGAATGGAATGACAGGAAAAACTAGACAAATACAAATAGCTAAGGTTTACATTATTTTTAAGGAGAGAAGGAATCACAGTGATAATAGATAACTGTCTGCTACGTAAAATAGTGTTAGGGCTTCTCTGAATTAATTGGATATTCTTTAAGTGGGAATCTCAAAACGATGAATAAAATATACTTCAGTGACTTTAAATTTACCACAATGCTTGCTACCCTGTTTCAATTTTTTTTCTATGTTTTTAGAATAGAGCAATATTTGCACCGTAGTTCTCGTTATACTTTAGTTCTGATCTTAACGTGCTTGGCTTTGGCCTCTAGATTCTTTGATGCTATTGGCTAAATTAAAGAGCTCTATATTATGAGCATGTTTTTTATTCTTTTACTGTGCTTTTTAAAATTTATATGTAAATACTTAGAAATAGTTACATAGAAGATTATTCAGTCTTTCTGGTGCCTCCTTTGAGTCCTTCCAGTTCTTTTAACATCTGTCCTGAATAGGTGGCCCCCAGAACTGAACATTGTGTTTTTGCTATAGATGTTCTAGGGCTAAATGCTTACTATGAATGCTCTGCTTGCCTTATTTAGGCATTCAAAGATAACTTGCTTTCTTTCTGGTGCCATATAGCATGAGGAGTTCCTGTTCAGCTCATCACTAAGTAATTTCCATCTTTCTCATTTCCCAGGGTAGAAACCTCCATTCTATAAATATTGCTGACTTTTTCTGTTCTTATCAGCATAATCTCATACATGGTCAAGTATGAGGTGATGTAATTTAACATAACTGCTTTCTGAGCTGTAATACAATTTATTATGATAGACTTCCTATGTGTACCTTCTTTCCTGTTCTTTAGCAAGGGAGGAGTGTAATTGTATAGTAATATTTCAGGCCTCTTTCAGACTTCTTTTTGTTTGCCCCATAGATAGGGGAGCATGGCTGCTAAGAAACTGAGAAGAGCAAGGTTGTCTCAGGAGCTGTGTGAAAGGCTGAGTCGCCATCAAATCACTACCTGTCAGGTGAAAGGGAGGTTTTGTGTTTTATTTCATGTACTGTTTATTTTGTTTTTAAATATAACGTACATGGAGCTTTAGTTATAGAAAGTAGGGGGCACTTCAGGCTCTGTTTGGCTTGCTGCCTTCTAAAAATAGAGTTTTAAAGCAATAGATGCCTGACTAAAACATTTAAATGTGTGTGTACTACCTTTCCTTCCACTGAACCTTAAAGTTTCTTACTTTAGTGGAGGCCTGCAGCTGCTACCTTTATGGAGTAAGACATCCATTT
This sequence comes from Dromaius novaehollandiae, assembly GCF_036370855.1. NCBI lineage: Eukaryota > Metazoa > Chordata > Aves > Casuariiformes > Dromaiidae > Dromaius > Dromaius novaehollandiae. The sequence goes on from NC_088102.1 coordinate 38,299,650, forward strand.
ATAAGCACCCCACAAAAACATATCTGTATTACATGTCTAGTGTATGAAGAGCATGGTTATTAAAGTGGCATTGATGCTTTCCTATTTTCTGGGCTCAGATCAGAGTTCTGAATGTAGGGTGTTGTTATTCTATCCATTGTGGGTTGATCAGGAATAAGTCTTGAAGTCTTTCTCATGAACTCTTGCCTAAAGATTGCCAAGAGGCCCTGTGTAGTTCAGTAGTGTGCATGCTAAATACAGGATCTGTCCCTGAGTTTGCTATCTAGAAGACACAATGTAATCTGAATGTTTTTCAGGTAGGTAGAGACTTTTGGGGCAAAGAGGTATTATCTCATTGCAGCTATATCAGGCAGTTCTTAAATGTTTGATCCCTTAACTCCATGTTTTTTAAAATATGAATAAAATTTCTTTTAATATAACCTTACTGGTATCAGAGAAAGGTAGGAGAGGTAGAGCATAACATTGAATTATGTGGCAGAGTTGTAAATTTGGTATATGGAACATAGGCTAGTTGTGTGTAAATTGCATCATGTTAGTCCCCAGCCTTGTTCTCTAGGTTGAGTTCTCTGATCTGTTTTATTATCTTTCAGGACTTCTTATGTCTTTCACTATTGGACCTAATGAAAGTGACGGGGCAGAGCTATGGTAATGTGCAGAAGCTTCTTTGTAAAGTCAGCCTAGCTTGTGCTCCCAAAATGCAGACAGTAAGTAAGCTTGTGTTGATTCTGTTTTTAATTCTGTGTCTGAGAAAAAGCTAAACAATGTGACTTTTCTTTTTACCTTGGGGAAAATGGTATATGTTTGTTGTATCTCAGTTTGATTGCACAACAGTTTGATGCAGTGACTTTTATGAGGCATTATAGCCTAAAGAGATTGTTCAGGCTTGCAGAATTGGTTTGGAACACCATGGGGAAGTACAGCATTCTGTCTTGTCTTTCAGTATATATAAGAACTGCTTCTATTCTGAACTGAATAGAAATGTTGATTGCTACAAGCAAAGAACAAGAATTTCATATAAATTGGCTTTTAGATGTAGAATTTAAGTGAAGAAGTAAAGTAATCCTGAAAATACTGTATTTTGTTAGGAAGAATTTTTCCATCCATGTAAATGAGCATATAACATGGCTTAGAATACATCTAGTCTAATTGGGGAGGAAGGAAACAGCTGTTAGCTGCAATGCAAATGTCTGGATTTTGCTTTCTTTTTTGAATTCAGGTGTCAAAAATAATGTCTTGTTAAAACAGAAGAGATAGATGGTTTTGACCTGTATCAATATGCTGAGTAGAAAAGGAAATTTGGTATTAGAGCTCTCTAGTGTCTATCTGGACAAAAAGCTAACAAGATCCAATATCTGGAACTTGAATTAAAAAAAACCCCAAATCCCTGAAATGGGAAATTATAGGAGAATCTTTAGCAACTAGTATGATTTACCATGGGAAAAGATTGCTTAAGGATGTGGTAAATATTCACTCACTTAGATTCCTGATTTAAAGAGTGATTTTTTTTTTTTCTCTCTGAAAAATCCTCTGGTTGAACCATAATTTTGTGGATTAAATACTGAAAACACAGGGTAAAATTTTAGAGTATGTGTTAAGCAAAAAAGCTGGACTAGATGATTGTCTGTTTCCGTGGTACAGTCTACAGGGATTAAGTTTTGTCATAGGTTAAACAAAAATTGTTAAATTGAAATATATGTTGCAGATCCTTCTTCCTCACTATGTATATTCACTCTTCAAGTGAATCTGGGCCTAAACTCAGATCACCTCTGAGCAAGCTAAAATTTATTTGTTTTGTTTTGGCCCATTTTGTGCCCTGAAAGCTATTTTTTGTATATTTCTCTTCCATAGAACTGAAGAACAGAAAATCTGAATGATTTTTGAATATTATTCTAACAAAGTACCTCTCATAACATAGGAGAAAACTGTGGCATGCAAAAGGAATATGCTTTTTTATGATAGTTCTGCCAGCTGTCTTAGCCCTCTGGTGGAACTGGCTGGAAGTTTTTCTGATAAACTTCATCAAAAAAAGCTTAGTTGTTGGCCGCACAATTTATAGACTAAAACATCTACGATTTAGCAGATTTTTTTTTTTTTGCAAGTCCATTGGAAGTACTTCCACAGTACACTATATTCACAGTGGACTATCTTAAGGCTGGGGACTCTGTAGTTTGGAGTAAGTCTGATACATGTATTTCTCAGGGATAGGGAAATCAGGCTTCCAGGAGCAGTCAGTCATGTCAGGCTATGGCAGTATGCTACACGAGGGCTTTGAGGCTCTACATTGTTGGGCCAGGAGTCTGAAGCCTCTGGGAACTCTTTAGCCGTAATGAGAGCAACATCCTTTAGATCTTAGGTTGCTCCTTTTAATATCAAACTTCTAATGTTCAGTGGTTGAATTAAGGACTGTGTTGGTTTTAGCAGGTGTTTGCAAAGTCCAAGGAGGATAATTTCTTTTGAAAACACCGTGTTTTGATGTTTCCAGATCAGTGTTTCCATTTTATTATTTCTTCTTTGGTTTAGATTGATTCCCCAAATGAAAATAATTCCTGTGAGCTAGAATGCTGATCTTGGGACAGTTCTAGTCAGCAGAGGAACTAGGAATTCAGCTCTTCTATTGGTTCTGTACCTGTTTCCTTAACTAGCCTTCCTCACAAAAAAAAAAAAAAGAAAAAAAAGAATGGCTACGAGATCTGCCCAGATCTTGTTCAAAGACTTAGGAATCTTTAGCAAACCTTTTCTTGAACCCATATAGCTTTGAATTGCTAATTAACATTGACTGGGTACTTGGTTTTAGGTTTCACTGTGAATGTTCTGCATGCTAACTACATATATAATGTTTCCTCATTTAAAAGTCATAGTTCTATGGGTTAAAAGCAAGCAGTGTTGAATGGAAACAGAGAAGACCTTTGAAACATCATTGTAAAATGCTTATTTTCATTTAATATTGTGGTGTGGAAGAATTTAAAAGATGGGAGTATAAAACCTTGATATGGATACAACTCTTAAATTTACTCTGTGAGCTGTAAATGGGATATACATGTGAGGAAGGGTGATGGGGAAAGAAGGGAATGTAGGTGAAGACTGGGGCTGTATGCTTATTGGCAAGTGCTAAGTCATTCTAGGTCGATGAAAGTAAATGTGAGAAATTCACTATTTCAAGGTGTTTAAAAATAAATAATAAAATGCCTTTTCTGACTTGAATTTTTCCTCCACCTGTTGCAGGCTTATGAAATGAAAGTGAGGAGGGCTGTCAACCCCTCCTCAGCCTTCTTATCAACCAGCTTGCATGGTCTGGATAAAGTCTTGCATGGTGGAGTGCCCTGTGGATCCCTCACAGAGGTAACTTGTTCGGTGTGTTCTTCGGCAGTCACACATCACACGTAGAACTCACAAGTCACAGCCAGATTGGACGCCATTGTGCCCGTTTTTTTTAAAAATAGACAACAGTGTTGGATGAGAAGTGGGTTGTTTTTTTTTTGATTAGTAGAAGCTGCATTTTTATATGTTTCTACAGTGTGTCATGTAAGTGAGGAAATTAAGGAATTAAGAGATTTGGTTACCACATTTTCCTTCAGAAAAAAGAAAATTCTCCCAGAAACTGAAATAATAAATGCCACATTATTGTTTAACTCAAGAACATGCTGTTACCTGAATTTTACAGTGAGAAAGGTGTAAGTGTAAAATGAGATCTGCAGTGTGGTTCAGTGGTCAGAGCAGAAGGTGCTGAATCAGGAGGCTATCCATCTTCTGACACTGAGTCACTCTGACTCTACCAAGCCATTAGTTTTCATACAGTTACAATGAGTAATCAGGTCAAAAGCATGACACACAAGTATGAAAATGATTGTACACAATTTTCAGTTTTTTATATAAATAACTAATTTATACAATAATTCTGTAAGGTATTCTTTTAAAAAATGGTAATGTAATTAAGGCTTATGTTATAGTTTATATGCATATACCTTACAACACTACGAATTGCAGATAGATCTAAGTCTGTCACTCTCTGGCTTTTGGATGCGATGCTACTTTTTTGCCTGGAGTTTTCCTTGAAAAACAAGAGCGCACTTTATCTTTTAGTAGTTGACAACTCTGACCTTGCAGAAATTGATAGTAACTTGCGCAGTTTCTAAAATCTGGAAAGAGGATTTAGCTAAATATTCAGGGGAGTCATTCAGTATTACAAAAATACAAAGATGCAACCTCTGGCTCAGGAAGTTGCTGAGCCACAAATTGCTGGAGGTAGAAAAGCATATATTGGAGGGAGTATCAATATCTGTGTCCTTTTCTTATGTTATTCCCTGGCCATGTGTTGTAAGCCCACATTAGATACAGAATCCTGAGCTAGGTGGACATTGGTTTTATGCAGTGTAGCCATATGTACATTTTTTATAGCGAAGTTCTTCTGAACTCAGCTATGCACTTGAAATGAGTGGAAAAAATACATATTATGTCTCATATGTTCTGAATTTAGACAAATTGAAACCATTTTTCCTTGAACATTTTAACATCCCTCGCTAATTATTTTTTGTCGACTTTCCACAGTAGAGGAGAGCAAGTGAGAAGCTACAAAAACCTTATTATGACAAAAATACTTTTTTCCCCTCCCTATGGTCAAAATATGTTGGTTTTGATCTCATAGAAATCATCTGTGAAATATGATAGCGACTTAAAACAGATTAGAATTTAAATGGCCCTGAGTTTAACAGTTCCTGTGATGCTAACCTCATGTAATGAGGGGTTATTACTTTTTAAAAACTATGAATATTTCTTTTTGTGTATGGTGTACAGGAATATACAGCATTCAGGCCTTCGTAAAAATGGTTAAGAATGCATCTGTGAATTTACATAGTTCTGTCAGAATTCACATTTCTTCATATTTAGGCCTAGCTTTGTTCCTAATTTACTGTAAGGAAATCAGATTGGAATAACAACTTTAAGATGACTAGTACTCAGTCTTAGGTTGAATTTTGGGGATAAAGACTTGCTAAATTCTGTTCAGTTGAAGAACAAAGCTGTTCTTTAGTTAGCTATAAATAGCAGTGGGATATATAGGGTCCTGAGACAGTAACCACGTTGCTGTTAAAGAACAGTATCTTCAGCAGGAGATGAGTTATTGGTTCCTAAAAACATTTTTCTCAGCACAACAGTGACCAAGCTAGGTGGTGTTTGACTCTCATTTGGATCATTATTCATGATAGCCTTTAGTCTGGAGAAGAGAGGAGTAAGGGGAGATCTTGTCAATGAGTATAAATGTCTGAAGGGAGAGTGCAGAGAGGATGGGGCCAGCCTCTTCTCAGTGGTGCCCAAGGATAGGATGAGACGCAAGAGGCACAAACTGAAACACAGGAAGTTCCGCGTGAACCTAAGGAAAAAATTTTTACTGTATAGGTGATGGAGCACTGGAGCAGGTTGCCCAGGGGTTGTGGAGTCTCTGTCCTTGCAGTTCTTCAGAAGTTGTCTGGACATGGTCCTGGGCAACATGGTCTAGGTGATTCTGCTTGACAGGGAGAGTTGGACTAGATGGTATCTAAAGATCCCTTCCAACCTTAACTGTACTGTGATTCTGTGATTCATGCAGGCAACTGACAAAATAGCAAAGTGTTTGAAAAGTGCTCTGTCCAGTTCTGGGCTCTGTGGTAAAGAGAGATGATGGAGTTACTGGAGCAAGTCCAGCAAATGGCCACTAAGATGATTAAGGGACAGGAGCATCTGTCAGATGAAGAAAGGCTGAGAGAGATGGGACTGTTTAGCCTGAAAAAGAGAAGGCTTGGAGGACTTGTCAATGTGTATATCTGATAGGAGGGTGTAAAGAAGATGGAGCCAGACTCTTTTCAGTGGTGCATACTGACAGGACAAGAGGCAATGGGGACAAACTGCAACACAGGAAAGAAGTTCTGTCTGAACACAAGAAAAAACATTTTGCTGTGAGGGCGACTGAGCACTGGACAGGTTGCTCAGAGAGGTTGTAGAGTCTCCATCCTTGGAGATATTGAAAAACTGCACATGGTCCTGGGCAACCTGCTCAACGTGACCCTGCTTAAGCAAGGGGATTGGATTAGATGATCTTCAGAAGCCCCTTCCAACCTCAGCTGTTTTGTGATTACGTGAAAATAAATGATGTTTTCTTGTGGCTTGGATATGGTTTTCAGGGCGTTTCCATCTGATCCTCTGACTTTTCCTTGATGGGGAATTGCTGTTCACATGCTTGTTCTGCCTAAAGTACTGAATTGTACTTCCTTAGTTGGTGTTTAGAGGCACTGTTGCACATGTAGGAGAAAAAGATGTGCCTTTCCCTGTGATGTGCCTATGCTGGCATGTCCTTGAGCCTCTGTCACTGGCTCATGGTTGGTGCCCAAAACAAGAATGTCCTCTTTATATGTTACTGAATTATCAATCAACCCTGATAACTCATTCTGTTTCTGTACCCCTTCCTGCAGCTTGGCCTTTTTTTGAGTAAAAGATGGCCAGTGTATAAGTTTGCATTCAAGGATCCTGAAATAGTTTTTTTCTAATGAACAAAAGCAAGTGGATGTGGTCCTGTTGGGTCAGAAGAACCATGCAGTTAATGTACAAGGCTGCTGACAATGATGTTGTCATGAATGTTTGTCTTTTGACTGAATCCTAAGGATAGCTATCATTCAGCTATCAGTGCAGACTCTCTGACGTGTTCTTGCCTGGATACCAGGTGGAATGGCTCTCGGACGTGGACAGACTTTAAGTTTGCCGATTATTGCGCTCATGGCCTTGCCCTAGTGTGAGATCTGACAAAAGCAATAGCTGGCATGTTGAGAATTTTACTGGAGTTCAGGTAAACATTGACTTTAAAGTTTTTTTTTTTATTTAAGAGGAAGGTCTGCAAACAGTTAATCTCAAAACATGGATGTCAGACATATTTTTCTTCAGATAGTATAAAATAATGCTTATCGGGAAATAAGTAAAATGTTTAATTTTCCAGTGCTATGTATTTTGCAATCCTTCTTAGCTTTGTTAATTATCACAATACTTAAATTTTTAATTTTTTTATTTTTAGTATTTCTTTAAAACATTGGTCTTTTTAGGTATCAGAATATGTGGGAGACTATTGCTAAAGTCTGTTTTAAGAATGGTCATGTTCCATACATATCAATGTATGTAAAAGTAATTGAGGGAAATAAAAATAACATATTTGAAGTTAGGTTAACTCTTACTTGATTGCAGATGGAAAGCACTGTCAGGATAGCCTTTGGACTTCAGATCTTTCTCTGAAAAATCTTTTGTGTGTTAAATTTTTTACTTTAACATCTTTTGATTAAAAATGCAGAGACCTACCTAATGCAGATATCTTAAATGCATGGTACACTAAGAGATTGAAATATTGAAGTCTGTACAAGACATCTAGTGGATCAGGCTAGAACTGCAAGTGCTAGGTCCTTCCACAAGTAGCTTGGTCTTGGTTGCACTGTCATACCAGTTCAAATTACTTTATGCGTCGGTATTGTCAATCAGAAATATTTTAAAGATAACTAAGTAGACTCCAGAAATTAGAAGACTAGTTTAGAGATAGTGGCTAAGAAAAAAAGTGTGTTGCTTCTTATTTGCCTTTTAGGTGTTAAATCTGGAAAGAGATAAGGCCATGTGTTTGCAGTTTCTCAACAAGCATAAGGGCAGAGAAAAATTAACTATGCAGAAAATGATTTTCCTGTTTAAAGCTTTGTTCTGGAGTGATGCGATTAAGAGCGTTTTTGCAAGAGCCATGAGATCTGAAGTAGTCTCAAAGGTTGGCAGCACTGCAAGTGTTCTTCAGTGTGATTGTTAAGGAAATTTTAGTAGAAAGCTATCAAGTGTCTGCTGCTGCTTTGATGCTGCATTGTAGCTTGCAAACGCTCTCAGGTCCAGTTCTTTTTGGATTCAATTCATTCTAAATTGCTCCTTTATAACTTACTGGAGCACAGCTGACCAGCAGATTGTCCTTTGGTATTTTTGTTATTAGGCAGATATTCCAAGTCTGAGAGAAGTTCTCTTCAAAACTATGTTGTTTGGAGCGTTTACTTCCTGACTGATGTGGCTAAATCATCCCCTTCCTGTTACTTTACCCAGCAGTGAGGGTGGTTGGAAACTTGGAGTTCGAATACATGAACCACAGGGTTAAGAGTTCTGATGGTATCTTCTATGGCCAAATCTGCTTGCTTTTTAAGTGTCAGGGGGATTTGATTTGCCTTATACTGTCTCAGACAATTTTTCCCAAACCACTATTAGGGTTTAGATTGGAAATTAAATCATAACTGAAATTTTGTGGTCAGATGTCAGAACTTTTGGCCAACTCCTCTGAGCAAAAGCTAAAGTAATGAGTTTGTGGACATTGAAGAGTTTAATCCTCTGGGTAGCTGAAGAAGAATTAGTTGCTTGTGACTTTATCCAAACCTTACAGATGTGCCAGGGAAAATAATATATAGCTTACTGAAAAATAAAAGTATATTTTATTAGGCAGAGATAAATTAAAAACTGTTGTAGTCCTCACATTTCTGTCTGCGTAGACTCTTGATTTTAAAAGCAAATTTAGAGTAAGACAACCTCAGCAAACTTTTTGCAGACATTGGGTTTAAATTACATTAGAGGCACTTTAGCCTTTTTTTCCAACTAAGTTTGTATTGTTCAAAATGTTTGCTGAACCAGTGGTAGCCATAGTAAAATGGTATAGTTTTTTAAAATTGTTCACTGTGGATTATTTCAAATGCCATTTTAATGTCTATTAAATGAATGCTGATAAAAGGTGAATTATTGTTGTCTCTGGGAATGGAAATTCTCTCCTGCTTCATTGGGTTGCTTCGTCATACTAGCTAATATTGCAAGATTCTCTGTCTCTTTCTGATATGATGCAGATCTCCCCAGACATGTTTATGGCACCTCTGCTGAATTAACTTGTGAATTAACTCATCAACCACTGAAATAAATATTGTTGATTTCAATGCACCTCCTAGGCAGGGCTCAATCTTCAAAGGTTTTTATGAGGTCTCCTCACAATTGTCCAAACACTTCAATTTAACAACTGGATTGATGACCTCCCCTCATTCATTTCAAGTTGACTTGTTAAGCAGAAACAGCTGGTGAGATTCATTGGCTATCACAGTCTGAAAAATATGTATTGTCTCTGCAATTTTAATATATGCTTTGTGTTCACATTAAAATGTGGCAGCTGTTGTTGATGCTATATTTTGTAAACTAGGTACAATGGGTGGGGTACTGCTACTTGTATAAATATGGCTAATTCCTGATTGGTAGTTCACTAAATCCAACGTGCTGCTAAACAAAAACCATCAAATATGTTCCATATATCAAAGCTTGAAGTGAATTGACTGATATGACTTGGTTTTCAAGCCTTTTATAAAGACAAAGTGATTAGAAGGATTTTTAATTGGAGAGTGTAGCAGTCCCACAGTGTTCCTCTGTAAACTTTCTGTGTTTTAATCATGCTACTGCTGCTTAAAATGACAGCATACCAGTACTGTAGTTTCTTGAGGTGAAGCGATGTTCGTACTTAGAACCAAACTATCATGCACTCTGGCTCAAAAATCGGTTTGATTTTTGGCTCTGTCATTTTTTAGTTTTTTTTTTTTTAATTTCAATAAATTTACCTCTGAATTTAACTCTGTTTTGGCAGTGCGTGGTATTTTGAGAAGTTGTTTTATTTTGTAGTGTAATTTTCCTGGACAAGCTTTCATTTATCTTGCATTATTATTTAGTCCGTGCTAGGGTCAGAATGGACTCATAGCTCTCTGCTATTAGTGGGTTAGGTCATTTCAGCTTTGTATTTACTGTGTTTTTCAGCCCTCCTAGTATTAAAAGTATGTCCTCATCTCCCTTCCCAGAAGCAGTGACAGTGTGATATTGTATTTAAAGAAAAGTACACTACCAATGGACATATGGTTGTTTGAACAGAGTCCAGCATTTGCAGTCTCTGTAAGGTCTGCTGTAGAAAAAGAACGGCCTACTGCTGTCTCTAGTAGACAGATCTTGTGCTCGGAGACTAGGGATCTCATCAAATAATGTGTTCTTTTGATCATTGTGGTTTTGCTCTTGGATCAGAATCATACTGGAACCATTTCACACAAGTTGAGTGCATTCTGTTTGAATACTGCCTAACCGCAGGAGCCTTTGAGTAAGTGCAGGTGAAAGCTGAAAACTGGCATGCTTATCTGGCTTGTTAAATGATGTGTGTGTTGAAATATGGCGATAGGGAGTTAACACCAATGACAAAATGCATGCTGCATAGAGAATAATTTCAGTGAAATATGACAAGCTAATATCTAACATCTCCCGTTACTTTATAGCAGGAGTATTAAAGATGTTTTCTCTGGGGCAGATAAAATCTGATTATGTATATGTGGTTCACATTACAGATTCAGACTTCACAGCAATTATACTTGTGATTTCTAAGTGGGACTTGATTATAACCAAGGCAATGATGATACCTCATCAGTGATTTAGCTCTGTGAACCTATTAGCTTTTGACTTTAGTTTCAAGGAGATATCAACTCTAATGGTCATTGATGTAATATGAATATCACCTGTGAATCTTTTCGTTCTGCTGTATTTTAGAAGGTAGCACAAAGAAGGAGGCAGAATTGTCTGGGTGTGGCTCTAGGGAAGATCTTGTAAATGGGGAGGGGAACAGAGCACCTCAAAGATGAGATGTAAGGAAGTGGAGAAAGGAGGATGGTGGAGAAAGAAAAATGAATTACAAGAGTAGTGCTGCTTCTGAAGAGGAATTATTTTTTACCAGTGATGAATTTGACTGCAAGGGTGAAATGAATGTGACATCTCTTGCTTATGCTGGTAATTTTTCCTTCTAGATAACTAGCCCACCAGGTTGTGGCAAAACTCAGTTTTGTATTATGATGAGTGTTCTGGCTACACTACCTATAAGCATGGGAGGACTGAATGGGGCTGTTATATACATTGACACAGAGTCTGCGTTCAGTGCTGAAAGGTAAGATGCATAATTCTAAAATACACACTTTCAACTTCTTTAGCTTTGTCTTAGAGCCTTCAAATATATTTCGAGCAATAATTAAGCTTTTCTGGAATAGTTACCTATGGTAGTTATTAAGCATTCTACTGATATATGCAGTTATTCCAGATATGGTAAAATTCACTGAGTAGAAGTATTTGCCCACCTTCTTAATTTGTATGATATTGTGGATTTGTGATATGACAGCTGGATAACACTCTCTCTAATTTATAAATGGTTTTAACAATCCTGTACCTAAGATCTTTCTTTGTACTTTAATTTGTGAAGTTAGCAAGGATGTTTTTGAGGATGCGAAGGCTTAACATTTTGAGTGCAAAGGAAATGCAAGTTGTTCTATAATCAATAGGAATAACATAGCCTGTTTTCCTTGAGATTGCTGTACTACATCTGCTGAGTGCCCCTTTCCTTTCCTCTGCACCCCTGAGTTCCTTCTGCAATAACCTCATTTCCCTCCTATATTGTTAGTGGCCCTGCAGTACAATATTCCATTCACCCTCTAATATTTCTACTTCATCTAATATCCCCTGCTTTGCCCACACAACAGGTGTTCATCTGTGCACTTACTATGTCTTCTAACCACTGAATGGACAGGAGAGAATATGCGCTATATCTGGTTGAGAGTATAGATGTATGCATGTTGGTTACCAGAGCGTAGCAAGAGTGATTACAGGGTTCTGGGGATGAGAGTCAGGCCCAGTGGCCCAAGTGGTGTTCTCCTAGATTCTGTTGGGAAAGGCTTGGGGAAAGCAGACAAATCCTGTGGATTGATACCTGGTTGCACAGCTGGTGAGACTTCCTTTGAGGACTACTAAGGAGAGGTGGGGTCTGGTTGCCAAAGTGGGGCAAGAGCATCTTTGCCAACAGATTAGTCAGCCTGATGAGAGTATTAAACTAGGAATTGCAGGGGAGGTAGCAGTGGACAGGATTTGGAAGCAAAGGTTATGGGGTGACAGGAACAAGAAACCTCAGAAGTGATAAAACAGGGTGAAAAGGCACCAACATGTGAAGGAGAAGAAAGTGACTGGGAACAATCAGCATGGATTTACCAAGGGTGAATCATGCCCAACCAGCCTCCTTGCCTTCTGTAATAAAATGACTAGGTTTGTCATTGAGGGGATTTCACTTGCCTTGACTTTAGCAAGGCTTTCAACACAGTCTCCCACAATTTCCAAGTTAGGATGGTGTGGTCTGAATGGGTGGACAGCTAGATAGGTGAAAACGTGGTTGGACTCAGAGTAGTGGTTAGTGAGTCATGGAGTTACAAGTGGGGTACTGGGGGGGAGGGGGTCTGTTCTGGCACCTGTCCTATTCAGCATCTTTACCGGTGGCCTGGAGGGAGGTGATGAAATGCACTGTTAAGTTTTCAGTCGATACCAGATTGGGGGAGGGGGCACCTGTCCATAAGCTTGAGGGCCACGCTACCATTCGAAGGGATTTGGACAGACTGGAGCATCAGGCCAACAGGAACTTTATAACATTCAGCAAGGACAAATGCAGATTCCTGCACCTGGAAAGGAAGAACCTCTTGTAACAACACATGCTGGGATGACTGTCTGGGGAGGAGCTCCGCTGGAAAGGATTTGTGGGTCTTAACAGGCATCAAGCTGCACATGAGCCAGCAGTGTGCGCTGGCAGCAAAGGCCAACAGCCTCTTGGGCTGAATTCACAGGAGCAGAGTCAGCAGAGTGAGCGAAGTGATTATCCCCCTCTACTTGCTGCTCATTAGACCACATCTAGATACTGTGTCCAATTTTGGGCCCCCAGTATGAGGAAGACATGACAAACTGGAGTGAGTTAAGTGAAGGGCCACCAAGATGGTTGGAAGCTAAAGTGCTTGCAGTGTGAGGAGAGGCTGAGGAAGCTGGGCTTGTTCAGCCTGGAGAAGACACAGCAGTGGGGGGTGATAACGGCAGCCTTCCCCTACCTAGGAGGAGGTCATCAAAAAGGCAGCACAGTGGTATGTAGCAGGGAGACAACAGGCATAAATTGAAACAAGCAGTTCCAAATGGATATAGGGAGAAGCTTTTTCTCATGAGGACAGTCAAGCATTGGAACAGGTTGCTCAGAAAGGTTGTGCTACCTCCATCCTTGGAGGTTTTTGAAACCTGACTAGAGAAAGCCCTGAGTAATCTGATCTGACCTCATAGCTGACCCTGCTTTAAGCAGGATGTTGGACTAGAGATCTCCTGAGCTCCCTTCTAACCTGAATTTTCCTATGATTCTATAATCTATAATTACCGATAGCTTGCCGTTAAAAGAATTTTTTTCTGTTCTAAACACTTCAGATACAAGAGAGTAAATATTCATTGAATTGCACCTTACTTTAAAAGGACAAATGGAGAGATTTACCTGGCAGTGTCTTTATTTAAAACAGAAAACTTTCTATCAGAAAGCCCAGGAGGATAAGAATATCCCTGCTGCCTTTTAGGGATGAGAGAAATGCATGCTTAATTGTAGCTGTCATTACTGGCTGTAATGCCATGCTGTGTCAAGAGAGATACTGCATAAACCTGGCTAACTTTTTCTTTTGCTCACAGATGTTTCTTTTTTGTTATTCTGCCTAGATAGGCTTAGTTCAGGGCAGGAGCTTTTTGCTTTCACAGGCTTTGACACTCTATTATTTATTCTCTAACATGGCATTTTAGTTCAGTCTAATAGTAATGCTGGGAAGAGGGATCAGAATTGAGGCTGGTCTCCTAAGATATACTACTGTTTGCTGTATTGTATATGTTTTTCTGATATGCAGTAGAAGAGCTGTAACAGTGCAGAGGGTGTCCATTGTTCAGCTTCGTCGGCATGTCGACACCAGAACAGGTAGATGCAATACCCATGATAATCCTGGAAATCAAAATTACTGTCATTGGTTTGGTAGCAGTTCAGTTCAAATCTAGCCAGCTATTAACTGAAAATGTACCAGACCTGTTCAGTCAGTCTGAAAGTAATTTCATCTGCTTATTCAAGCAGACAAATTATTTATGTATAGCTTCTGAAAAGCACTGGATGCATATTTCTGTAAACCAGTGTTGAGAACACTGAGGGATTTTCTACCTCATGGGCCCCTGCCCTGATTACAGAGAACATCACTTACGTTCTGTGCAGTGTTTGCGTTCCTCATGACAAATAGGATTTAGATTTTAAAGAACTCTGAACCTGCATGGTGCTGTGCAGATAGTACTGTGATCTTAGCAAGATTTCAGTAAGTAGGTCATTTTAAGCCAATTTGTGTAATGGTGTTCTTTGCGATATGCTCATTGGAAGCATACTGAAATCGCATTTCATGCAGGCAGTTGAATAACTTAGATTACTTACCACGTGCAGAATCCAAAATGGGCTGCATGGTTTGCTATGCAAATGCAGAGCCAAGATTCTGACCCTGCAAGTTCTTCAGGGCAAGTTTGGATGTAATGAATAGTAAATATAAAGGAATGAGATAGATGCTATTATAATGAAATTTCTTACTTGGGATAGGCATATTAATATTCAAGCTTGTTATTTCTATTTTTAAACCAAAGTGATTTAGAATAGTTTTTCTAAAATTGCTTTAACATTTTTCATTTTAATAAAAAGAGGTTAAATAAAAAGGATTAAGATCATCAATAAGTTGTGTCTACAGGTATCATCCACTAGAAGTCACTCTTCCCAAGCTGATAGGGTGGGGGATAAGAACGCCTAAAATAAAGCATAGGTATTTTCTATTTCTATTCCTAAAAATAAAATCTTCATTGCGAAAAATATTTACTGTGCTCAGATTTGCAAGTATGAGTATCTAAAATTAAATTCTTGGATCTGTATTTACTGACCTAGAAAAAAATGGCCCTGTGTTCAGGGGTGTGGAGCTTCTTTCCACTGACTTCAGCAGAGTTTGCAGGCAGGCAGTAAAATGTGTGTCATTTAGTGTCCTCAGTGATTTTATATATACAGGTTCATTAAAAATATTGGCCTCTCATCAGTAAATTGTTAAGTTTTACATCTGTATGAGTTTTTTTCAAAGCCTAGTTTCTGAATATGAGTACTTGACAATAAAGGATGAATACCCAACCTCTTTTGACTCTTTTTGGTGTTAATCACCAGTTGTCTGATAAACTTACTCTACAGTGGTAATAAACAGTGGTATGTTTAACAATTGTAATTCAAGGTTTTGAAGGGTCATGAATTTGCTAATAAGGTAGTGGAGAATATTCAGGCAGGAAATCACTTATTCAAATCTATCAGTGAAGCTGCCGCTTAAACTGTCTAGTTATATCGTTGTATCATGTCAGTTGTACCTGTCCTGTCTGATGGAATGGATGTTCTGTCATAGCCACCTGGCAACTAGTCTTAGGTAGCCTTAGTTGCTTTTTGAGACAATGCTGGTATTTTTTGCTGTGTTCTAAAAATTACATTTCCTTAAGATTTCTCTAAGTCCTTTTTACAGAGAGGTAGCTGGCACAGCGACAATAGTCCCAGTAAAAACATCTCCCATCTAACTGATGTTGCTTTTGTTTTTGAGGAGACATTATCTGTGAAAAGCTTTTCAGCTTGGTGAATGTTCTTTCCATACATACTTTTATAAGTATTTACAATTGAATTGGGCTCTCTTCTTTGCAGTCTTGCTTGCATGTTGGCTGGATCTCATCACAGAGGTCATAATTTTGTTTGTTAGCAGCTTATTGTCAAACTTCTATGGTGACATAAAGCCTGCTTTATGATCTCAATGCAAGATAAAGGTAGAAGGGAATATGATGTGGGTTGGAGAGTATGTTTGTTTAAATGAAAGAATTGGTTAAATACTATAATTAAAACAGGACAATACTTGGCAATTGTGTAAAGCCTCGTGCAAAACTCAAAAAGGACTTTGCATTCAGTAACTGTAAACTTTGCAGCTTCCTTCTAACAGAGAAGTGCTTTTTCTTTGTGTACAGGCATATTATGTCTTGCCCAAGTTTACCATTGACTCTAGCATCACTGGGAAGAGAACCTACATGTTCTGACTTCGAGTATTTTGGTCTGACCACTAAAATATGCTTCACCTTTGAAAAAGATTTCCAGTATTACTTGGTATCTTCCTATCCTTCAGAGCTTTGCTTTACTTTGTATTGTGAATCCTTGATGCCTTATTACCCTACATGCCTATTGCTTTTTCAGTGTTTTGTCTTTTGTTTTTGATAGGTTGGTTGAGATAGCAGGAAACAGATTCCCTGCTTATTTTGACTCAGATGAAAAGCTGTTTTCCATGACCTGTAGCGTTTACCTGTATCGCGAGTTGACCTGTGGCAGTGTACTGAAAAGGTATTCCTCTAGAGTTCAAAAGGAGAGACCATTTTGACTGTATTATCTATAATAGTATTTGTTTGATTCCAGAGTTTATGAAGACTAATTAATTTCTTTGAGGCCTTTTCATGTTGATATGAATATGGTTTCTGACAAAGTAAAACTGGTACAAAAAGACTGACATTACTCTTTATTTGTGAAGTTTATGAAGTGATTTCTCATTTCCTTTCATGACCCATGCACTTGATGTTTTATAATAAACAATTTCTGATAGACAAGTTCCATATGATCTGACCTTTGTAAGCCTTTAAAAGAGAACTGTTCATCTGACAGGTGCTTGACTTGACCTGTCTTGATTTCTGTGGAGGGACTATAGTATAAGAGTTAAATTTGCCAAGAAATGGAAAGGAGTTACTCCTCCTTCAGAGCAGGAAGACTGGGACCTTTCCAGCAGTGAGAGGGAGAAATTGTTTTGCAGTCATAAGTCTGAAGACTGTTGCTGGCAGCCCTGTGTTGCTGAGTTGCTACTTTATATTAATTTGTGAATACACATTGACATGAAAATGGATTAATTCATACTTAAGCATCTTTGTGAGCATTCTACACTAGTGACAGGATACCTGTTCCTCGTCCTAGGGCAGTTTTATCAGAAAAGAATAGTTATTTGCGTGTTATCAACAGATTAAGTTTGGCGTACTGTGTTTGAAGTATATAGAGAGATATTTGGCTTTCTGCATATACAGATGCCAAGGATTCCGGTGTTGGCCATGGGATGCTGTTACTGTGAACAAAAAGGCACAGTTTCAATGTCTACTTAATTTTCTCTCTCCGCCATTCAGGGGTTGTACGGCATACTGTTGCTAACTACAGATTCTTCCAAACCCCTCTGTCAGGGGGGGTCCTGCCCTGGGTTATGTGGCCCTTTGCAACCTGAGATTCCTTTGCAGATCTCTCTGAAGCGTTCAGATGTTGGAGTGGTGTGTGAGAGAGAAAGAGGGGTTGACTTAGCTTATTAAAATATACCTTTTATTTAAACAATTTCAGGATTATAAAACAATGTGTGACTAACATTAAGTTACTTTTTTATAGGATTAAGTCTTTGGAAGAAGAAATTATTTCAAAGAAAGTTAAGCTTATAATAATCGACTCTGTTGCTTCAGTCGTCAGAAAGGAGTTTGATACAAAACTCCAAGGCAATCTGACAGAGAGAAGTAACTTTTTGGCTAGAGGAGCATCACTGTTGAAGTATTTGGCAGAGGAGTTCTCAATACCAGTAAGTTCTTCCTCCTTTTCTAAGTTTCCGACTTCTGACACTGAGTAATAAAATCAGAGAAGAATGAAAATGTTATGAAGATGAAAAACAGATGAAGTTCCTAGCAGGGCTTTTCAAGCAGGTATCAGTTCGAAAATATCTGGGGAACGGAGGAACCGTAACAGCTCTCTTTGGTCATTTTTCTTGTCTTTTTTCTTCTTAATATTTATTTTTGACTTCAAAGAAGGATTTACAAGATTCTCTGTACAGCTGTTTTTCAGTGCTTTGTTATTTATTTTTCTCTTAAATCTCGTATTTTGTGTTGCTACAATTTAATGTGGTTTGCCCAGTTGGTTCCTTTCTAATGCAATGCTTCAATCCTTTCTTTACTCTGCCTGGGTGAAGATCTCTTTAGGCCTCTGTCACTTCTGTTTAAGTCTGTAGAATTGAAAAGGCCTTATGCTCTATAGGAATGTACATTCTTTTGTGACTGATAATGTATGCTAACTAATGTGGAAAGGAAGCTCACCAAATCCTTGTCTGTGGATTTGCCCATAAAATATGAAGGAAGAATCTACAATATCACAGATGCCCTTAGTCCAGGGACCAAGTGAAAATGATCAAAAGGTTATTACAAGACATAAGCTCCATAAAAGTAGATGGGAGGAAAAATAGCTTCCTTCATGATATGATCATCAAGGGATCAGAAACAGAAGTCAAAAGATGTCATTGAGACTCAAGTGTTGGAAATATTTCCTAATACAGGTAAGATACTCCTCATTGCAGTGTAAGAGAGAAACCGTGGCAAGAACTTGAGTTAGACTGGTGGGGTCTCTTTCCTCTGTCTCTTCAGAGGTTGTGGTAACTATCGTGTCAGAAATACATGTCAGAGGTGTAGAACTGAGTTTAAGAGGAATGGATTTCTTTCTGCCATGTAATATGTTAGGAGGAAAGATTTTCCTCTTTGGAGGAAAATAAGCCTTGCAAAAGTGCCTTTAAAGTTCAGGTACAAAAGGCAGTGTCCTAAATTAGTGTACCTAGTAGTATTTATAGTGCTAAAAACAAGCCAGGCGAACTGTTTGCAAGAAAGTAGGTACACCTATGACACAGATACTTTGGAAAAATCTGATGCTGTTCTTTGAAAACATAAATAGCTTTTTATTGGAAGACATTATTTTTCCTTCTTTATTTTCTCCTCCCTTTCTTCCACCTCCCCCCGTCCCCAAATCCTGCTTTCATTAAAATGGTGAAACTGAGCTGGGTTAGAGCCTCTGACAGTCCAGGCTGCTGCCCTGCTTACAGTCAGAGACAGTGTTGATATTCACAAAGCTCTTAAAATTGGACAAAGGCAAGTAGCATAAGCTTACAATCCTAATTCATCTATACAAGAACAAAAATAAAGCTAGAGCATTTAAAGGCTTCCATTATGTTAAAGCTAATGTGTTTGCTTTGAGGCGTTCACAATACCTGATGTACTGTTTCTGTCCTTGTTTCTTATTATAAACACTTAGATAAGGAATTTTGGAATTTTGGCCAAGAATTTGTGGCTGCAACTCTGTCTCTTTGATTTGATCCAAGCAATACCTTAACTTTTAAATAAAGTCTTTAAAAAAATGTGTAATTATTTCTAAATATACAGATTGAAAGCTTATATGTTTTTAAAGCAGCTATTGATTAGGTGTTATATCAGTTTATTTAATGGAAATCAACTATATTTTCGTTTGTCTCCATCTTTATTAATACATATTGCTTGTGCATTGGTTTTTGAAGTATTTTAAATATTTGCTAAATTTTATAAGATACATGGCGGTAACTCCTGTTAGCAATGATTCTAAAAAGGCCTTGGCTAAAGACTTGTATACCTGCAAACGCAGATCCCTAGGCACAGATCCCGAATTGTGTATGCATAACGTGCAAAAACCCACAGCAGTGTTACGCATCTGCAAGTGTTGATCCAGCCAAACTGATGTTTGAACAGTCACTGAAGCTTTTTCCTGAATGGGATGTTATGCAGCAATGTCTCTCCCCTTCTCTGCACACCACCTTGACCAAAAACTACTTTTCCATCAGATTTGGTTGAAATTAGCCAATGAGCTCATAAGTGATTGCCGGGTGCTGAGACAGACAACAGTTTGAGTAAAAATCAAACAAAAGCCCCTTATTTTTGAAATTCAGTGAAGATGTAAAGCTATGTGAAAAGTTTACATTACATTTATCTGTTTCATAGCATGCTGTACTTGAGAGCATTTGGATCTGAATGTTTTCTGTTACAATGTGTGTTGATAGACTACTTATACATTTTTAAGCAGCAATAATCAGTCCTATATGTTTTCTGTCTAGTTTCCTGACATTATTAGCATTCTTGAAAGGAATAGGAAATAAAATACTTTTTGAATTTTCATTCTTCTTTTCCATATTAAGAAGTTATTTTTTGATTGGTAGGTAGTATTCAGTTAAAATAGGCTAAAATAGTCTTTTTAGTCCAAAATAGACTAAAATAGGTTTAGTGTTCACATTAGTTGAAAGAGAAATAATGTCTCCATTTCAGTGAAGAGCTAAAACTAAAACTGAATATAGAATAAAACCAATATCACTAGTAGTGTTCTGAGATGTAACTGTTTAGACCATAAAAGTTAATATCTATTAATATCTATAGATTCTGGTCTTCTAGTTACTAGCAGCTGATGCTATGCCTGAAACTGGCTAGACATCCCCACTGGAAAAGCACTTTAAAAGTGGCGTTGCAAAAGCAAACTGTCAAATTGATACTGAAGATGAACCTTACTTTGTAAATCCCTGATGTTAATCAAATTACATTACTGGCTGTCCATTATACTATTATCTGGGTTGTATCCTTAGATCTGTGAAGAGAACCTCTGTTATTTGTGTTAAGCAACCTGGCTATCATTGCTACTGACAAATGTACAGTTGTATCTTTTTTAAATTGTTTTTTTCCAGAATATTAAATACCTTAGGAGGAGAGAGGCCTTTTCCTCTCATTCGTGATTTGTAGTGCAAATGAAAGATAAACTTTGACTATTCTCTAACGCTTTTATTTGCTAAGCTATAAAAGTTAATGGTGGTCAAGAAGCCCATGATTTCTACAGGTAGGTTTTTTCCTTTGATCCCAAATGTGCCATTTAAAAACTAAAAATTCACTTTGTCTGTATTGATATGCAATTAAAGTCTTCTACTCAGTTCTTTTCACACTCTCAGTTCTCACATTTTTGACCTCAGTGCTTCATGCTGAAGCATTCTGCCCTTTAAACCTAAATGCTGGTTTTCGTATTCTCTGGAAAGCTAAGTGTTTAGCTTGATTCATGTTTTTAGGCTTTGTAAACTTTTCTTCTCAAAATCAATTTACATGCAAAAATTGCTTGACATCTGCAGTGGCTCTTCTGCCGTATTTGCTAAAGTAATGTAGTTGTATCATCTCAGCTTCCTGCAGTAATGTGTCTCAAAAGACTGAAGTGCTTCTGTTGGCAAAGAGAGCATCTTCAAACTGGACTCTGATAATTTGCTCTTTCTTTATAGGCAAGTATTTCCATTTGGTCTCATCCTTGGTTCTGTTTTATTATGTTTCCACATAGGTAGGCAGTTGTCAGCTCCTCTGCACCTTGATTTTCTCAATCCTAATATCTGAAAATATTAGTGTATGGAGATCTAAACAAATTCCAAAGCGGAAGATTTCTGAAGAAAAGCTGTTTCAGTGCAATTTACCTTGGAGCTGTTAACAAATGTGTAAAATGTTTGGGGAAAATTAGATGGCTGATTTGTTGTTACAGTTGATGATCACTGTGTTTATTTTCCAAAACTATGGAGATACATCAGACTTCCAGATTCATTTGGCCATTTGTCTGTATCTGGGCTGTCATCTGCTGACATACGAACTTTGTTTTTATAGAAATTGCCATTAGAATTATTTTTGCAAGTTTTTTAAACCTAGAATAAGAGAAACTTTTATTTGCTTCCAAAACTTGGAATACTGATTTCATTTTGAAGTTTTCTAAAATGAGAAATGTCTTGTAGATTATGTCATGTAGAAACATGTGTTTGTTTAATGAGGAGCTGACCTTATCAGGAGAAAACACTTTTCTGGAACTGAATTATCAGAATTTTCCTAGCCATATTTAAGCCAGATGGGGTTCAAACAGTTTCCATTGGTGAGAATTCAGTTGGAAATATGGACCCTTTTCTATTGAGCTGCTGAAATTTATGGAAGGTGTCTTGTCACTGAACTTCCTAGTGTGTCTTGTGTTTATGTACGTATGTGAATTTGAATACCCTTCCCCAGCTGCTAATAGAAGGACCTTTTTATTTCTGCATGATCATGCTTAATCAGCTGGTTGCCACAATGGTAGTTACCAGCCATCTGATTACTGCAAGAGGTTTACCTGGTCATGTAATCCTCCTTTCAATGTGGAGCTTCTTATGGCTTCTTGTTTCTTTTAATTTTCATATGAATAGCTTCAATGCTTTTTTTTAAAATTTATTTTCTTATTAAGCCTGTATGTTTCTTAAGGGTGCAGCATGAAAGTTAAGAGTTTGTGATTTCTTCCATAGAAGAGCCAGAATAGTGTTTCTGAAACTGCAGAATTTTATTAAGATAATTCACCTGCTGCTTGGAGAAGCTAGCTGGAGTTGCCCTCCTATGAACTCAGAAGAATGAAAAGATACTAGTGCTTTAGACTCATCATATTTTGAAATTCATCTTTTGAAACATGATGTTATTTTAATGTAGATTTTGCAGGATTTTCTGACTTTTATTATTCTGTATGAGCTAAAGATACATTGAATAGTCCTAACTTTGTTGGGGCCCATGGAAAATAGTCGTTCATTTGTTTTCTGAATCAGCAAAATTACTTTCAAAAGTAATGTTCTCCTAGTAAAGAGTAATTCCTGTTGTTCTCTTTAAGACACTTCACTCCTGTTGCTCCGAAATTCAACCTTATGCGTGCAGCACAAACTAGCAGTGTCCTCATTAAGTAGTGAACTGAGCAGCATTAGACAATTGTGTTCATACTTAGGTGTATTGGTACATTTTTTTATCATTGATTTCAAGTATTTATTTTTTTGGTGTAAAGAATAATACCTAACTTTATTCAGTGTGCTTGATCAGTTTGAGTAACAAATAGATTATGAAACTAGTAAAACATTTTTATTAATAATCTTTTCTTCCATGTTCTACTACTTAGCTATATTTTCATGCACGTAACAGAGCTTATAGCTTTGGTCTTTTATTAAATTTTCTAGTGTTACCCTTTGTTTTATTGCAAAAGCCTACTTAAAAAAAAAAAAAAGTGCCAGAATTTCACATACACATGACCACTGCTTGCTTGTAAGGGACATTTTGGCATGAATTTTAATTTGTGTTATTGTTTAATTAGGAAAACAAAGCAGTTGAAAGGAAATTATAGACTAGAGTTCTTTCTTTTTCCTAGCTAAGACTTCATAAAATCAGTTTTTGTTGTTGGCAGATTGTTTATTTAAATTATCCCTCTACTCCATTGTATTGAGCAAAAAAACATTCAAGTAAAAGGGAATTAGCGTAACTGCTAAGTGTTGTTACAATGGCAAAGTGAGACGGTTTTGTCTTTTTTCGTAGCTGTTAAAAATTATTCTCAGAAGGCACAACTTTTGTTTTAGCTGAAAATGGCTGTTTAAAATGTAGTTATAACTAGCTTCAGTACTGCTGCCATCTGTGTACTACTTTTATGTGTGTCTGGAGGATATACATTTCTACGGTTTATGGCCCGCCACAGTGTTCCTTTTGGAATATCTGTGCTCATAAAATGTTTAATATTGCTGAGAAAAAGGAATAAAAAATGCCAGAGCAGGGTTTCCTGTTTTCATGTGAAAAGGAGGTAGTTTAAAGTTATATGATACTGGAATTTCATTTTCTTTTGTTTTTAAAGTATCCCCTCCATTGCTTTTTCCATTTTACTGTGCAAGTGACCTTGCCAAAAACATCCCTTCTGCCCAACTGCACATATGAAATCATGTAAGGAAGGTGCCAGTAGTAAGGTATAGAAGAGGCAGTTGAGAGGACTGAGGTTTTATTTCCAGATTTATTTTTGATCTACTATATGATCTTGGACAATGCTTGCTATAATGGAGGTCAGACTCTTTTCCTGATGTCTGTCTTAATTTGAATTTGTGAAAGACTTGATCCAAAATAAAATTAGCAGTTTGTCTTTTAACCTTCAGTTTTGTTACACTTTGATTTCCCTTCAGCTGGTTTACATGTTCTTGAAATTGAAGTGCCCCAAACCAGACCTTGTTGGTCCTCCGTCATCTGTTTTTTCCTGATGGCTTTTCTGATTTGTCGAGATGTTTTTGAATTCTAATCTTATACTAAAGTGTACTTGCTGTCTTCTCCTTGCTATCCTGTTTTCACAAAGAAACTAATCATTTTCTCTATTCCAGCTTGTTTGTGTATCTGTTGGATAGAACCAGACCTCAAGGAAATCCTTACTGAACATAATGGCCCAGACTTTTAAATACTGGTAACTGCGGTGCATGGTTTTCCAATAAACTTTGCATCTAAGATTGTGATAGTTTCATCTAGGCTATATTTTAGTTTTCAAGTAAGGTAGTTACATGCGATGGTGTATTACTGAAGTCAGAATATAGTCTGTGCCAGAAAACCCACAAAAATTGTATTTAGAGGGCTTCTGTGCCCTTTATTTAGAGTTCAGGATTTGGCAAGCTGTACTATTTTGACTGCCTGAAAGATTGCCAGAACTTTTAAACCAATAATCTTTTTGTGGTTGTACAGCAAAGTAGGTATGTTTTCCATTCTTTTTGCATGTTTCCTGAGTCTGGTGCATCCTTTTAATCCTTTGGTTTTATTTAAAGCGTAGCTTCTCAAGGTGTGTTTCTGTATTTGTATAATGTACAAGAAGCATTTTAGTTTCTAGATGTGATAGCAATCCAAGTAGTAATTGACCAGGTTAGAAGTTGTTGGGAAAATCTTACCTGTATGTGTTCAGTATAGATTAGTTAGTATTTTGGCTTCCAGATTCTCCAGAGTTTGTTTGTTTTTAAGGTTAGTTAGCCCTGGGGCTTCAGCAAATAAATAGAACCTGTTCTGCAGGTGTTGCTCTTAATTAGTATTGTACCAGCCCACTGAGTTGAAAAAGGATGGGAATAACAGAGAGGGAGATGAAGCAGTGTCACAAATGTGCCCAGACACCATGAGTGAGATTTCCTTAGCTTGGAGACTGATAGTAGAAGAGACTATTTTATCCTTTCCCTTTTTTGAGTGTGCAGGACAGCGTCATGAGAATATTGCATTTGTATGGAATTGGGTGCACTGCTGGGGCCGTTTTTCGTAAAGTGTGACCTAGAAGCTTCATGATGCAGTGTGCTTGGTGCTGTTAACTAGAGATCCTGACATCTGCAGCATTAGCAGAATTTCCTTACCTGTCGCAGACTGAGGATTTGGATGGTAGTAACAGACAACCAGACCAAACTATTGCAGCTAGACGATAGACAATCCTGTGCTGTCTTGAAGACAGGAACATCTAGGTTAACAGGACAGGCTTTTCAGTCTGCACTTTTGCTTTTGAGCATTATGTGCATTAAAAGAGCTATGGCTGGTTCCCATCGTGGGTCTTCTGATGGGTTTATGAATTGGAATCTATGAGGAATAACTTAGTGTCTCCTGAGTAATTTCTACTTTTCTACAGAAAAACTTGATCTTCTCTATTGAGAATATGTATGTTTTGTATAATCACTTGCTGTTAAAATGATGAGTTTCCTTCTTTAAATAGAAAAGTGGGGTGAATAAATCCACGTACTCAGATAATTGCAACTTCAGTGAGCATTTTGATTTAT
This sequence comes from Dromaius novaehollandiae, assembly GCF_036370855.1. NCBI lineage: Eukaryota > Metazoa > Chordata > Aves > Casuariiformes > Dromaiidae > Dromaius > Dromaius novaehollandiae. Next base: position 38,325,002 of record NC_088102.1, read on the forward strand.
TTGGCAAAAGTTCTGTGTAATCAAACTGAGAGGGTGTCATTCCAAATGCACATATCCCAACAAGAATCTGCATGGTTTTAGTAACCTTATCAAAACTGTCATGTTGCCTTTCACTTAAATGCATAGCTGTATCTCATTTGAGAATATAGAACTTCTGTTGTAATATCTTAAGTAGACAAAAATAGATTTAGAAGTTTTTAGTAAGTAATATTGAGCAGTGGTGTGTAATGTTTTAATTAGAATGGGAATAAATGAGATAAATGTGAATGGAATGAGATGCCATTTTTTGTTGGTGAGACTACATCTGAATTTCAGTAAGACAATACCTTACAAACCTCAAGTCTGCTTGGAGAGGTTTTGGAAGAATATCCAAGAACTGTTTCTGCATGTCTTAGCAAAATTTCTCAGTTCTTTTTTTTAAAGACTTCAAGTGATATGTGCTTTTCCTTTTCAATTGTTACTGTCATGATTGGATTGGATTTTGATTTTAAGCAACAATCAGTTTTGTTTGGAGTCAGGACTCAAACATTCTAGTATTCCTCTACATGCAGCTTGCTAGAGTTTCCATTTAATAGATTTTTATAAGGAAATATTGGTGATTTGACTTAAATGAGGTTTTCCTTGGTACCATATTTCTGCTAGAGAAGCATAGGAGAACAGAGAAATAAGAGCAAAAAGAGCATAGTTAAGTCCTGAAGCTTTGCAGAGAGTTCCTTGATTTATTAAAAACAAACAAACCAAAAACTTCACCTTCCCCCAAACATCTTTTCCTTGGGGAAAAGTTATTCCAGAAAAGAGATTACATGGGTAATAAACTTTCTAAGTTTGGTCTGTACACAATTTCCAAGTGGATTAGGAGGTAATCACCTTTTTAGGGATACTTTAGCCTCAAACTTGCTGGGATGCATTTATTAATACAGAACAGAGCAAAGTTACTGGATATTAGAGTCTCAAAATATCTTCTTAAAGCAGAAATACATTGTTTTAAATCTAGATGATGGAGAACTTGTTTAGAAGAGGGAATTGACTGATACAACATTCAAGGTTTGCTTGCGTCAACAACTGTTTGTTGGAAAATCCTTAACTCAAAAAATCTTTTGAATATGCACCATCATAGATTTTCTTGGGCTGTATATACATGAGCCACTGAAGGCTGGCATGTGTGTTCTGCTAGCATAACTTTCTGTGGTTGCATGAAAGATGTCACGGCCCTTCCTGGCATTGTGATGGGAGCAGTCATGCCTGGGCAGACCTGGGCAGTGAGTACAATGTTTCTGGGAAGTCCTTCATACAGATCGTATGCACAAGACTAACGTACAGTGTTTGAGAACACACTAGATACGTCCTACCAGCAGTGGGCAGATGCTGCTGAAAAAAGTTTGTGATGCCTGCTCCTGCTTGTCATGCTTTCAAGGAGCATGTTGGCAATAGAAAAGGGGATTGTTACTGGCTAGGAATACTATTTTGTGGTTGGCAGCAATGCTTATTGCTGTTCCTGCCTTTTCAGTTAGCATCAGGGGACCACAGAAGAGAGCAGTGGCAGCATGGCGAAGCTGCTGCCTGGAAAATCCACTGACAGTTCTGAAGTTGCCCGTAGTAAAGGAGGCCACCGGACACAGGCTGCAGCAAGTAAATTATCTGTGCAAATCACAATTGGCACATGGGTAGCAGGTTAATCACACCTGCATTACAGAAAGTTGGATTAGTCCAAAATCAAGAGGTGGTCAAGCAGTGTCAGAGGTCAACAGTGACAAGAAAATGATACATGTTTTATCTCTTTCTATCTGCCTTGTCGTTCGTGGCAGGATGCAGTTTGCAACTGGTTGATACTTCCTGATGAGCCAGATCAAGGTTGTAATCCAGCTGAAAAGTAATTCGGGGGGGAAAAAAAATGTAATAGGCAATTGTTGTGCAACCGAACAGACACTAGTGTTGGCAGAAAGGAGGAGCTGGAACGCGTGGTTTCTGGCAGCCACACGATTTTGAGTATAAAACTGCACCTTCAGTAAAAAGGGTAGGTATGAGTACAAATGCTAATCAGGATATTTTACTCAGAACAGGATAACAAACAATGCTGGAGCATCCTTTTAGAATTTTCACAGCTCTATGAAGGTTTTGTTCTGTACCATTATTACAATGCTTTGTACTTTGTCTAAAGGTGGTCAAATCCCAGGCTGCAGCCTATCCTCTATCCTTGCATTGCTAAGGGGTTTTTTGCACCCTTAGGTCAGTGTCCTGATTTTAGTCTCCAAGTTCTGGTTTTAAAATGCGTCATAATCTGCTGCATTTGGAGCTGTAATATATCCATGCATAATGGATTATAGTTGAGGTCAGAAACTATGCTGAATAGTAGATTTTTCAAACCACAGTATTTCTTCCTATGCTAAAATTCAGAATGAAATGTATAACCATCCATAAAATAGCTGTTACAGTTCATAACAGGCTTGTGTTCCTTCATTATTAATAGTTTTATATCCATCTGTCAGCATGCTATGGCTAAGCCATTAGCCAAGTTTTTGCAGCTGCTGCTATACAAGTCTGTAGAATGTGGTTATCTCTAGCTCCTGTTTTTTGTCTACTGGTAAGAGGAAATTTTACAGAGAGATAGCTAAATTGTCCAAGACTGTAAGTTCAGTTCTAGGTGATTATTCTATGATCTTGATTTAAGTTACTTGGCCTGCGGCATTTTCCTCTGTTTCTTTTGTTTGAACTGCATTGGTTGCAACAGTTGCTTGTATTGGTGGTTTGTTTAATTTCATTAGAAATTCTGCATATAGTTGTAGTTTTATATTTTTGTAGTTCTATTTTTTTAAGAATGCTTTGTGCAAATTACAGTTGCTGACTTGATAAGGCCTCCGAAGAAGTCTGCTTTGAGAGGAATGGGTCTGTGGATGATACAGGCTTTTTGACTCCCTCCATAAAAATGCAAATGAAGATGGATTTTGTTTGCAGTGCAGATATCTATGTAGAAAGTGACCGAGACTCCCAGACAACTTTGTACATGACAATGAACAGTTATTGGAGAATAATAATTCAGATTGTTGCTGAACTAGTATAGTTCAGATTAGTTACTTGGTGACACACTAGTGCTCCAGCTCCGTTGTGATTTTATGGGAATGTTTTGCTTTGTTTTTTTAATTCCAAAACCTTCACATACCAAAGGCTTCAGTTTGCCACTCATGACTGATACTTGCTTTTTCTCTCAATTTTGACATCAGATAAAATCTGTTAATGTCAATATGAAACTTCTAAATGGTAAATGTCTATGTATACTTCCAAGGTTCCATATCCTAGAATAACACTAATTATGCTGGTAGTATGGAATGAAATCTTTGCCATCTTATAAAATGCAGACCTAGTGAATAAATTGCATTTTTGTATACTTGCCTGTCCCACCTGCGTTCTGTCCTGTCATTCATCTCTGACTAGACCACTCACCCCCTCATCCAACCCTCTCATCAGCTTAATACAGTGGCTGCTGAGATACATACCAACAAGTTATGTTGCCATTCATTCCCAAAGTCTACAGCTTGTCATTTTCATGCCTGAAGCCAACTATTACCAGATGTTGTTAGAGTGGTAGTAGACCAGTCTGTTACCAGAGCTGTAGTTTAGTTGCCTTAAGTAATGTCTTGTTTGTTTGTTTTTTCTAATGTTGGAGTGTTTCTCAATGAGGTTAGCTTGAAAGAATATTCATCTTCTGTTCATTTTTTTAATATCCATTTTTACTTCTATTGCTTTTTATAAATTGCCATTAAACACTGCTATTTTTAATATCATTTGAAACTGGCTTTGCAGTTTTTTCTGAAGGAATAATCGACTAGCAATAATAGTGATGTTTTTCTTCTCTCAAGGGCAAACAATTTGTGCAGAAGCCTGTAATGTTTCTCTTTGGTCACTGTAATTGGTCCTTGCTACTTCTGAAAGGCTTACTCATTGCTTTTTTCACAGGGCCTTCCAAATAGAAGAAGACATTAGACAGGATAGACTTGTGAATGACCAGAAAATGAGAGCTTTTATAGCAATACCATCTTGGTTTGCAGTTACGGGAGTATAATGTCTGTAAATTTCACCAACTTGTTCAGATTTAATAATGCAGCCTGAATGGTAAGTGCTTCTCAAAAATGTGGACCTGGCACTAGTAAAGTTATAGAACCTCTTGGAGTTTTGAGCAGAACGTGTGAGAACTTGTAATGAGTTCTGAAGCATGTGCATGTCATAGAAACACCCTTATCGATTCTGTTGAATATAACTCTCATTCATATTTATGTAGGTATGGGTTTTTGTAGCTGTAATGTTCCTCAGATATTGAGAATATTCAAAGAAATGCTAGATAATTAAGAAAAATCAATTGTGTTACTCAGCTCATCTGTGGAGGATAGACAACTCTTGACTGTCTTTGTATAGCACATTGTCTTCTTTTTGGTAACTGAATATCTGACTTGTAAGATTCTGTTACTAATGAAATCATACAAAAGCCACTAGTATTTTTAGGCAAAATATCATTCAGATTTGATTTCAGTTCCTGTCTCTATCGCATTGCTAGTGCTTTGTTGCTTTTTTGGTCCATTAGTTTGTATGTGAAGAGAAAGCCTTAAGCAAAAAAAATTTAGTGTTACCAGGGAAAGATGCCTGGTTAATGATGATGTGGTATGAGTCATAAAAATTGTCATATAGGTTATGTTCTTGAGCTCTAAAAATACACATCAGCTCAATTCTTGTCATGTGCTTCTGTCAGCAGCTATAGATGGAGTTACAAAGTTGTATCAATGACAAACTTTTTCAATAGCCCATGTACTGGCCCAATCTAAGACCTCAGAATATTTTAGTTACCAGAGTTTTTTAGTCAGCTTCAGGAAGTCTGCTTCCTGCTTTGGAGTTGTAGCTGTGATGAGCTAAGGATAAAGTGAAGAAAGATTGGTAGTAGTCTTTTATTACCTCAATTGATACAGTCAGGAAGGAGAGCTTATCACTGACAACCTGAAGAAGGGCTTGTGAAAGCCTGCATGTCAGTTGGTCCAGTAAAAGATGTAACTTCCCCCTGCAAACTTTGCCTCGTGTAGTTTAAAGTCTATAGAGTTATTGATGGTTACTATACAGAGACATTAAGCTTCCCTGGTTTCTTTAACAATTAGAACACTCACTTACCTGCAAATGTCTTTTATGTTTAAATGATAATTATGTTATATATTGTAAGACATTGAATGCTTGCGGTCTTTTGCATCCCTTTGCACACATGACGATACAGTAGCATGCACAGTACCAACGGGCTAATCATTTAGCATTAATCTAGTTTTTTGTGGGATCCACTGTCCTGGAGTAGGCTCATGCAAGTTCTAGCAGAAAAATAAAGACAACAGAATTTTTTGTTAAATAGAAATATTTGTAAGACACTCTCTAGAGAGGGCTAATAGTTTATCTCGATGGTACTAAAATGGAAACAGAAAGCTGACACTCCTCCCCCTTCCTGCACCAAACTTTAAAGCAATAGGAAGTAAAAACTGGCACTGTTCAAACCTCTCTGATCTTTTGCGTAGTCTTCACCATGGTTGTATGAAGCAATTGAGAAATCTGTCTGTCTTTAAAGGTTTTCTTTTTCCTGTGCTTCAGTATGCCCTTGTAGAGCAGTTTCAGAGATTCTGCATCTTGCTTTGGGGGTGGCTGTTATTTCTTCTTTCACTGGTTTCTTTCTCTTCTCTCCTCTAGAGAGGTGATAAGAATCCAGTTTAAAGATGTTCTGAGCACTAACATCTTATTATACCAGTCACAGTATTAAATCTACTTCCGATATCCAGGGCAGAGTTGTTGGAAATGGTGAAGAAAATGGCATTATAAATTAAAGTCAAACCCTTTCCTGTTAATTACTACTCTCCTTCCCTTCCCTCCCTTGTATATTCTTCGGTTTGTCTGTTGAAGGCCAAAAAGATATGTTACCTGTGTTTTTTACAAGTGTTGTCTGAATATTCAGTCAATTTACAATGCCTGTTAAGTCACTGCTGAATTTCTTAGGTTTTGTATGGTTTCTGAAGCAAACGCCACCACATTATTTTGATCAGCTGGCATGAAAAGGTGGGTGGCTGACAAGTTCAGCCTAGACTCAAGATTTGAGTTTTATATTTGTGATTGAAGGTAAAATTTCATTGGTAACTCTTTGACAGTGCTGTTTTTTGTATATGTTCTGACCCTTTTTGTTCTTACGCAATTGTTTGTGCAACCATATTGTGAAGTGGGGAACTGACCCAGCTAAAAAGTGATCTTTCAATTTATTTTCCTGAATAATTTTTCACCTGAACACAATATTTCTGCATATTGACTTGTTTCCTTGTGTTCTGCCATAGTCCCTGCAGCTTTCTCTGTAGAACTCCTACGTTGCTAGTTGTTCTCAGTTTTTTTATGTGACTATTGTTGCAATGGCTTGTGCTTGTCCTTTCTTAAATTGCTGCCCCCCTCCTTTTTTTTTTTTTCCAGATATTTCTCCAGTCTTTTGAGACCTTCTTTGAAGGCTAGTCCTATCCTGTCACATTCAGTTCCTTCAGTTTGATGCTGATGCACAAGCATTTTGCTGGAATAGCGCAGAGGATTCTGCTGTGGTGGGAGCAAACAGTTGAGACAGCTTAGGAGAAGGAGGTGGTGTTGTTTGAGCCTGTCTGAATAGTCGTGATGCTGAACGTTTAGCTGTGGTTTATCTGTCCCTCTCACTAGAATGCATTAATTGGGCAGCAGATGTGTTTTTCAGCTGTATGGGGAAAAGACTGAACTAGATTTTTTCAGAAGTATTTTCTGGATGAATGTAATGAAATATAGGGATGGCAGGTGATTTAAAAGCCAGTCATTTCATCCAGGGTTTCTGATTACATTGAAACTACAGGAACTGATTTTGAGTCATCAGAATGTGAAGACAGAATTAATTCCCTATGCTATAAATCATTACAATCCAGTTTTTCTTCATAATCTTAAACACTGCAAAGTTAGCATTTACACAAAAACTGTTACACAAAAAATGTTAGCTATAGAAATGTTTTCAAGGACTGCAAACAGATTTTATATTCTTGTGGGTTTTTTAGTTGCTCGTTCTGTATAAATTGTGTAAACACTGCCAATGTCGGTGGAATATGGAGATAATATGTAAATGGATTGACTTAACTTTTATAAGAGAAATCACAGGCATTTTCTGTTTTCAGTACTTCGAGTACTGAGGATATAGATTTTCTGAAGTGTATTCTGTTACTAATTTTGTATGCCATCAGTAAATTCTTAGATGTGTTTACAGTCTTCTGATAAGAAGACGTATTTTCTGGTAGCTAGAGACTAAACCAGAAGTCACTTGGATTATGTTCTTAGTCTGTTGTCTGGTATCTCCTCTGGCCCAAGTTTAAATTGCACAGGAAAAAGAAGCTTTAATGGAAAGGTCTGTGGATGAAGGATTCTAGTTGTGATGACACATTTGCTCATAAGCTGAAATATGGATTGTATTCTTATTGCAATTTTCTACCTACTGTTCTATGGCAACTTAAGGTATTTTATTTCAGATAAAGGCAGTGGGCTGTATGTTTGTGCCTGATTAAATTGGCTTTTGACCATAGCTTTTTTCCTATTGCTTATTGAAAAATGATACAAATTCTGAGCACAATTTGAGTAATTATGAATTAGTTTAGATCCTTGCAACAATTAATAATGTCTCATCAGTGCTTGCTGGAGAAATGACAAATATAGGTGGGTTAATGGAGAAGCCCATTATTGCATGTCACAGGTTAAATTCCCTCCTTTATTAAGGTTTGGCATGGTTGGGTTAGTTTAGGAACAACTTCAATATTCTCTTTGAGATTAAACATAATAAAGCCTTAACTATCCATGTTTATTGTGCAGAATGCCTTTTTAGCTGATACCTGCTCTGATACCTGGCAATTAGTGCTAATTTTTTTTATTATACAAACCTTCGTTCCCACTGAGAGACTTGGGAATCGGCTGTACTAGAATTATTCCTGCTGGTTGCTTAAGCTCTTTCTTTAGCACAGCCACAAGGTGGTGCCTTTTCATCATCCAAAAGGGAAAGGAATCTTGTTTAACAAAGTTCATCTTGGCTTTTGGCCTGTTGCTTGACAGAAATGAGAAGCGCAGATATTGAAGTGACTGTTTTGATCCTTTTCTACCTGAATACATGTGAATGCTATTGTTCTCTCTTCTTACAACCTTCATGTGAGATTGTGATGCTTGGAGGTTCGGGACTAGTAGAAAAGGATGGCGACTTGTAAATTAAAGTTGAGCTGTGTTGACAGACTAATGGGAAGATTGGCCTTGGAATACCAATGCTGTGCAGGCCAGGCCAGAGCATCTTGTGAAATCAGGCCTAGAGCTGCAACAGCTGTTACATAGCAGGCTTGAGCTGCATTGGTGGGACTAGGCAAGATCCTGAAAATGGAAGAGTGAGAAGTGCCTTAGGCCAGTGTGTGGGGAGAGAATCAGCATCACATTGACATTTCTGTTTTAGTTGCATTATAGTTTATCTGTGTAAATTGAATTTAGTTGAAGATGAGGCACTTAGAAAACTGTTTGAAATATTACCCTCTGAATAAGACCTGAGAACAGAAGTATTTAAAGGAAAAGTCTTTCACATGACCTGCATGTAATTGCCAGCTGTGAACCCTCTGGCAGTGAGCATGAAATCCAAAACACAGCTGATAGGTGAAAGGGTGGTTGTCAGCTGAGACCAAACACTGGAGTATTCATAGCTTGGTGCTTTTACAAACAGGCATTAAAGCACATCAGAATAATTTGGGTTTGAGACCTGTACAGGAGCCCCCTCCTAGCTGTGTGCAGTTTCAGACGCAGTCACAATCAGTGCTGAAGGAGAACCAGGTGTGCACCATATTGTACTAGTTTTCCTCCAAAATAGCAAGCCTCGATCCCTTCCATAACTCTCTGCCAAATTTCCTGCTATAAATTGGTCTTATGTTTGCCTGTATGTACCTTGTGACCCCTGCAGAATATTTGTGGTATTTTAAACCCTGCATTGTGTGCATGACACAGTGTTTAGTTTGGAAGTGAAGTTTAATTTAATCTCACATGCTGATTGTGGTGTTTATTTTGGAACCCACGAGTAGGAGGCAACGAGTAGGAGGCAACATTTTATATTTTATTAGTCTGGATGAAGTCTCCCTGTTACTTGATAACCATGTATATGTTTGAACAAAAAGATCAATATTCAGAGGAATGCTGAAACATGGATGGCATTTGGATACAGCCTCTTATCCACTCTAGGTTTGGATTCTATTGGAAATCAAAAATCTCTGGTTATTTGTGGTTCACTGTGGTGATAGTGACAGAGTGGCTATTTTGTTTTGTAGAGGATTGTTTCATTGCTCTCTACATGCCAGGGGAGCTAGAGAGGGAGCTGTTCTGGAAAGAGCTGTGCTCACATTAGAGGAGAGGCTTCCTCTGCTTACTTCTTGCATCTAGTGTAAATGGAGGGAGCTGTGTCTGCAGAAGGAGATTGTAGTCCTGTGGCCCTGACCTTGTTTCATTTGCTTCCCACATGCCTATGTTTACAGCAGAATAAGCAAATAGCAGAAGCTGATTGGCTGCACCCGTGCTTCCCCCCCCCCCCCCCCCCCCCAAAAGAAGCATCAACGCAAGCCTCCCAACAAAACTGCTCCGGGGGTGTGCGGTTAATGATGCACGTGGTGGTAATTCTGCTTCCAGCTCTTACCTTGCTGTGGGTATTGAGGAGCCTGGGGAGAAAGAGGGAGTGAGTTTCCATGAGTCCTCTTTAACAAAATGTGATGGAAAAAGAAGTGTAATGGGTGAAAGGAATCCACCAGCAAACTGTAATACAGCATTGCAAGGACACAAAAGCAGTTTTGATGTGTAGTTCTGTATGTCATGAAATAGCAGATACTATATGAGATGCAGTGGAGTGTGTGTTACATGAATAATTTCAAGCTGTATTTTTCCTGTAATATTCTACTTGTGTTCTTCTATAAGAAAATTCCTTTCAAGAGAAGTGTTGGAATTCTCCCCTAATAAAGCAGTGCAATTAAAAGATAAGATTTGCTAATCTGGGAATTTTGGAGATACCACATATTCTCTATTCCAAACCCTTGTGTAGCAGAATGCAGTGTTATTACCACTACAGTTATCTGGTGGCTTTTGGCAAATGCTGCTCTTCTGATGTTTGCTATAAGTCTTTTCCATATCTGATTTCTCTGATCTTTTGAGAGAAAACAGGGTCTTATGATAAGAACATACTCAAGATCAGAGGAAAAACAGACTAAAGTTGTTTTTAACAGTAGTAGAATAATTTGATCATCTCCATGAAAAGTGGAGTGGGGAATACTTTTTTTTTTAGTTGTAGTTTAATTGGAGATTTGAAGATCTTATCACTATATTAACTTGGATTCCAGATCTCAAGGTTGACAGCCTCGTCCGCTCAATGTAGCCTTTGCATTAATCTACATGGTGGACAGAAGTGAAGGTATGGTATCATGTAGATGAGTTATTTGTGCATGATGTTTCTGGCAGTAGCTTCCATTTGTTGTCTGTAGAAATACTGCACTGAAGTATAGACACAGTAGATGGCACTTTAGTCATTGGTTTTATGATGTAGGAAAGAAAGCCAAACTTGGTTATGAAGTTACCTGTTTTTAAAAATAGGCACATTCTATTGGAAGAGCAGTTTCAAAGCTTTGCTTTTGGTAAGATAGTCCTAGAAGACACTTAAACATCCACTTTTTTTCAGTACCAACAGGTCCTCTCAGTCTTTGAGTTTGTTGAATTTTTAAAAGGACAAATGGGCAAGACGTGATCAGCCTGAATCATAAATATGAAGTGGAAGATTCCCTTTAACATGTTGACGGTGTTCCTTTTTGGTTTTGTAATCTATTCTTCACAGCATATTTTCTAATATTGTTTATTCATTTCTTTCTAGTCTTGCTTACCTCATCTAACCATTTGTGATGCAACTCCTGACAGTAGTTGGAAGGTAAAATCTGCCAAGAAAGTGAATCTCTAGCAATGTCCTCTTATTCTCAGAACAGTTAGAATTCCTTATGATAGCTGAGCCTGACCACCAAGCCTAAGAGTTTGCTAGCAGTTTTGCTATTCAGTATATATAACTGTGAGGTTGAAGGTATTCCAAAGTAGTTATCTGATGCTACATTCAGTGCTGTATCCTTGGACAGTACTATCTGGTCATTTGTTTATTCTCAAATACCTAGTTTTCAGTATTAGCAGGTAGTGGATGGACAGTCCTGAAAGCTGAAGTGATAATACAGACTTCTCCAATAAATATCCTGTCACTATGATTCAGCACTAATCTGTATTGCTGAGCTGAGCAGGTGTAGTCAGACTTGGCTAATGATTCATACTTCGGCCCTTTCTGCTGATGCTCTTATAATGCTTAGCTTCTTTTAATAAGGACACAGTTGGATTCAAACTGGGACTAACTTCATTTATCATCTTCTTCCTATGTCATTTTACCGCTCTGCCCATTCCACATTTTAGAGTTCACAAAAATGTTTAAGGTGTTTAAAGGCCAAAAAAAAAGACTACTAGGGGACAGTGTTCTGACTGCATCTTTCAGTTTGTTTAACCAATGTTTGTAAAATAGGTAGAGATACTTATGGTTCACTAACATTTATGTGATTGCAACTGCATCATTTGGAGAAATGTTGTGTGTTAAACAGGTGCTACCTGATGCTGATTTCGGTCAGTCACTTTGCAGGGAATTTATCCTTTGGTTTGTTTTATGACTTGAATATTTGCTAGTGAGTTCCATCTCTCGATACAGCTTTTTCTGATTGATTCTGATTTTACTGTAGGTTACTGAAAAGAAAAGTAAATACCAGGAGAAAAGTGACAAGAAGTTTAACTGAGAGCTTACATGATTATGGCTTTCTACTAGCATGGGCTCCATTCAGCCCATGATTAAGAGAAGTCCCTTGATGTTGTAGCTGCGTCTGTCCCTAATTCAAGATGCTCCCTTCAGGTTAGAGAGTAATTAAATTCTCTTAGCAGCCAGTCAGTTTTGTTAATATTTTTTCCTTCTAAAAGGCCAGATTTTTCCTCTTTGATTGAGAGTCCCCAGCAGGAGGTACCTTTTTGCTTTGCCAGTTGGAGAAAGTCCACATCCATTTACAGAGACTATCTTGGAACTCGCAGGCATTTCATTTTAATTCCAAGCAACCATCCCTTTACTGCTGCCTTCAGAACAGCTCAGCTGTGGAAGAAGTGAGCTAATCTGGAATTTTGAAAGTGAAGTACTTAGTGAAGCCCAGGGGTTTACTGTAATTCCAGTTGGAGTAATTAAGGAGAGGAATTGCACGCCCTGTACTTTTTTTTAATTAGTCTTCCTTTGATCTAGTCTCTCAATTTAAATTTTAAGATCTGAATCAACCTGCCACAGTATATTGCTCAACTCCATTCCTTCTGAGCCTGTAGAGGAGATGTATATTCTTGTTTATGCTTTCTGTTTTGTATTTGGTTGAGGGAAGGTGTTGCCTGTCTCTCCTGCTTCATACTTTGTATTGGGATCCCTTCCAGCTAACTCTCCTGCTCCCCTGCTCTCTTCCCCACACTACATTCTTTATGCTTAGACATCTCCACCAACTTTCCATTCACTCCAGGATCTAGTTGAGAATTGTAACTCCTAGGCATCCTAGGCAGTGTTTTAGGCGTCTTTGTAGATTGTTTCCTTTGCTATGAATCAGTCCTACTCCTTGTTCTCCCATGTGACTTCTCATTTATTGGAAGAACTATCTTCTTTGCAGCTGTTGCCATTTGGAATAGGCTTCCTGCACTTCTCTGCCTTGCTGGATGAACTGTCTATTTTTAGCTCTTATTTGAAAATCTTGCTCTCATTTGTTTCTTCCTCTTGTTTGTTTGTTTCTACCTAGGCATCGAATTCCCCTTTACTACAGTAGTGTATTTAATGTCCAGGCTTATCACCGTGTTGCTTTTGTGATATAGTGTATGTGAAAATACCCTTGTGCTAATTCTGTAACATAGATGCTGAAGTTTGTCTATCTTGATGGTGTCAGTAATGAGTATTATGTTTTTCTAGGAGATTTTGGTAAGTAGTCTACGGTTGTTGTGCACATCCTCTTACAATGCAAGGAAGCTCTCCAGCATCCTTCCCATTAGCTAGTGTGGAGGAGGAGAGCAGCAGTTTGTCAAAAGCATCAGGCCAAACATGATATCTTGAAGAAAAGTCATGAAAACGTTAATATCAACATAAAACAAATGCAGCTTCAGTTTTTGAAGTCTTATCCAGAAAAATTTCCTTCCAAAAAGCTGCTGGGCAAATGTGGTAAATAGCATAGGATCCTAGTCTGTCTGCTTTGGAAAAACAAAACTCTGTATTGACATTCCCGAAATTTCTAGGAGTTAGAAATTTTAGCATTCATCTGAGTTATGTTACTATGAATCTTTTGTTATCTCCGAGTGGACACATGCCCTTTTATAAACAAGCAGAAAATGTTTGCAGCATCTGATACAGTTCAATGCACAAAAATGTGTATAGACACATGCTGTAGTTAGTTGTGATTCCTTTTAGTAATTAGCCAAATTTTATTTATTTATTTTAGTGAATGAGATTTTGCTGCAGATTTTCTTTGATAATTTGATCAATGATATAGCTGCCTGTTGGTTTTTTTCTTTCTATTGCAGTCTGTATATTCCTGCTAGCTTTTAAAAATACCCTTATTTGTGTTTCCTGCTTTGTTGCAGTCCCTGAAAATTAACAATGCAGCCAGTCTTCAGGCAGTGGACTTGCTAGTAGGTGACCAAAAGGAGATCTCCTCCTGTTCTTTGCCTTATTTTTGAATTCTAGGCTGTTACTATTTATTTTAAGGGCAGTGTTACAAAGTTAAAACTAGTTTTGTGGGTTTCTTTAATGTAGTTTGGTTATCTAGTTACATCTGTATCATATGAATTAATAAAAGAGGAAGGGGTTGCATATGAGTAGTTCTAGAGTCTAGTGGAATCTAACTTTCATGATTGGTACTTACTCTTTGATTTTATGTATCTCAGGTTTGATAATTACAATACAGAGTCTGATTTAGATCTAGTTTTATGTGATTTCAAGGAATAACAGTATGTAAGGCTGAAATTTACTGGGTGTGTTTTTCTCTTTAAAATGATGGAAACTTCAAGTTCTTGTAGCCCTTAAAAAAAAAAAAAACAAACAAACAAGTAAAAGATAAAATACAATGGATTCTATATCTGCTTATGGTCAAATAGTACACAATGTATGCTATAGTAAAATATTTATCATATACATACCTAATCAAAGTTATTTGAATGAAGAGCAGTTTAGTTAAGCTGCAGTCAGAAACATCTAAAAGAACTTTCTGTGTATTGCTTCTGTGGGTAGAGGCTTCAGACGAGTTTCAGTCTTACTGTTTTTGGACTTTTTTTTTCAGTAGCCTTGGCAAAGGCTTTCAGTTCTGGGAGAAGGATGATTAAAGAACTAATTATTTGCATGATGAAATGAAATGACAAAATGACAAAAGTCATTTTGACTGCTTGGTTTTCTATAAGATCTTTATCTCATACAGAGTTTCATGTGCTAAGCATTTAAAGCAAAACAAAAAACCATGATCCTGTGAATAAAAGGAATTATCCCAAGATATTGGAAATAGAGAAACCAAGAAAGATTCCTGCCATTTTTTATCTGCGGAGGTGGTTGAAGTATTGCATTGTGAAGTCACATCAGTATATTGATTGCTTGATTTTCAAAGATATGCAGGATAATATTCTTCTAAAAATTAACCTTTAAATGAAAGTTTATAGTTTTGCGACACAGCATGCCAGTTCCATTCTAGGTTTTGAAAACATCAAGGATGGGGAGCAGTTACATTGAGTTTTTTTGTTTTTTTGTTTTTTTGCTTTGAAATCACTTGAATATAACCCAAAAATCTGTCTAAATTGTGAGTGATTTTGACTATTTAGAATCCAAAATACAGGGGAACTTCAGATTGTTTGGATAGTGATCAAACCAATCACTCATGCATAGCATATGCAGGTTTCTGTGGTTTCTCTCAGTTAAGTCCATCATGGAATAAATTAGAAGGAAATAAGTTCATGTAAACAAATTGCTTAAATAATAAACTTTCTCTAGTAATCTGTTCATCTTACTCTAGTCTTAGCTGTTACCTTGTTTCATGAATATGCTGCACTATAAGATTATATAAGGTAGACAAAAGCAACTTTTAAAAAAAAAAAGACAGGCTTTAATAACATGGAAATCTGAATATTGTATTAGCAAAACAAATAATGTTGTTAGTCATTTTAAGACAGAACTTTTACTGTTCCCAGCGAGTCAGAAAAAAAAGAAAAGTTCTGATTCACTGGGAGTAGTACCAATGTACTAGTTCTCATATGAGATCGAATGGCTTCTAGAGCATCTTGTTTTGGAACTGATTGCTTGCTTTCTTTAGCTTTCCTAGCTCTTCCTTGGTCCAGGCAAATTAAATTCAAAGTTAGTTTAATTAGTGGAAGACATAGCAGTAGATTTGGGGGTGGGAAAGTAAATTACTCATAATTGGGAGGAAGAGCAAAATCTTAAACTGAGTTCTAAACCCACTTAAGCTGAATCATTTGAAGACTGAGTGAATGGAAATGAGTCTCTTTAGTAGAAATGCTGCAGAGTTGGTGTGAGGAAATGAGAGTTGCTCAGTGTTCCCTTTTTATGGTAGCAAAACCTCACTGTTGCCCTTTCTTGCATTTTTTCCTAGGCCTGGTTCTGTTTGATACTCTGTTCCAGTAGCATACTTTCCCCCCCATCCTTTGCTCTTGCTTGATCTGGACACTTTGGAGTGATTGTCTTGCTATTCAACAAAATTTTTTATGTTAGAGTCTGTGATACACCTTTCCTTGTTAAAAGGATATGTATCATTAGTGAAGCTGTACTGGTGGGGAAGTAGTTGTTTATGTGAATATTTAGAACCTTAGTATTTAGGGAAAGGGGCTCTTGTTTTTTTCCTGTAAGCGCATTGTGTCTTTGACTAGATTTGCTTTGTGCTACTACAGTAGAAATGCTGGTTGTAACAAATAGATCACACTTGATTTCTGGCATAGTGGCTTTATCAGGCCTAGTGTGGGCACTTCCAATAAGCATCATAAAGGAAGAACTTTTCTATTAATGAAAGATAGTATTGGCTAGGTTTACTAGATTACAAATGGTATTAACGTGTTCAAGTTAATTGGAAAAAAGTACATTTTCTCCACCCTTTGGTTCTTAGGTACAAATACATGGATGTACTGATTATACAGTCATGGTAGTGCAGTCATATCTGTAAGATGAGATAGCAGTTGAATAATGCGCACAAAGATATGATGAATAATTTGGCTGTGTCTCAGAAGTGCCATAAGGTGATTTTTATCCAGTCAGAGTGGAGGAGACTTAGGTTTTTAAGGTCTCTTCTAAAAGATCATCAGATGGTAAATTGAATGAAACTCTGCTTTCATCTGCACCCTGCTGCTGATTGAAGCTGTGGTTCCAGAGAGTCTAGGTATTTGAAACCTGAGGCAGAGAGAGCCAAGTCATTCCCTGTAGCATTTAATGGAATGACAGCATTTTGCTTCTAAATCTAATTAAATATCAGCTAGTAAGTGGAGAAGGAATGAAAGACAATGGAAATGTTTTCGTTTTGAAGTGTAATATACTCTTTTGGTTTTGAAATGTGAATATTGAACGGAGATTTAAAAATAATAATAAGGCACAATATATTCTCTCTCTCTCTCTCTCTCTCTCTCTCTCTCTCACTCTGCAAAGCAGATCTTTCAGTATTTTGTCAAGTGTCCCAAGCCTTTAATATTCAACCCACAGAGATTTGCTGACTTTTTTGAAAGTTTAGGAAGAATAGATAAAGGGGTGGGGAACAAAAGGGGTGTTTGTGTATTTACTTGTCAAAGATGTGGAATTTACAGATACTAAAAAAAGATGAACTGGCCAAGGATAAAAACTAAAAGGAATGTGTAAAAAGTTATACTACTTTGGGTTGATGCTTTTTTCCCTGTAGGCATTTGAATCTATGCATGAGGTTTGTTTTTGTGCAGCTGAAGATGATTTATGATTTCAGCATGCCCAGTGGGTTAAACTCTGAGAATGTTTCATAACAGAGATAACCAGAATAAATAGTGTATGGATTCTTTATTCATTTGAAGGTGAACCTCAAAGTAAACAGCACTGGTTTCCTGAATGTTTAAGTGGTACTTTGCTATGTTTGACTAATGGGTGTTGCAAGTTTAAGAATTTCAAAAAGCAGGATGGATTTCATGGGGAATAACAGTGAGTGAAACAGTGGTATGTCCAGTGAGATTCTTTAACATCAGTTTCTTGTTCAGATGAACAGTCATAGAAATTGCAAAAAGGTTGTAGGTGCTCATCATGTAAGAAATTCGAGTCATCTTTAATATTAAAAATGAGTGTTTGGATGCTTAGCATCGGTATTTAAGTTCTTTAAAATAGTGCTCTGTTTAAGAAAGAGCATTGACCAAGGAGATATTCTACATAATTTTTTTAATACAATGTAGTTTCTAGGAATAGGTTGTAGGAATGGAAAAATACATGTCCAAGACAAAAGTTTGGCTTTCAGTCTATGTAAAGGTAGGATATTCAGAAATAAAATCAGTATGGACCAGAGGAGGGCTTTAGGTACTGTGACCTGCACTGAAGTTCCAAGTCAGTATAGCTTCTCTTCAGTTCTGGGTACAGCTTGCACCTTTTAGCAGCAAAGCAAAAGAGCAAGACAGATGAAGTTTTGCTGTAAGTGGTACCAGATCCTTTAATTTATAATTTGTTTGCTGAAAAAGATTGCTCTTCCTTAGCTCAAATAATATCACCTGGTAATGTGATGCTGAAGCTTAGGTTGTAGCAATTGTGCTTTACATTGAAATACTTGCTTGATTTTAATCATTTGAGGTTTTTATTTATTGCGACAAGCATATTTTCAATGGGCGTTGATTTATTTTATGAATGCTGCAGTAAAGGAAAGCTATTTTTAAACTCATAAATCTAATGTGGGTCATTTGGTTGCAAGGTACACACCGGCTTTAAGATTACAAAGATAACATGTTGACCTCTCAGCACCTTAAATTCAAGTCCTGACAGTGTGTCTTGAGTAAGCTCTAAATGTTACTTATTTCTTACCCATTTGTGGAAGTATTGCAGTTATGCCTATGAAACTTTTTTCAAATTGCTTTTCTTTCCTTTCTAGAAATGTCAGCCTATCAACTAGAATAGCAGTATCATAGAGAACCAGTCTGTTATGATGTGGTTTTGGACAGTGGTTTACCCAGTTGGTGCTGAGTTTTGCCAGTTTGGATACCATTCCGTGTTTTAATCTTTACTGAAGCATGGCTATGATGGCTGCCTGTCTCCCTTCATCCCGCTGTGACCATATGCTCTGCATATAGTTTATAAAAGAGTTTGTGATAGTTATGTCATGTCAGGGACTCAGTCGGACTACTGGAATTTCAAATCTGAGTGAGGTAGTTGATGGATGAATTGCATTTAGATTCTTTGTGTGGAAATCCTAAAGCAGCCCAGGCACTTGAAGGAGGATGGTAGGGCAGGAAGGATGGTATGAGTAGTTTACTGCATGCTTAGTTTGCTGGAATTAAGTAGCTTGGCTCTTAAAGCAAGCTCTGCGTGCACATACTTCTGCTACACCACTGATATTCTTGGCCCTACAGAACCTGCTGGATTTGTTTAGAAGTTTAAGCAACAAAAGGAGTATGTGCTGTTATATAGCACTATTACCACATGGGCAATTTTTTTGTGTACATTGTGCTGTGTATAGTGTAAGTTATATGCACCAGTGGTCTGTATTGAAGGAAAGGTATTTCCTGGCTTCCCAGAAGTCTGTCTGGTTTTTCATCTTGAAATACCATTGATTTGGCTTGGTGTGTGTTAGCAACACGGGTATATTCATGTTATGTCTTCTCTAGCCAGTGATAAATGGACCTGTAAAATGCATTCTGAAGGTGCTAAGGTTTTTCTTACGACTCTTCCATGCAAAATACTATAAATATGCAAAGTGGTTACTGTAATTCTCATTGGAGAATCTGAAATTTCTTTATGAAATATGAATTTGATTCCTAGTTTCTCCCTCAGCAGGCTGTTATTGTCCTATTTTATAAAGATAAGAACAGGCATACAATGTTACAAATATTTCAGGGAATTTGTAGATGCTATCTGACCAGGAACTCTCTCTGATTTTGGTTTTTCTCTGTTCAATGTCCGTAGAGATGAGGACTAAAATAAGTTGGAAAGTGTCTTGCAATAAATTAGCAGGATGAAAATTAATGGTGTACAGTAAATGCACTCATAAATTTATGTGTTTAGATAGATGAGGCTAGCACAAGCAGGGGGTCCCAATCATAGTTAAGATGTTAAGAGAGATTAGTTTGTCAGTTTAAATCCTATCTGTCATGTTTGCAGTCTGTAAAGAAGCACAGATGAGTGGAAAGCTATTCCAGTGTGAAGTAGTGCTGGAGTAATGCAAATAGGTAGCATTAGATTCCACCTGGCAGTGAAAAACTGACTTCTTGTCTGTGACTAGTTTACTGTCCTTAATGTTCCAAGCAAGTGAGGAAGGCCTTCCCAGCTCTGATAAGTTCCTTGCTGTCAAGGTGCTGCCTTTGTTTTTTATGATGTTTTAAGGTCATCTTTCATTTTTAAGTCATTACTTTACCACTTTCCTATTACATTAGTATGTGTATTCCTATGAAAGAATTTGGAATTGTACAAAAGATACCAGTAGTTTTATTTCTCAGAATAGTGTTAACGTAATTGGAAACTGTAATATGATTTGAGAAACTACATGATTTGCAAATGTTATTAGCAGCTCACTAGCTTAGCAGTACCTTTGTTTAAGATATTTCTGTATAAGAAACTGTGATAAAAGAGCAAAATATATGCCTGCTGAAAGGCCGGATAGTGGGGTACTTGAATTTAACAGTGATAGAGAGGCTTCTAAGTTGGTATCCTACAGAGTCAGTATCCTCCAACAGAGATGTCAAAGGATAACAACTGCTATACAGTTTGTTGTTACTGTTCCAAACTGCGCTCTCAGTTTTACTTAACTATTGTCTCTCTTTATTATTCAGTACTGTGAAGTTACGAACTTCAGTCATGATCTACTACAAGATTTACAGTCGTTTGCTGCAACAACAAAATACAAGGTCACCCTGCCTGACTTACTCTCTCACTCACCATTGTTAAATTTTGTTTTTCAAATTTTATTTTGATCCAAGACCTTTTCTTTTTTGTCACAAGGCTTTCAGCATCATATGTACATGTCTAGCTTTTCTTCTCTTGGATTTGTTTTCTTAGAAAAAGTTAAAGTTTGGGGAGCAAATGTCTTGATAGGGATAGATGGAACTGAAAAGTGGTGGTTCTTTCATACTGCACTGGCAAAAATCTTTGAGTCTTTTTCTTCAATTCTGTAACTGTAACCTTTACTGTGTTTTCTTTTTCTTTTCACCAGTCTATAGTGCATGCTAATACCCAGAAATCGATGCAAGATAACCAGATTAAGCTGTTCATAGTTAATTGAAATCACAAGATTGTTTTACCTGTTTCACAATAAATGATGCAGATGAATGCAGTGCTGTGAAAATTGGCATGTGAGTTGTATTGCTGTTCTGGCATGTGCATTCCAAATGCAGTATATAAAAATAAATTTGATTTGCATAGAAATGATGAAGACAGGATTTGGAGTTTACTACTAATATCTCACCAGTTAAAAGCTTAAATTCTCTATTTCAAAATGTATCTTAAAATACAAGCATGTGAGATTTCAACTGATGACAATAACGAAAATATTGCCCATTTGTGCATGTTTTGGAATGTAGTACTAGTGGGTTTTTTGTTTTTAATTGCTGTAAAACCTCCTACAGTGTAGAACTGCATCTTCTTGTAGTTCTTCAAGCGAATATATAGGTAAGTACATGCTAGTGATCTGGTAAAGGAAAATTTCACAGAACAGTAGACAAAGCATTTAAAACCACTGTTGCTAAAAAGTCCTCTGGCAAATGCAATGCAAGTAGTGTTGAACTCTTACAGATGTATACTTTCTCCACAGTCACAAGTAAGGATGAACTTAGTCCCCAGAGGAAATCTGGGAGCTGTGTTTCATTGTCTTAATGAGCAGTAATGCCATATGAAATGATTTATTCCAGAAATGTTCCCTCTGGCACGTTTGCAGCACTGGCTTTAAGCCTTTAACTATCAAAGCAGAAAGTGTCAGAGGATCCCAGAGCAGTATAGGTATTAAATAAGGAACAGTTCATGTGATGTGATCCTTACTGGGCTACAGTTCTGCTTGTAGCCAGTTTGGCAAAAGTAGGAGGATATGGAATATAAGCCGATATTCTAGGTGTATGAGGAGTTTCACAGACCTCATACCTTTGTATGGTTCAATATTTAACTGTTTTTAAATGACAAATGCTGTTGTAATGAACTGTCATTTCAGAAATGAACAAAGGGGAATAAATTTCAGTTTAGGGTTCTCATAGCTCACTGTTTTGACTAATTTTTTTTTAAGTTATGGAATTTGATATTCTTAATCAGTGAATAATACTAAGCAGGTTTTATTCCTTAAATATAATCAGGTTATGATTTCTGCTCTACTAACAACTTGAAGTTGTTTGGTTTTGATGTAGTCTTTAGTCACTTTGCTTATGTGATGAATGTTATTACCTATTACCGAAGTACCTATTACTTTGGTAGTACTACTGTTAGGTACTTACTTACCTAAGCCCAGGATGGAAGGCAGCAGGCACAAATTGTAACACAGGAAATTCCACTTGAACACCAGAAAACACTTTTGTAGTGTGAGGGTGATTGATGCCTTGGAGCTTCTTGCCTGGGTTATTTGGTGTATTTAAAACTTGAACTCTTGGACTGAAAAGTGTCTGGCTTTGTGGCCCATACTTGCCTCAAGTGTTGCTTGCCAGAAACTATGCTTCTATCATATTAAATACAAATTGAAAATATGTTCTGTTACTTTTTACATCAGGAGCTAATTTTTCAAGTTAGATGCATTTATTAGCTCTTTTCTAAGGAGATGCGCTCAAGATAAAGATCACAGTTGTTCTCAAATCTGGCTGAATTGTCAAATACCTTAGGCAGGGACACAAGATGGTAAAGTAAAATGGCTGTATAGAGTTATTACTGATCCTGTAAACAGCTCTCCAAAAACAATGGATCCTCCCCAACAGCCTTGCTTGTGACCTTTTTAAAGTATTTTAGAGCAGCCTCAGAACTCCTTTTATGGTCACTTGTACTTAGTTATTTAGGGATAAAGCATTTGGGATTTTCTTCAACTCTGCAGCACAGGAAGTATCTTGATGTAGAAGTTGCATTTAGACTATGCTACAGTGTTTGCACAACTTATTTCCAGTCTTTAAAAAATAATGCTTTCATTACCATATGGTCAAATGTTTCTGTAGGTACTATTATAATACTTGGTGTTTTCCATTGTCTAAAAATAAAAGCAAGTTAAAAATTAGAATTTGCAGCAAAATCCTTTATAGGATTTTTTTTTTACAGTTCTGTTTGTTTCTTGACACGTATGTCCTATTCAGTATTTTCAGTCTTACTCCTTATCGTTAGTGAAGCATTGTTGATGTATGTTACAATTTTAATTTGTTTCCAATTACAAAAGGGAAGGAAAAGCCCCAGAAACACCACAACAGACACTTACATGAGATGAAATATTAAGTAATGAATCTTCTTCATGCGTAACTTTAAACTCAGAGGATAATTAATGAGTCAATGCAAATATTCAGTGCTAATTCACAATCAATACTAGTTTCTTTAATCAAAACCACAAGGCACTGCCTACCAAAAAAAAACCCCATTCATTTTCCATTGAAATGGAACCTTAGAGGCTAAATCTTTTGGAAGTAAAGTCATGAGATAGAAGCTTCGTATAAATGTCACTTGAAATGATCCACATGGCTGAAACCAGTTCAGCATCATCTGGTCATGCTTTTAAGATATGGCTGTTATACTTAAGTGGGTTGGGAATTCACTTAACATTTCTGTTGGTCTGAAAAGTCTTCTGTCTGTGGATCTACTAATCTAAGTGAAACACAAAATTAGTAACAGAAAACACAATCTTTTTATCAAAAGGCACCTAAACTTTTCAGACTTTCTGATCAGGAGAAGTTTTGATAAATATATGTTGCACTTTGGAGTTGGGATAGCCCCAGTTGTTGTATCCTCTTAAAGAATCAGATAACTCAGGAAAAAACCCCATCATTTCAAGAGTTACTCTGATCTCAGCTGCTATATTGGATTTAGATATAAATAAGAAAAGTTACCTAAAAGGTGCCGAACTTGACTTCTGTCTACGGTTTTAGAAAAATGCTTGATATTTATTTTGTAGAATTGAGATAGTTCTTTGTAAGAAATATGTTGTAGAAATTATTATAAAAAGACATCTGTCAAATAGTGATGTGCTTGCTTTAGAGGATACAGAAGCTGCTCTGAAAGAATTTCACTTTTTAGTGACTGTTGAGTGTGAAATGAGGAAAAATATCAAATGACTTTTAATAAACAGGTTAATTAACTCCATTTTGTAGGAGTTCCTTTACCCAGCTACTGAATGACATATGATTTTTCTTCTGAGTCCAAAGTCAAATGCTGTAATAGTTTCATTTATTTAAACCTAAATCAAAAGCAGTACTTAAATGTTTGTTGGACTTTCTTGGGAGTAATGTCTGACACTCCATATATTGCAGGGTTTTTTGTGGGATGTATGGGAGAGAGACAATGTTTGGTAACTGCCTTCCATGGGAAATAATGTTCAAAGATGGTTCTACCAAACTTCATATAATCAGTCTGTTATTTGCCTTAGAAATTTTGTGGCATAAAGTATGTAACATCATCAGTGACATTTTTAAGTTGCCAAGTCATAGTTAAATATCATAATGGTTTTCATAAAAGCTATAAGAGAAGAGATAATGGAAAGGTAGGTTCAGGAATGACTTAGTTACTGTATAAATCCGATAATCGAGCCCTAAAATAAAAGTGCCTAAGAAGCAATTTTAATCTTCTATAGAGTACTTCCGAGTTGACATCAAATTTTGTGCATTCCAGTATGCAAATTCAGCCCTAAATCTCCATACATGTGTTTATTATTTGCACATATATGAAAACTTGGTGTAGTTGTAATGTGTTATAGCATTGTGTAGCTGCAAGGTTTTATGAACTGTGGTTTGCATACTCTATTAATGAGAAGAGTTAATATTCAGAGTTTAGCATGTAGGCTGTAATTTGTTGCTATTGTCTAGTGTTTTTCATTTGGTTTCATGATTCAATGATTTGGATTTCGGGATAAGTTTTATTAAAAGAATGTCATTCAAGTAAGACGCTAGGTATTTATGGTTATAGGAAAGAGATTTAGCAACTTCGAAAAATGTAGCCTGATAGAGCTGTAAGGAAGTAAAACTGGATGCTTTCAAGGAGCTACGAATGCTTTTTGTGCATTTATCTTTTAGATATTTTAGTGAGGAGGACATGTTAGCTTTGACTTGGTGCTGTGTTCTGATCAGCTTGGATTGTGGGTAGAGTAAGCTTTGTATCCGTTCCCCTTAAGGGCATGGTTTGTTGCCACCTGCCTGCAAAACTTTATGTAGTCATACATTATGCTGTTTCATGTTAGCAGCCTGTCTGAAAAATATTTTTTGCCCTAAAATGGTGTCTCAAATTCCCTGGCACTCAAATATTACCTCACATGTGCTAAGACTGTTTCAGGAAATGAGGAGAGTCTTGGATCCCCTTCTGCCTTGGATAATTTAATGTCCCAGGAAGATGGTTTGCTTGCAACTCCTTAATCCATGAAATGTGTAAAGAACCATGCTTAACACATCTCCTAATTTCCCGAAAGTGAGAAGGTGAGCTCATTCTTTCAAAAGTTTAGCGCCAACAAAATTGTAGAATAAAATGCTGTTCTCAGTAAAAGCCAGGAAGACAGTTTAGGGGAAAGACTTCTCTTTAAGGAGTTCTCTGCAAATTCTGCTTTGTCTTGCCCCTCTGATCTTTACAGTTTTGAGTAATTAATCCAACTATATATATTTACACTAACATAAGGTGAGATACCTGCTTGGGGTCTTATTGCCTTGTAATTATTACGGTTATCTTCTTGAGCCAGTGTCACTGTGTGTTACCTACTGCAGTCATCAGCAAATGTGGCCTTATTCATTATTGTCACTTCAGATGTTAAGGGTGTGAAAGATGCAAGCTCTGAGAGCAGACTTCCCTTATGCATTTCCCACCTCAAGAATATATTGTTAATCATATGCAACAGGTGTCTGTCAAATACAGGAATAAAATTTCTGAATAACAAAATTTCTCATCTTAAGCAAAACTTGATTCATCTAGGTGTCACATGTTGTATAAGTTATATGTTCTATTCTTCTTGTAAATGGCTAAATTTATATCGCTGTCTTTGGCTTGTCACAGATACAGTGGGTGGAGGGAAGGCTCTGGTGACCTTTCACCAAAGGCTATCTGAACCAGCTATGATGGTATGGGAATGAACTGAAACATAGCTATGTTTTACTACTATGTTGCATGTACCTGTTATTTTTAAGGTGTGTGTCCCTCTCCTTCTGCCCTTCCCTGGCACAGTTCAAACACTGGCAATATCCTGAGAATTTGTAGCACAGCTGTCTGAAACTCCTTGCATCCTGCCAAGATAATGTTATGCAGTTTGAGACCTGCAGAAAATGCTTTCAATTTATTCTTTTGAGACCTTTTATGTCTAATTCCAAATGAAATAAATGGTTGCTTCTTTAGAGTTTCTTACAGGAATGTGTGTGATATGGACAATAACTTGAAGGAAATCATGCGTTTCTGAGTTGTTGGAGTTCTTTGAGTTAGAGCTCCGTGTATCCAGGCTTAGATATAACCTATTTTTTCCTGTGTGACTCTGTACCGAAGGGTAGTAGTTGAGCAGAAACTTGTGTCTTCTGATTTGTCATGAAGACAGACAAGGAATATGCATGTCATTTGGAAATCTCAGTCCAAAAACAGATCCAGGCACTCTTGTGAACAAATTGTCCATTTGTGAATGGCTGTGTGATGAGTTTCTTGTTGATCAAAATAGTCTCTAGGAGACCTTTATAATCAACAGCAAATTTTGCTGAGAACACCTAAAGTGATGAGTGGCATTACCTGTCGGAGTCAGCATTCAATATGTACTGAAATGTGTAATCTGCTCAGTTGAAAACACCTGTCAGCTGAGCTCTGGTCTTGTTCTTTTGAATGATGCAATACAATTTGCTCTAATATTTCACCCTGTCTTTTTAGCCACTTTTTATTTTTTGTAGGCTATTTACAGTTGCATGCTTTTGTGCTTTTTTAAAAAATAGATGTAAACCAAGCTGGGAAAGGAGTCAGTCACAGCCCCTAATTCTTGCTGTGACTGGAAAGAAAAATAAAGCCCTCCTAAAACTGTTGACTTAAGATGATGTGTCTTCCTTTAAACTTTAATAAACTGACAGCTGTCCAGGAAATTTATGCAGCCTAAACATCATTTAAATGCAGTTTGTTTGATGTTTAAATTATGTCTTAATAAAGAAGAAAAAGAGTATGACAGATCTTTTAAAATACCACCTTGTATTCGGGAAAGGAGATGTTTTGGCTTCTGAACTAAATACGATGTTTGGCCACTTTATATAACCAAAAATAGTAGTTATTACTTGTGAGGTAGTCAGAAAGGACTCGGAATGAAAATATTCATTCCCTAGGAAACTGATCAGCCTGCGTGTATGTGACCCACTTGGATGCTGGTCCATTGCAAGGGACTTGAAAGCTGGTTGGGGGAGCACTGTGCTAGAAAGCAGGGTCTTGGTCTATCATGGTACACTATGGTTCTTATTCCTGAAATGCACCCATGTCTTCTCCCTTAGGATCCTGCCTTATATTTCCCAAATGTTCCCTAAGAGAAGCAGCCTGAAGTGGGGAGGGGAAGATGGCTTCAATCAGTCATTATTAAAATTGAAGAAATCCTAGAGTGACTTCTGATGATAGATGGAGCTAAATGATGGAGGTAAATGAGATTATTAGCGAAACACTAGTGGCCATTTGGAAGTGTTGGAAAGTTAGCTCTTAGTGAAGTGCAAAAATCAAAGTTGTACTAGAAAAGGAAGGGCCCTTAACTCTGTAAAAGGGGAGGAAAGGAGTTATGATGGACTTTGTGCACTTCTTAAGAAAGAGGCAGAGGATCTGGTTTTGTTTACTTGTTTAACCTACTGCAGTCTGGATAGAAACATTATGTTGAATTCATTCATCATCAGCCTTTGTGGATTACAGAAAAATCTCAATGTAAAATAATTCTGATATACAAAGAGCAGGGTATTATAGTAGGCTTACTTTTTATTTCAAAATTACCTTTCATTAATGGTGGTTTGCAAATAGTATCCAGAATAACTAAATATTTAGCATTAACAAAGCTGTAGAAAATACGTATAAAATCAAAATTGCGATTTTCTTTTGTTCAAAATTCCCTTGAAACTTCTGCAGGAGTTTAGGGTTGTTTATTTCAGACAATGGATTGTAACTCCAGATCCTTTATTTTACCTTCTTAAACCCAGTAATCACACTAGTGTTCTGGGGTGAGTATTCTTGACTTCTTGTTCTGTATTAAATCTTGCTGCTTTGGGCTGAGTAGTTGTCAGTCTGTTTCAAACATTGCTGTGCTAAAGTGATGTTTTCAGGTTGCAGATAGGTAGTACTGCCTGACCTTGTCTGAGAGAAAATTAAATTCTTCCAAAACAGTGAATTAGAATAAGCATGCAAATTTAGTTTAAATTTAATTTTACAGGTAAAAATTAATTTTGTAGCCAAAAATGTGGATTCTTGCAGATTGATTGTATGTATGAGGAGAAACTGATGGAGACATGTCTTTTGATGTTTACCTGCTTATTTATGAATTGTGTGCCAAGTTTTCCTTATCTCTTTGTTTCCTTGCCAGCAGAGTCAAACAGATAAATAATTTCTTTGTCAATAGTTCAAAAAAACCTCTTTCAGTCAATACTTGGACCAAAAATTGTTTCTGTAGCAGCTTCAGACTATGATTGGAACTTCTTTTCTCCATCTATTTCTATCTGCTGTTTTTCTTTCATGGGTGTCCACAGATACATCTATTCAAAACACTTATCAGCACATAGTTTGAATTCCTTACTGGATTCTCCTATATCTTTAGTTTTGAGCAGTGGTTACAAGCCTGTAATTGGTTTTAGATTTCCTTTAAAATAGCTTAAGCACAGAATATAACCCCAAGCTCGAATGACATTTGAGTAATTGATTGCAATGAAACTAACATTTCACATTTTGGGGTGATTTTGGCATAATATGTGTCCACTTAACAAGCTGAAAGATGTATTTTTCCCCAAAACAGTTCTGTTGACTCTGAATAAATAACTTTATTCCTTTGCCCTTCTCCTTCCTGGTTGTCTGCCTTTAGAAAGCAGATTAAGAGATTTTTACTGATGTGAAAAATGGAATAATGTCCACGCGACTTTCCCCAAGATCAGCAAACTGCAGTTGCAGCACTTAAAAGAATACCTTTGTAACAGGCTGATTTGCAGGCAGAAATAACAAATCTTCATCATTTTACTAAAAATATCCTGTGGGAAGCAGGATTTTTCTTATCCTGAACAGTTACAAAAATGAATAGTTTTTAGACTGCTGTTTCAAGAAAAACTTACAATTGAAATACACCTATTAGCTGGGGCCCTTTTGACATCTGTATTGTTCACAATTTACATTCTGCTTTGGCAGTTCCCTGAGAAGGCAGGAAAAGTGTCGTAAAAACTTTGTTTAAAAAAATCTAAGCAGATTTAGCTCTGCAAAACTGAACCTTTTTTGGATGTTAGTATGCAATTCAAAACGAGTTTTCTGTGCATGTTGTGGAACTTCCATTCTGCATTGTAGAGAACCTGTTCAAAATCCACTGATATTTCCTTTTATTTGAAACAGCTTTGGGTCAAGCTCAGTAATGATGCAAACAAGGGAGTAAGTAGTCTTTATTTGTGAGTAACTATTCAATGTCTTCAGTATTCAGTAAAGTCGGTTAAAGGCAAAATGTGATATCTCTCAAACAATGATGTACCAACAAAACATGTTTTGTGTCTTTTACTGATCACATTCTGAAGCATTAAATGGAATTGTTTGACAGAAAGCTCAGGATCATCTTAATGGGATATTGGGAGGGATATTGCACTTCTCTGGTGGCAGAATGTACTAACAATGAGGAGCTAAGATCATTAGGGCTGAGATACTGTGTTTGAGGCAGTTTGTTTTAATAGCATTATTGTACTGCCAGTACTGTCAAGATTTTAATTTACCTCTCTGGGGGCTTTAGAGGAAGAGTAACAGGAGAGGACTCAACTGCCCACATAGAAAGGGTGAAATGGAGAGGGATTGACTTGTAGGCCATTAGTTTAAAAGTGGATCAGATAGAAAGACTAATGTGTTTTGCTGTTTGAGTGTTGAGTCATTACAATATTTTGGGTGTGTTTCAGACCAATTTCTTTTTGGTTAGCATTCACACCACAGAGTAATTTCTCCTCTTGCATTAAGAGAAAAGCTTATTGATTGCCTGAAGCAAGGTTAACTTCCTTTGGGTATTTTAAGTTTCTTCTGAGGCACATGAGCGAGACAGCTATGTGAAGTGTCTTGCATTTGCCTCATGCTCACTAATTCTGAGGGAGGGTCGGTCTTGAATTAGTAAGCACTTTAAGATTAGCATTTTCACATCTAAATACATAAGATTGGTTGTTGAATTAAGAAACTGAGTGCCTGCACCACTTGAAGGTTATGTTCTCTGCTCAGAAAATCAAAATGCTGATATTTAGGTATCCACCCCTGTTTTTTGACTTGGCTTTTAACATGGAAATACCAATTAGTCTTCATAGGGACTTAAAGGGAGTTGGGTGCTGTACTTCTATTAAACTGTTGCTTTGCTCCGTAAAATGTTTTGCGTGGTACAATAATGCTCTAATAATAATTTCTGTTTTGCTAAAATATTTTATCTTGAGATCTCAAAGTGTTTTACAAATGCTGATAAATAAAACCTCCTTTCACCTCTCTGGAGTACATGGTGGTATTCTCATTTAATGTGTAGAATGGAACCCAGATGTATTAACTTACAGTCCTACGCCACAAGCAGCAAATCATCTCCTCCCCTCTCTTTTTACACGAACAGTCTCTGCCTTCCAACTCTTCACTTTATGAGATTTTTAAGTGCACACTGCGGTGATTTATTGTTGATCACTTTTCTAACATTTTATTTTAAATGAAACAGCCCTGCAGGTTATGAGTTGCCAAATGACAGAAAACAGGAGCTCCCCCAAGTTCAAGCTTTTTTAAAGTCTAAAGACTTACAATAAAGAAAATAATTAAGTGAATGGTGTCAGAGAGTCCTGGGTTTTAATGTTAAGCTGTCACCAACCAAGCTGTTAACATCTTTGTATTGACAAGTTTGTGATTGCTCACTTTTTTATTAGAACTGTATTCTCCCTCACTGTTGGACTCAAAATCAGCATGAAGGTCTGTTCTTTTTGGTTTTGTGTTTAATATCTCTTTTTTTAGTTGGAACTCCTAAGGGGGTAGCCCTTTTGTGTCTGACAGTTACAATATTGCTTCAGAACTGCTGACTTCATAGGTCTGAATAAACTCAGAACATCTGTGATGCCCTTTAAAGCGAGAAGTAGGAGACAAACATCTGTTGCTATGATTGTTGTTCTTACTGTGTGCTAGAGACATAAAAAAAACATCAGAGGTTGAGGTAACTGCCTTATTCCATCAAAGGAAACTTGTGGAAAGAGCTTTTGCTGGTCATACTGTTCTGAGCCCCTACCCGTCTGGTGTTTGAAGAAATAATGGGAGGTGCAGGCACTTTGGTAGAGATTCGTCCTTAATTTGCAAAACAGAAGTAGTACATGAATATAATTTCCTGAGTTGATTTCTGTATAGTGCCTCACTTCTCTGAGGAAATTGTGTAGTTATTACACTTTTGCGTAATTTTAAATCAGTAGTTTGGAAGCCCTTATTAGTGTTGGGGTGTTGGGAGAAGTTGTAGGTGCATCAGCAAGTGCAAATTGCATTACATCCTGTTCATGTAATGTCAAGATAACCTGAGCTAGCTTAAACTGACTTTGATACAAAAAGGAGACTAAGAGCAATGAGCTGCTTTTCACAGGTACGTAGAATTGTTCTTCAACTAAATGGGTTTTAAAAAGCACCTTTTAGTTGAATGAGTGTATGCAAGGCCAAGGTGGAGACTGGCTTCGGCAAAGCATTTGCTAAATGCGGTACTGTCATATAAAGGCCTTCCCTCCTCCCCAGTACTGTGAAGCAGCTGTACTTTTTCCAGAATGAATCAGCAGGAAGAATGAAGAAAACACATTTTCCTTCCCCCCCATTTTTTTTATCTCCATGTAATTGAATCACCACAAGTGCTGGAGCTGTCAGTGGGCTTGTAAACCTGTGCAGAAAGGATGGGAGGAAAAAGCCAAAAATGTAAGGGAGTGAATGAAAAGCAAAACTTTTCTGTAAGGAGAACTCTTGAGAGGAGAGGATGTTTATTAGGGGATTTAGTCTGGAAACCACTCTGATAATAACTTTGAACAACTTCTCTCCATAGCCAAGATTATCTTAAAGTTTTCAAACTTGGTTGCCCCTAGAACAGCAGCCTTATGGTACTAAAATTAATGTCAGGAGATTTGTGTGCCAGCAAGTCTCACTCTTCTCTATAGAAGCTCAACAGCTCTAAAGATTCGGACACTAATGTGAATACCCATTTCAGAATTATGAACTTCATATTTTCATGATAGTATTAGGATCATTGTTTGTGAATGTTGTCATGTGTATGACAGTAAATGGGATAATTCTGAGATAAGGGGAAAAATGTATTCAGCTAGTAATCTGTAGCTTTTAGCAGAAAAGCTGTGTATAATTTGTACTACTTGAGATGAGTTGGAAGAAGAGAAAGAGTGCATCAGAGCAAATGGTGTTCTTCTGATGAAAGCTATTTTAACTTCTTCCATGCAAGTCCAGCTGATAGATCGTTGTCTTGTGCTTCCTGACAGTTCTTTAAGAAATGTTTAAACATGAAGGATGCCACTGATGCTGAACAGAGTTTTAATTGATGCCTCTAGATGACAGAAGTTTTGCTGATATCTTTTCTTAAAAAACTGTGTCAAAGTGACGTACCTGGTGATGAAAATAGTCTATAAACATTGGCTATATTTAAAGAATGACCTTGTGCATTGTAAGCAGGCTTTGTTACTACTGCTTCTTCCTTTCCTGGCATATTGATAGTATGCTGATAGCTGTCTTGCTGCTCTTTTGTAAATTAAATTATAAATTCTTTGGATGGTTCTTTGTGTTGTCTGGTTCTGAGTAAACCTGTCCATCAACAGTTTGAGCTTGGAGACTTTTCTCACCTAGACAACGTTCATGTTCCTTATCTCTTTTGATTTGCATAGGTGATTGTTTCTTACTCAATTTTCCTTCCTCCTGTTCTTGAGGGTGAGTTTTTGTTGCATCATAGGAGGACTTGAGATTTCCTTGGCTTGTGCCACATGACTATTCAAGCCAACCGAGGTTTCGTTTTGACCTCACCTTGACCAGGCCTTCAGCACAGCGGCTTCCAACCATTTGATATCAAGGTTTTCCCTCCTGTTAAGAGTTGTGTAAACCAAAAATGGGCAGAATGTATGATGCAGCTACCCTTGTGAGTGTTACGTTGCTGGGATATGTGGTGTTTATACATTGTTGACTTCCTGATTGGGAAAGGCCATGAGGTCTCTAATGTATTTTTGCTAATTTTAGAGACAAAAGCATGTCCTCACTGCTTTTCACTTTTTCTGTTATCCTAGTTAGAAACATGACATCTTACAAAATATGAACTGCAGACTACTAAATTTAGTTATAATCCTGATGATAGCAGCCAAACTGACTGTGGGTTTAGACTTAGCTCCATGGAGAATTTGTATGCCTTCAAAGCATTAGTGTATGATACGTGGATGCTGTAGAGCCCCAAAAGCATCCTGACTGTTCTTCTGCAGGTAAATGAATTTGATGGCTTTTCCAATTTTTTCTTCCCCCTCTCCGGTTTTGAAGTTTTCATTATCTGAAACACATATGTGGCCATAATTTGTTTTGAAAGCATTTGCGAGAGTTTAGATTGGATCTTTTCTTCTTATATTGGAGTGTGTCTTACATCCGTTAAGAAACAAAAAGCTATAGAAGTGTCAGTAAGTCTGAGGAAGATAGAGCTCAGATGGAGAAACAGGTACAGCCAATGTGTGAAATCATTAGAGGTTGGACAGTTGAAGTCTGAATATGTTGAATGATGAAGAGCTCACGTGTGGGGGGGGGAGGGGAAGGTAACATTAAATTATTGTGGTCTGCAGCATTTACTCAGGGTGTGCAAGTAACACGAAAATGTAGAATACAGTAATATACAAATATTTTAATATGCTACAAAAATACCTCTTCAGCTTCGGTTTTAAAAAGGACAAATTTGTGAGCGAAAGTAATAAAAAATAAAAAAATCCTGAAAGAGGCTTTTGTAATGTTTTTTTGAAAACTTGGGTGGAGGAGGTGGGAATGGTGTGTGGGGATAAGTTCTGTCTCTTGATCTGTCACATTAGTCCTATATGCATGCAGGAAAAGCCCCGAGGGAAAACACTATCGAGTTAAAATGATTAAGAAGGTCTTGAACTCCAAGGACTCCAAAGCTAAACTATCCAGTTTGAATGTACAATTTCATGGCCCACCAGTCCTGAGTAAGATGGCCTGCTATAAATAATGATGCGCGTGCCAAAGCAATCACAATTGTGATTGAAGGTATCTGATTCCTGATCTAAAAAGTGTGAAGGTGAATGATCCGGGGATGAGCAGTAATATAATGCTTACTTCCTATGCACCATAGACGACTTTATTTAAAAAAGGCTCTCTTTGGTGCAGAGGAGATCTTGGAACCATTTGTGGTAATACTCCTTTGCACTTGCCTATTTAAACTCCTAAATACTTTCAGGCCTCACTTACATTTAATGTGTTTTTTGACAGTGTGAGATGATTCTTTTTATTTTTGTCTTTGCTCTTCATTCCCTCCCCTTTTGAAGCATAATCTGGCCCTTTCTAATTCTCTATCGTCAAATTCCATGTTTGCAGAAGATTAATGGGTATGTTTACTAGGTCCTATACCTGCCAGCAAAAAATGTAAAGTAAAAACTCTGGTGGCTGGACTGAGAGGAAGAATGTTTGAAGTCATGATATTTTTTTTTAATAGTTTGGAAGTAGACAAGGCAACCTGCAGCCTGGCCAAATATTCAGAGCCTTGTTTATCCTTATAGCTTATTTGCAATAAATAAAAGGGGAAAGTACTTATTTTTATGCAAAATCTTCAAATTAGCTTAGAAAGGTGAAATGTTGATAATAGTTGTAACATAGCCAGACTAAACGTGCATCTAGATTCAGGGTTTGGATGTGCGTCAGAAATATTTTAAAGTATAGAGCACCTCACTAGACTGTCTGCTCCAGATTTCCTCTTTATGTCCTGCCAGATGTTTGTTGTTTTACTGAACATAGCTACCTTGTTCCTGTGTCAGTGATGAATCTCTTTTTTGATGATTTGAGGGACTGCATAAATTCTGCCACTCTAAAAATCTTTGACAGTGATCTGCTTTCAGTGGAAAACTGTGGTGGAGTTGTTTCCTTCTGGTTTTCTTAGTCAAACTGGCTTTGTAAAATGGCCTGTTGCATATGATAGGAAGGATTATTTAGAAATCTTGCTGAGATATGTACTTTTTCTTCTTATATGTATTAACAGTGGCTGACATGACACTGCAGTGATACTGCGTGACTTGCAACCAGTCTCAGACAACTGAATTGGCTCATAAGACAGAGAGAGAGTATGGCAGATTCAAAGAAAGAGTGTCCTTGCAGCTGTCTAACAGCAACAGCTTTGCACGTGTTTTTCACCACATTTGGCATTTTTAAGCATTCACAGAAAAGGAAGTACAGAAGAGAACTCTGTCCTGAGGCTCCCAGCCCTATATATATTGGGGGGGGGGGGGTGAGCGTGAGCAAGCGCTGTGTGTTCTTCAGGCAGTGTCTTGAGGTCATATGGCTCTTAATGTTCATTATGATTAACTGTCAGTCATGTTTCAAGGAACTTGCACCCTGCTAGGATGTTGGGGTTGTTCTTGCTGCTGTCATTAAATGAAGTTTCCCAATTTCTGAGTATCATAAATACATTGTTCTGGAACAGAGATTTGTCTCTTGGTGACACAGAGTAGGAGAGTATGCGTGCTTCTCAGACAGGGGCACCTTTCTGAAGGAACGGACAGATGGCTTCAGGAAAACTGAAGAGAACATAAAATAGGGAGAGTATGAACTCTAGCAATACATACTCACTAGAGACTGAGAAAACCCTTTGGGGTGTAATGGGGAGCTGTGGGCATACACTGTAGGGAGAAGTGGGGGGAGGAAGCTAAAGACAGGAGTGCATGTTTGAAAAGGATGCACCATTGAACTCAGCCAGCAGAGAGCTTTGTGATGCTAGCATTGATCAGAAACTTTTTAAATTCCCTTTAAAAAATTTAAAAGTTCATGCCAATCAAACAACGCCCTTTAGTATGGCTTTATTCGGGAATTTGAAGAAAAAAAAACCCTTGAAAGCATTTTTCCCTATAAATTCTGTAAGCTTCTATTTTTAATTCCAGACTCTGTTAAATTTCATGATTCAGTATCTTTGCACCAGCTTGCTCGTCATTTTAGTTGATGGGAAATAATGAATGAGTATAATATAAAAATGTAACAAGCAAAGAAATCAAACCTCAAAAAATAAAACAACCCTCGCCCTGTATCTAATTAATTTGAATGGATCAAATAGAATTAACTGGACAAACAAAGCAAGCCTCAAGGGTAAGTACCTTCCTAAAAAGTGAAGTAACTCTTACAGGCAATTTTGTTCTGTTTCCCTCCCTTTTTTTTTTGAAGGGATGTTGGGGGGAGGTTGCAGGAAATAAGAAATGTCAGTAAGAGAAAATGAAGCCTCCCAAACAACCCAAAGCTAACTTGCTCAAATAAGATGCTTTGTAAGGATGTTTTGTACTTCGCGGTGTATTCTGGTAAGGTTATGGTAATTACTTTAAGTTTTGTTGCAAGTCTCTTAACTATGCTTGACCCCTCCACGCCCCCAACCTTCAATTAGCTGGCCTGAAGTGAGGGGAAGGGTATTTCTCCTGAGATTAGGAAACCTAAGCTGCAGCTGTGTATGTAAGCAAAGCAGAGGAAGACCCTCTGAGTGCATCCTTGTGCTTGCACAGCTTTAACCCTGAGGAAAGCAGTTTTCCTGCAACCTACACTGGATTGCACTTCTTCGTTTGATGGTAAACTTCATTATTTATGCATTTTTTGTACCAAATCCAGTTAACAATTGGACTCTGACCTAGCTTCTGTCTTAAGAAATGTATTTATATGGGGTAGCATATAGAGGCACAACCTGTTAACAGCTGGAAATTCTGTTGATTAAACTAAGTGCAGACAAATTTACAAGGGAAACTGTTCTGTGAAAAATTCCAGTTCACTGACATATGAAGGTATCCTGGCTATTTCTTACCATTTTCCACAGTTTCTTGCCAAGAATAATACGGAGTTTCTTGCAAAGTGTTGACACTGGAGGTTCTAAATGCTAAGTGTTTTATCAATCAGTGTGGGCTGTCTTGAATCTCAGTAAACAAACACATGTATCTATGCAGACACCTGGAGATGCTCTTAGCTCTCAAAGATTATATTCTTTTCAGGCAGGCATTCAGATCCCCATGTGGCCATAGCAAAGTACGCTGTATTGTCTGCTGAGAGGCACCACAAGGTAATAGAAGTTGCAGGACATTGTGGCCTAATTTTTGTTTGTTACAGTGTTCGGTGAAATTTTGGGATAATGATATTTGCAGCTCATTTGGACAGGAAGACCATAAGAATCCTGAACTTGTCAAGGAACGCTTTAAACATTCTGAAAGCTTAGGACAGTTTATTTTAGAGTCTTAAAGCACACGGCAAACAAACATTCCTCTAAAAATCCTTTTGATAGAAATGACCTTACGGTAGGTAACTAAAGCATGGAGAGAATGAATGACTACTACCAAGATTTCTAAGTGAGTCAGTGGCAGACCCAGCATTAATGAAATAACCCAGAATGTCAGAAGGTTTGAATCCCATGTCAATGGCGAGACTAAATGCAGTATAAATTGATGGTGTCAAATTTGTCATGTTTAAAATAAGATCAACTTTTTCGATCATACAGAAAGGTCCATGCTCATCTGTCGCTATTCATTTTTTGGATTAAAGATACATACATACACTTTCTTGAACGGCTGTTAGGAGCTTGATAATGTGCTATAACGTGTGTGTGCTCATAAGAGACTGGAATTCAGCTCCTGCATTTCCTGCTGTGGACTTGCAAACCAGCCCACAGGAGCAATCTGTTTTAGAAGTACAGTAGGAAGAATGGAAACAAATATCTCAAGTGTGTGATTATACATACAGAAACTAAAAAAAAGAAAATGCATACTTTCAAGCATCTAGTGAAGTATTTGGTACTAATTAAAATAATTATGTCCATACATATAAAGAACAAGGCTATTTTGGGGCCAAGGTAATACAATTTTGAGTGAAATGTGAAACAAATGTAGTTCTTCCATAAACACATTATTGTAAATTACAGGTGGAATTTCTATTGTTTGGGTGCTTCAGAAAGGAATACATTCCAGTATTACAGTCGAAACAAATGTGCTTCTTCAGAAACAAGTTGTTTTCCTTTCTGCTTATGTTTTTGGCTAAAATCTTGCTGCTGCAAATGTATATACATCTTTTTCTTTTGCTCTGAGACAGTAACATTAAATAACTAGAGTGTTTTTTGAAAGAAAGGTCATTTAAGAGAACAGTCTGACTGATACAAATCATATTTGTTGATTGACAGATCAAATATAATCACCATAGATACAGTATGAGAAGAGGTCTGAAAGGACTTCAGTGTCACTGGAAAGATGTTACAGAACACAGGCTTGCTTAAACACAACAGCAAAACTGCCTCCAAACCCCAAATGACAGCTGTCTTCTGGTCACTCACGGTTCGTTGAGTGAATGTTTCACCTGAAAGGCCGCTGTTCGTACCTGCACCATGTGTTCAGATGAAACAAAATAATGCAATAGTGTTTCATGATCTTAGAAGAACTCAAGTGCAAGCAGATTGAAAATTGTGTTTAAAAATGTCAAATGTTATTGAGCATGCTATGACAGGCAGTGAAGAATTAGAGAATGGGAGGTTTAACTTTTCTGTGCAACCTTAATTTTTCCCTTTTGGTATGTGTTATGAGACAGTCTAATTTCACTAGTGTGCACTTACATTTTACAGGGTATCTCTGCCTCAGTCTGTTCAGGTAGTGGATCTGTTTGCCATGAAGGAGACTGTTCGCAAGATCCTTGCCTCACTTGTTGCAAAAGTTGATTTTCTGAAGCGAAGAAGACGTAGTAAAGGCAGCTGAATGCTTCCCTGGAGAATCAGATATTCCTTTGGTTATATAAATATATATAAACCTGTTTAATGATGTCTAAACCATTGTAAGTGGATTTTTTTTTGGATACTTGATTTGTTAGATTAAAAACAAAGTATTCGCAGCTACAACTATATCCAGTGAAGGCTGTTCTTTTAAGAAATGAGATGTTACAGCAAGCTATATTAAACTGAAGAGTGAAGTCCTGAGTGGATCAAAGTAGGCACTCAAAACTCTACCTTAATCTGTCTGTGGCTCTATTCCCTATCTGTAAATGGAGATAATCACTTTCTCATTTTGGAAGTATTGAAGGCAACGTAGCTGTGAAGCACTTAATGTAGCTATACATTGCTAAAGAAAAAAGTAATTTGGTGTTCAGAGCAGAAATCTAGTAGTGTGTGCAGTAAGTGAAGCCTTAGAAGACAAGCTTCACAATGAGCAGAAGGGAAATTGAATAATTTTCTTGTTGAGAC
Organism: Dromaius novaehollandiae; assembly: GCF_036370855.1. NCBI lineage: Eukaryota > Metazoa > Chordata > Aves > Casuariiformes > Dromaiidae > Dromaius > Dromaius novaehollandiae. The sequence continues at coordinate 38,364,061 of NC_088102.1, forward strand.
CCATCCTGCATATATGTAATTGTGTCATTCTATTGCCTTCTTTTAAGCTGAATCTTGGAAAATTAAACCAGAATAGTTAAAAGTGCAGGAATGTTTTAAGGGACTGAAAATGAATCTTATAATGGGAGGTGCTAAATAATGAAGGTGGCTGACAACCCCGTATGTAATACAGGATCCTAGTAAGTATTTCTGCTTAAACCTTATTTTCCTGAATTGAAGCCTTGTGGCATAAAGTAGTCTTGTAATTCTGGTGTTTTGCTTAGGTTTCAAAATAAGGAATTAAAAGCTTAACTGTCTCCCATTCTGAAAATTTTACACACATAATTCTAATGAACTATATCTAGAAGAAAGTGGTTAGGACTGTTTCTTCATTTGACAGCCTGCAATTGTGTCAAGTATAAGCTAGTGTATTTTGCAGTAGCTGTTATTGTCAGGATCAAGTTTGTAGGTAGAGTTAGCACTTCTATTAAGCTAGATGGATGCATTTAGACAGATACTGCTGTAGTGCTAAATTTATTACTGAATTTGTCTACATGTTATGATTTATCCTAAATTCATCTTGATCTGTCCTTCACTGCGCATATTTCTACCTGCATTAGCCAAGGCCACATGCAGTGGCAACCTGATGGCTGTGCTTACTTTAGGTTTGGCAATAGGCTTTCTGGGAGAATAACTCAAGTTTGTAGCACTGAATTGTTCTGTGAAGTGTTTTGCCATATAATGGGGGAAAACAATCCTGCCCATCCTGAGCCTTATCTCTTATCTAGAACTGCACCAACCTGTGAAGTTTGGAAAAAAAACAAAAAAACCAAAAATAAAAACAACAATTTAAATGAGGCGTGTGCCTTGCTTCTGGCTGTGCCTGTTATACTTAACATAGTAAATCGTGGATTCACCTCAGAACAATGACTTGAATCCTCACTTCTGGTGACGTTACTGGAATCATTGTTTTGGAAACTGAGAATTTAGATGTGAGATGTGATAGGGTAATCTGTAGTGGCTTATTATCTTGAGATGCCGGTGGCATGCAGACTCTGTGCATACATTTTGGTGTAGAGAAAGTAGATTCAATTTTCAATAATGATGATACACTGATAGATCTGAAACAAGGTCATACACTGAGTGGTGGGACCACATCATGCAGATGCTGGATGATTGGAAATTTGCTGCCTTTGGAGGTGTCTTCTGTCATGGAGCTGCCCAAAGAGCTTGCTTTAACTTTTCACGTCAGGTCGATACCAATGAGAGGAGAGCTGTATGAAAGCAGCCTTCTAGGGCCATCTGGAATCTGTCTACTCCCAGCTGCTACAGGTTGGTCTTGTGTTGGCAGGTTAGCTGTAATGCAGTGGTGAGGAGTCTGAGGGGAAATCATTGCTTTTGTTTGGTCTTCCTGTACTTGTTTCAAAGCATTTATATACCACTCACTAATCAAGGATGCAGTTAAGTACTAAAAGAAAGCAAGTAGCCCAGCTGCTATGGCAGTAATCAAAGTACACTAGGAATTTGTAATGAGCTGTATAAATAGACCTCACCATAAAACCAATCAGTGTAGTGTCACAGGAAATGGAATCATACACAATCTGTATTCTTCTTCTTTCCCTCTGAGTGCATAGAGTAGCATTACTGGGATAAATCAGTTCACATGTTTTTCCACCACAGAAGTGCTGGTGACATGGAGTGGAGTCCACCTGAGACTGCAGGTGCTGCGAAGTGCTGCCTTCTGTCCAGCAGTCTTAAGTAGCTGCTTAAACAGTTTGTTCTGATCCTGTTGATCTGACTCCGTCCGTTTTGTGGGGTACTTTGTAATTCATCTACTCTGTTGTTTTCTCTTCCCCATTCATATATGATGAGGTCACTTGCAGTCAAAGCACTTCTGTGTTTTCTGTTTTTTCTGTTTTCCTCATACCTCGGCCCCCCGACCCCCCTTTCCTCTTCTGGTTGAGAAGAAATGTGCTTTCAAGCAACGGAAGACCATCTTTTGCTCAAAGAAGAAAGAAAAATGTGATGTTCTGGATCACTGCAGAGGCTGAAGTTGTGTATTTTTCTTCCTTGTACACATTTGTTCTACTTCTATGTTGTCTTGCTTAAAAATAACTGATTCTCAGGTTATCAAGTCACAGAAGGGAATTACAATTACTTTGTTTACTGAGTTGCGATTATGTTATCTATTAAATTCCTCTGGGTAATAGGGTTGGGCAATTAAGACATGATCTATGGATCTTTTGATGGTTTTATTGTTATTTTAGGGAGTCTTGGCATTGAAAAATTAAGCTGGAAGAGGTAAAACTTCTGTTAGTCCTCTGATAGAAGGCCTCTTCTCTGTCATTGGCGACTGACTCATTAATTTGTGGTGTGAAGTTTTGCTGAGTGGGAAACCATTAACTTAATGAAAATACTTCATTTAAATACAGCCAATCTATTTGGTTCTTCTCTAATCTTAGCAGTATCCAAGAAATGCCCATATTTTGACTGAGTTTTGCTCTCCTGTGAGATTATATGATGTATTTAAAAGCTATTCCTGATCAGAGGAAGAGATCATGTATTTTAAAATGTTAGATCTGGAGAGCTGTGAAAATGAATTTATGATTAATTGGTACTCACTTCTATCTTTGCCTTCACAGAATTGCAGTTCATCCATGTGCTGCTCTGGTCTTTCTACTGGTATGACTGTTTTCACTTAGTATATTAATTTTTTTGTTCAGAACAGCATTTCTTTAGAGTAGCATTTCTTTAGATTTTATTTAATTATTTTAATATGCCATTGATGAGTTCTTTTCAACATATTACTTATTGTAGTCCTGCTGGTGCTCAGGGAGCCACTGTAACCTTACAGTAATATATAATATAACTTCTTTTGAACTGGTACTCTTTCCAGACCAACCAATGTTTGTGATATGAATGCAGATGATACAGTTGTACTCCATGTGATCCACCAAACTGTATGGTTTTGACTTCACTAGGTGTACTTTTTGCTGGTGTGGTGCTTAGGGATCTGTTTTTGCTTTCAAGTTACGATCATAGAGAAAATTAAGGAAAAAAGGAATTACTGTTGCATTTGGAGTCTCATTTACATTTTTTGATTTATGCATCTGCTTTATCTGCCATTCTAAGAGCTCTCCTAGCAAGCGTTTCAGATGATAGTTCAGTCTCAAGTTTACATCAGCACAACTTTTGATACTCCATTTTGAAGCATGTATAGAAACTATGGCCTCCTTTAATGGGTAAATGTGAGCACCCTTGATGGCAGTACAGCCTTTCAGTCTTTCAGCATTTTTTGTATGTGCTCCATACCCGTTCTTCATCCTTGCAAAGGCTGCTTTCTGGTGAGGTGTTTCGCCTGTGCAGTCGGCTCTCAAGCTGCAGACAGAATTCTGAGAGAACATAATGCGGCGATTTGTACTACTGCTGGCCCCCCTGTGCGTTTGGTTTTGCTCAATTCTTACAAATGGTCTAGCATATTTTAGTAAGACCATGTAGGGAGTGTGTCCTCCTGCAGGTACCTTGTCTCTGTCCTCAAGAAACAACTCTTTCTTAATAATCCTGTCTGACAGAATGCAGTGAATCATTTAGTACCAGGCTGTCTCTCCCTGCTTGTGAAGAAGGATTGTGGATTGTGTAAATTGAAAGCTAGGGCTTTCACTTTGCTATCAACAAAAGTTTTGATCTCTTGTGCTGTCTGTATAGCTTAGCCCCAAAATCATCTGGAAGTTTTTGGTCTCATCCTTGTCTTTGCGTGCTCTGTATTTTCCTTACACTGTATTTTCTTTTGGTTTTCTTGTTCACTTAGATATGTGCTTATTTTGTATTTGCATGTAGACCATTCAAGAATACTTTGTATTGATGGTTTAAGTGTACCATCTTTCAGTATATTCATGAAGAGTGTTTATCCTTTGTGAATGGACTATGTACATCTGCATTGATAATGTTTTTCTGCTTTTTGTAATATATATGTAAAATATTTCATCATTTATGGTGCTTATATCTTTGCCTGAATTCCAGATGTTTTCCGTATTTATACAGGTGCCACATCGTGGGGTATGGGTCTTGGTTTGCCCTTTCATTTTTTTCGTTTGGCTTTTTAAACTGTGCCTCTTCATTACCTCCATGTTTATACTTATTTAACTATGCTGTTTTGCTGTGTGTGTTCTGTTCTCTGGGGTTTTCATTCGTATTTGCATTTCCTTGTATCCCGCTGGTTGGCATGTGAATACCTTTTTAAGCATACTGTGTGCATTGCTGAATACTTGTTCATGTATCTTTTCATTAATACTCAAGTTAATAATATAATCAGATTCATTAGAATATGGTTCCATAGTTAGAATATACTTCTTCCTAGGATTGTAACAGTAACCAAGTTTTTCATTGTTAATTTAAAGCTTTCATGCTCTTTTCTCACCAGCAGTGTGGAATGTATTGCACTTGTGTTGGACCTAGGCACCAGCCGTTATCAACTGCAGGGCAAATCTTCTGTTTACCCCGATTGTGCTTGTCCCTGTGCAATCTACGTAAAGTGTAAATTGCTGTTTGAACTTTTTCCAAATTGAACTGTCAGATTTATTTATTGCAATTGGACAAGCTTCTCAATGTCTGCATTTCTTTTACTTTTCCCCCGTGTTTGTAGATGGCTAGTGCTTTTGTCAGCTATTTGCAATCTGGTAGTTGCTCTCCTGGATTAACTTGTGATCCTGGCTTGCTTTCTCATGCTGTGTATGTTTTGGTAATTACTTAAGCTGTCCTAAAATTTGTGTCAGTAATGATGCAGAACTATGTAAATACAATACTGACTATTTTGTAGTCTGTCCTGGCTGTGTTCTTTTTTATTCTCTGCAGCAGGTACTTGTTTCTGTGTAAAAGTCAAAAGAAGGAGTATAAATCTGCTTTCAAAGTCTGATCTCTTATGCTTTATGTTTCTTTGTAGCATGTGGGTCTCTGTCAAGTTTATGTCACACAGTTCTTTATGTAAAAAAAAAAAAAAAAAAAAAAAAAAAAAAAAAAAAGCTGTTATAGTCAGCTATAATTGTGACCTCTATCAATATCTTCTGGAGATCAGAAAACAAATGAAAATGTGTTTGATGTAATCCATACTTTTTTGTTTGTTTTACACTGTAAAGATGGTCCTCTCAGGTGGGGGCGGGGGGGGGGTATGAAGAGGGAAGGCACTGTTGGATAGCTTTAATTAGAATTGTCCCTGGTCTATCAGATCCTTTGTATGTAGAAATTCAGTGTTAGAGTTAGACTTGGTTCATTTTTGAATGTGTGAATGTCTCTTGCTTTTCATTCTATGTGCATTTTCACATGGAAAGGATGATCTTAAAATATCCTTATTTAGATATTTTTATGTTTGTATTTTTATAAAATAGATGAAAATGGGCATTTGTTTATTTTGATTTACATCAGTTCTCATTCTTTCAAAAAACATTCTATTCTGGTGATGTAATTTTATATAAATGGTTGTCATAGGAAGAACTACAGGCTGAGTTTCTGAAGTTTGTATTTGTTATACCTATTTCAAAGAGCATCCTGAATTTTAAATACAAAGAATAATCTCTGGTTCTAGGTGTTTTAATTTTGATTTGCTTTTTTCTGTGGTGCTTAATCAGACATATTTGTCATTCTGTACTTTTGCCTTATCCCTGAAAATTTATATTTAGAAACAAATATTTTCCAAGAATAGTGTGGAGCATTTGAAAAAGTACTCATCTTTAACATCCATGTTGGGAACATACTTCTTTATACACAGTCTTGGCTGTTTTTGGAGAATGAGAGTTTTTCAGATTCTAGTTTAATTTCTCTTATCTTCTGTGGTTGCATACACATGTCTATGCAGATTCTGCTCTTGCTCTGACATATCCATTTTCATGACAGAGCACTACTTTGAATTGGGTAAACATTTTTAAGAAGCGTGACTTTGTTCTGCTCTGGGGGAAACTCAGGCTTATCAACATGTGTCTGTTGAGAAAGGTAAGCAAAGGTCCTCTGGGCATGCCAAGTCAGCAGTCTGTGCATGCTGAGGCCAAGAAATGTATTAAAAGGACTGAGTTCAACAAGTCAAAACGTTTTCACTATTTCCGTATTTATCAAACATGTCAAGGAATGTGATCAGAAGGCCCTCCCAGGATTAACTGCTCTAGTATTTTGGTTATGTTTGTTACTGTGAAAAAAGCTAAGTTTTCAACGTGCAGCAGTACTTTCATCTTTATGAATGTGAAGAGTGATTGGCTGATGTTGGAGATCCACCCTGAATGGCAGGCAGTGTTCTCTAAATGTTTAATCACCCCTAGAACTGACGGGGGACCTATGCTTTGGGAGATGACTAGTATTTTGGCATGATTGCCATGACCAAAAGCCTGGGATGAATTTTCTGTAGCGTCCGTGAATGTACTTCCATAGATCAACTAGTAGATAATACTTTGAAATGCGCACAGCCTCCTCCTGAATGATTGTTTTGTGATTTATAATCTGAGCAGTGAATTTAATCTCTTTAGACCTGTGAGTCTTATCAAAGCACTCTGAATACCATGGCTTAGCAATGTGCACAAGATATACCAGAAAGTTGAGCTGCCATTCAGAGGGACCTTGAAAGGCTGGAGAAATGGGCACAGAAGGAACCTCATGAAGGTCAATAAAGAGAAGTGCGAAGTCATACACCTGGGGAAGAATAACCCCGTGCATCAATACATGCTGGGGGGGACCTGCTGGAAAGCAGCTCTGCAGGGAAGGTGTCCTTGTGGGCAACAAGTTGACCATGAGCCAGCAGTGCACCCTCGTGACAAAGAAGGCTGACTGGTATCCTGGGCTGCCTTAGGAAGAGTGTTGCCAGCAGGTTGAGGGAGGTGATCCTTCCCCTCTGCTCAGCACTGATGAGGCCCCATCTGGAGTGCTGCGTCCTATTTTGGGCTCCTCGGTACAAGAAAGGCATGGCCTTACTGGAGCACATCCAGGGAAGGGCCACAAGGATGATGAAGGAGCAGAAGCATCCCTCATAGGAGGGGAGGCTGAGAGAGCCGGGAGCTGTTTAGCCAGGAGGAGAGAAGGCTCAGGGGATTTTATCAATGTGTGTAAATACCTGAAGGGAGGGTGTCAAGAGGATGGAGCCAGGCTCTTCTCTGCTGTACCTAGTGACAGGATGAGAGGCAGCAGGCACAAACTGAAACGCAGGAAATTCTGTCTGAACATAAGAAAATGCTTTTTTAGTGTGAGGGTGACAGAGCAGTGGAGCAGGTTGCCCGGAGAGGTTGTGGAGTCTCCATCCTTGGAGCTATTCAAAAGCTGTCTGGACGGGGTGGTGGGCAATGTGCTGCAGGTGATCCTGCTTGAGCGGGGGGTTGGACTAGATGTCCAGAGGTCCCTTCCAACCTCACCTATTTTGTGATTCTGTGAGAACCTAAACATGTTACAGGTTCCTCTGGGTTAGCTCATATGTTGACAGCATAGATTTAAAAAATGTCTGTACACAGTGAAGCCTGTGTCTACACTAAGAAAAATATTTCAGCATCTCTTAAGCAACAGCCATAGCTATATATGATTCTTGGTGAGACAGCTCTCTAGTATATACAGGGCATGAGGGTTAAAGAAATACTAATAAAAATCTGCTAGAGAAGGAAAATAATACTACTAGTACACTCTTCTATAGCACCTTTCATCTGAAAATTTCAAAGCACTTTAATAACATTTAATTAAACTTTAAAATGCCTCTGTTACAGGTTCATTTTATTCCTCATTTACAGGTGGGAGAAATATAACGGAGTCCAGTGCAAAAAGTCTTATAGGGAGTTCTTAATACAGACCAGGAGTAAAACCCCAGGAATCTTGAATCCCAGTTCTCTGCTTTAGGCTTAGATCCAGCAATCACTTCTGCAGGTGTTTTAATTCCTGTGCTACTCACATGCTTGAAGTTAAGTACCTGAATAAGTACTTGTAGGAACGGGGACCTAACAGTTAAGAGTCTTGCCTTTTTAAATCTAAGAAAGGTAAAATGCCAGACATTTTTCAAGCTGGTCTTGGGCTTTGCACTCAAAGTATACATTTTTAAATAATTCAATGGAAAATTATGCTAGATAGCTTTCTTATGATTTTCTCATAAAAATCAAACAAAATCCACCTTCTTACCTACTGCAAAATAAAATGCAAAAATTGTTAATGTATCATAAAAATGTGATACTGTACAAGTTGGGCTTGGAGTGCCTGAGAATTTGAATAGTATAGGAGTTCTTAATTTTGCGTTGTACCGCATAAATACAGAGGAAAATTGAAATGTGCTAAAAGAACGATCGGATGCCCTTGAAGACCCACGGAATAGAAAATGTTGTTTGGCAGAGTGGTAGTAAGTGCAAGGTCATGTGTTTAGATGCTATTAACAAAAGGTTGTTTTATAAAGTGATGATAGCTCATCAGTTGGAAACGAGGATAATAGTGCTGTGAGGGTTAGTCTCTTGGACAGGGCTGAGATACCAATGTGAAGAAGGAAAATGTGATTTTTAGAAGAGATACTTCTGACAGGTAAAAGGAAGTATTAATACCACCCCATAAGGCACGAGTGAGACTTTATCTAGAATTCTGTGGAAAATCACCAATGTTTAAAAAAAAGTTATCAAGCAGGAAGAAGTTTAAAGAGCTACAACTCTTGTCAGGAGAACATGGAGTCTCTCTCATAAGAGAACGCTGAAAGACTGTTGCTTGTTTGCTGTACCAAGTTAAAGGTAGGAAGGGATAGTAGCACAGGGGTTTGACCTGGCTGGGAGGGGAAGTACAAGCCTAGTACAAGTCATAGGTTGGTACAAAAAATACCAGCTGAATTTGTAAGTGATTTATGCTTATTGGGGAAATGGGCTTTGGTCAGCTTGAGTGAAGAACTGTATTTCATTGTTGCTGTGATAGCAGGAGATGAGACTTGCTGGTTTTGCTCCTTCTAGTTGTTCCTATATTTGTTTCCTACTTACGCATTAATTTTATATAGCTCTTCCATAAAAACTGAAGAAACCTTAGGAAGGTGGTACTGGAGAGTTGAGTTCTGACATAGCATTACTTCTCTGAGCTTTTAGATAATTTCTGTCATGTGTTCACCTTGCTCCTGCAGCCTTAACATGAGTTTTTGTACAGCTGATAGCACTCAGCTCAGTTTATTGGGACTGTGTGCAAAGGTGGCTTCCAGCTCTTCCTGTGCTTCCTTGGTCTTCACTGAATTGCTTCTTGATGTATTTCAAAGCAGTAGGAGGGCTGTTGAACAAGCTTACATTTGCTCTGTGGAATTATTTTAGCAGCTGTGAGGAATCAGGCTGGTTTTGCCATTCTGCGTTACAGTGTGGAGACGTGATGGCGAAGGAGCAGACAAGGGTCCTCTGTCGTACAAGATCCTCCTGATCTGAGAGTGTTTTTTGGTGGCAGTAATACCTATAAGATAGCTTGACAGCATGGCGGAGGTACTAAACTATTGCAGAATCATTTAAAACACACACAAAATAATAGCCTCTCCCCTGCAGCCTGTTGCAACACTGCCAGCTGATTCGAACAGAATAAATTGTTTGTCGTAACTGCAGCTAATGTTGAACTACAGAAATAATAACTAAAATATACCTTAGATGTGAGCCAAGCACTTTGCAGGCGATATACATTATAATTGTGTGGATATTGATGTGAAAACAGACAATCATTTTCCACATATTTGTATTGCAGAAAAGATGTATTTTTTTAAACAAGTATACTATGCTATGAGAAAGGGAGGAGAAACTTATTTGAAAAGTTTTCAGTTTACAAAAAAGCAAAAGTATGCATAAGTATTTGACCATTGTTTGTTTGGTAATTATCATATGACAAGTTTATTCCTAGTTGAGCTAATAATTAAAAATGCAGGAAAGAGGAATACTTTTTCTGATTCTGCAGTTGTGAAAAACGACAAGCTCCTTTGTGTATGGCCTTCAGGCAAAAAGAGTGCTGCTAGCATGAGGGAAGTAATGGAGAAACACTTACAACCCATTCATATTTCTTATTATGTTATTTTTCTACTTTTGTTACCGCATGTAGGGATTCAGACATAGCAATGTGTATGATGCAGCTTGTAAGTGAAAAGCATAGAAGTCTTTTGTACTATTAGTCTGTGTTCTTTAAAATGATGCATGTCTTTTTGGAAATAATTTGGCTTTAAAAAAGTAATTCATGCCAATAGGCTGATGGTACTTATTTTTTAAATATTTTATTTTCTTTATTCTGGAGATATGTATAATGTAGAATGAAACTTGGTAGAATGAGACTAATGCTGTAAATCCATTAAGTTACTGTTTGTATAGTCCCTGTGCACAAAACAAGAGGTGGTTTGGGCCACAGAATGCTTACAGTTGAAATGAACATTGAAATTTGGGCTCATTTTGAAATTTCAGTCCATATGGAAAAGGAAAATATAGTTGGTTAAAATCAGTAAGGATTACGATATAGAAATATTTGCAGGTTAGCATATGTCATTCAGGACATGTTTTCATAATTTTCATTTCTTTAACAAGAAATCCACACGCTGAGCAGATTGCTCCATAGCTGTTGCCTGCATAATTTCCTATGTTTTTGCTAAAACATCCTGTACCAGCCATTGTTGAGCCAGGATGCCAGACTAGGTTGAATAGTAGTTTGGTTCAGTAAGAGGACTCTTCTCCTGTTTGTGTTGTACTGAAATCTCTCCCCTGGGTTGGCTCATAACTTAACGTGGGATGTGTAATCCCCATAGCACTGCAGTCTGTGTACTCTCGTTCTTCATTTTGCTCCAGTCCATCCAGGCCACCCTCTGTCCCCAGGTCAGTCTGTCCGTCTGTTCCGAGGATCTTATTAATATCTTGCAGATATGCAGAAAGCAAATATAATGCTACATGAATTCTAGACATGAAGTGTGGACTCTCAAGAGACACTTCCTACTTCCTTGTTTTTTTAACTAGCCCAAAACTTTTTCCCTGGTTTAAATTGGTCAGAATTCATTTTCAGTGGTGTTCTTGCTGCTGCCTTTTTTTTTAAATAAATCTGTTTATGGTTTTGCTGCTTTCCTTTCAGTCATAAATTAGACACTACTCTTTTCCAAATTTCTCTTCTGAACATTTCATCCGCTTTTGGTGCTTGCTGTGTGCTGCTGCCACAGTCATACCACTGATTTTAACAACTTCTGAGATGTCATTGAGTAAAAAGCTTGCCTTTTTTTTTTTCCCCTTATACTTGGTTCTTCTATGTGATTGACAAATTTTAGTCTAAATGTGATTGCTCTGGCACTGTTGCTTGTAAACATGGTGAATGCATCAGCTGTGAATGTTGGTTGAGACTTGTTTGGCTTTGTCAGATGGAGAAGTAACTAAATGCAGTGGATCTGTCCTAATAAGTTTTGTGAGCTTTGTCAGAGTGTCTGGATAGGTCCAGTCAAGTACTAATATTACTCTGTGACTTTTAATGTAATTTAGTATATCTTTACCCTCAAAACCTGCCTATTCATCCTCAAAATCTGCTACATAAGGATGAGACTTCAAAAAAAAAAAAAAAAAATTAGACCTCTTGTCTTTTTTGGAAGTTTTTTTCCATACTCATTAACTTGAAAACTGGTCATGAAAACCAGCTATGTGGGCAATATCATTTTATTTTCCTATAGTTGTTTCTCTTGAAGCAATCCTCTCTGGTGCTGGAAACTCCCAGAAGAAAAATTTTCCAGCTCTTTTGTTAGTTCATAAGAATGGTTTATGAATAGTGAAATGAAGTTTTTTTTTAAAAAAAAGTTTTAATAGAACTCAGCTTTCAGAACTTAAATAGAGAGTTGTTACCAGAATGTTTTACTACATTTTTAACTTCTATTTATTATGTAAAATATAACATGCAAAGCTTAGAAGTAGACTTTGTAAATGTTTTAAAAAATACGTATTTTGCAAACAGAATTGTGAATATCACTTTTATTTACCATTTCATACTCTGCATTGTAGTTGTTTTTTTTTTTTTAATTGTGCTTTTGGTTTGTGTCAGAGTTCACATCTCATTTTTCTGTCTTTTCCCCTCCTCTGTTACTGTATTGGAAATATTTGTTTATAGGAATTTGCAAAGTGAAAGCAATAGGACTAAAACATGCAGACTGCTCAGCTTGATTGTTACGAGTTGTTCCTCTTCCTATGAGACCTGGCAGAAAAAGGATCAGTGGGTCATTTGCAGGTGGAAAACATGTTTCCACCATGACAAACAACATAGTAGCAAAGTAAAGGTTTGGATAGTGTAAGGGAATGTTGCTGCCTCAAAGCTGTAACTGGAGATTGCCCTCGTCAGGAATACAGGTATCTTCTTGTGCTTGTTCATGAAACAGATTCTTGCTGTAAACTGTTGTACATAATAAACTACTTCCTTTGTGGAAGGAATTAATATAAATTTTTTTTGAGGCTTGCCAAATTTTTTGACTTCCTGTTTTGGCTTCTTTTAAGAGCAAGATAGCCAATGACTGATTTCTTATGGTCTGAGTCCAAAGTGATTTTATGGCAGTCTTAACGTTAAAAAGTTCAGGTCTAATCTGTTGCTTCCTCGCATTTCATCTAGTGAGAAGAAATGCTCTTCTTTAGGATTCATTTGTTAGGAATGCTGTCAGCAGAGTACAGATTCATGCTAGATTTTGTATTTCCCAGTCTGTTCTTGGTTGTTTTCAAATCATGTTATACATTGAACAATAGCTCTGCCAAATAGCATAAACGCAGACTAACTGAGGCAAATGCACAAAAACATAAATACTTGCCTGAAAGATATTTTGAAAAAGTTTGCATGGGCATATAGTAAAAGATAATTTCTAAAGCTTTCTAGAATATTTTAGTAAATCTAAGATTAGGTTTAGTTTCTTGGGCCAAATTTTTTTCAGACAAACCTAAAGCTATGCTGGAAACTCTTACAGTGTGATAGAGACTGGAGCCAGTTTAAAAACAAATCTCTAAGTTTCCGTTTGAGTGGAGGCCCAACTGGGAAAAAGTCCGACTAAATGCTGAGTGACTGCAAAAAGGCCTTCAGAATAACCTTCTCTATAAATGTTTCACATACCACTTCACTAACATTGCATCCTGATGAGTCTTTTTATCTGTGACTTTCAGAGCTGGAATTTCTAGGGATAAGGTAGCAGCTATCAGAAATGTAATTAGATCTAATTGTTGGGAAATAAGTATTTTATTGGCACACATGACAAGGAGTTGAGAAACAGTCTTTCATCTGTGTATTTCAAATCACTTTCCAGATGAACTAATTAGGTCTTCTAGATAATTGTATGTAATTTGTAAATAAATAATGGGAAGTGACTTGCCCAGTATCACATAGCAAATCAAAAGCAGCCTAAAATGAAACCTGGGAGTCCTGGCTTCAAATCCCATGCCATAAGCACTCAGTCTGTAGCTCCTAAATAAGCTATGTAGCATCTAAATAAGATGTATTTGCACAAGACCATGAGAAGATGTAGTACTTAAATTTTCAGACCTCTGCTGTAACTTGTACTTTATGTGCACTGTTTTCTAGGGTTCTTTCAAAGTTGCAGAAAAGGAGCAGAGCTGCTGCTTTGCTGAATGAAGTAATGCTTATTTTAAAAAGCAGGCTTTGGAAAAAATGTGGAGAATGCCAGTATAGTCCTGTAACAGGATGGAAGCTTCAACTCTATTGAATCCTGCTTTGGGAATAGTCTCTGGGTTAAATAATCAGTAGTTCTAGGTTCCTCTGACTCAGTGGATTGCTTGACTTGAGGCACTACCTATTCTTGAATGTTACTTTTCTTAAAACTGAAGATTACATTGGTTCTGAAATCTTAGCATTTATTCTTCCTGATGGTGTTTGTAATATAATTTCTATTTCTTGGTGAAATAATGGGCTGGTAAGGACAAACAGGTATTTTGTAAGTAGATTACACTCTTTTTGTTGGTAGTTGTTAAACTCTTTGCAGGGGGCTGAATGTCCTATTATAAACTTGAGTCTAAGTTATTATTCCTGGAGTATTGATCATATTGCTAATCCCTTGTTTGTGCTGTCTCTAGTAAGAAGTGACCTACCCCTTTGGAAGTGTATGCGTGTAATTTGGGAGCTAATGAGGGCTTGTGTGCTTTATGGCTAAAGGTTAGAGTGCCTGTAGCTCTTGCCTCAGAGCTTTCAGTGTAAAAAGCACGCTACTGATTGTACAAAACTTATGGGTATACTGTAGTGCATAGTAACTCTCAAAAGCAGTGTATGTTACTGTGAGTATTTTTGCTTTTATTTGAAATAAACCTTTTAAAGGCTTAAAGCAAAAGTCTTTTGCCCAACTGACTGTTAGTATTTTGCTTGAGTGCCTGTGCTTGTGGGACCCACTGGAGGTACCCACACACAGTGAGAAGGGCTAACATGTTGTATTGAGCCCCATAGAAGCAGGGGAAGTATTTGGACTTCAGAAAGAGACTTCTGGTTTGTGAAATTTTATCCAGTTTATTAAAAGTTGAGAAGGGTTTTAATTTATTAAGTAGATTTTTTTGTTCAGGCATCAGAAAGTCTAGGTCCATATGGAAGGACAGAATTCTTCTATTTTCATATTACAGGAATCATGTACTTTTTTTTTTTTAAAACTGCGTTTTCCATATAACAAAACTAAGACCTTTGTAGTTTTGATGTTTGTGAGGATAATGTTTAGACATACTCTTATTTTGGCATACAAAGAAAAAACTTAGGAGTTTTCTCTCTGAATAAGAATACACCTTCCTGGTGGTGGTACTTTTTTTTTCTCCCTTTCCCTGAAATCAAGTAGTAGCATGAGAGAGACTCTTTCAAATCATACTGCAGCATTTATAACTTTTTTAAAAATTTAATAGGAGTTATGCGTTTTGCATACAGAAGGATAAGTGTTTCTTGGCAAAAATTACTTCTTACTATATTAGTTCTTAAAGTACCAGTAGAAAGGCAAGTGAATTTCTCATGGGAAAAGTCATATTGATGAAAGTATGCAGCAAATCAGGATATTTAAATGATGTGTTGTTAACTAAACTGAGGGACGAGGCAATGTGAATCATGATAAACGGAGACAAATTAATTTAACCTGAAGACAAGTTCATGATAATTAAATTACAGATACCATAAGAAAAATGACACCTAAAATAGCTACCAATTACTAAGCAGTTCTGCCTTCTGTACATTCTCTATATGAAGAAGCATATATGGAGAAGTCTAAATTTCAGTTGCATTAGAGAAATTTGATTACTAAATCCATGTTTTGCTATAGAAGACCAGATTCTACTATTGTTTTAATAAAATGATGTCAAGTTCTGAAACTAGTGCTATTTAATTTTCTGGTACTACTTGCAGAAAAAATTGCTACTTATCAGTAAGGATTATACAGTCTAGCTTCTTATTTTAAGAATGAAGATATGGAATATGCTGCTCTGTCTTACATTTACAAAGCTAATACAGTTGCAGAAAAATTAAGACATTGTAAGAATCTCTAGCTGAATTCTGAAATCTTTTTAGGTAACAAATTACAAATACTATGGTACCTTCTGAAGATTCTGATTTCACTTCTCTTTCACTGATTTCTATTTTATAATACTATCAGTTTTTATTGTGAAATAAGCAAATGTGCTTAGATGAGATGAGGAGATAAAATAAAATAAGAAGAGAACCCTCACTTCTTGATTTTCAATTTAACATTAGCCCACTGCCTAAATTAATGTTTAGGCAAATTCAGATACTTTAATTCTGATGCTTGGCTTGTTTGGCAAAGTTCTTTTCCTTTGTCTTGTGAGATACAGCAACAAGATAGCAAGTTCTGAAATCCTGAGGCTGCTATTTGAAATGTGCCATGAGCAAGAAAGAGAGCTGTTTAGCTCAGTAATGACAAAGTAGGACAAGTTTTATTTTTAATACCGCCTTTGTATAGTTGTAAAACTGTGTGGTTCAATGATTAATATGAAGCAACCTTTAATAATTGGAATCTCACAGATAACATACAGTTGTTCAGCAAATTTCAATGTGGATTGCTGCTTCATTTTACTCATAGATAATGTTGACAAGCTGTTAATACTTTTGGATTCAAATATGAGATCCATGCTATTTTGAGTAGTGTGAATTCTGTTTTGTTATTTAAAATGTCACTTTGTGATTGTAACTTTTATTATGAAAGTTACATTCTGCCCTCTGATGTTCATGGAAGACTAAGAAACCTAAAGATGAGAGAGGCAAGCCAAATTAGGAGCTTATTTCTGTTAAGGTGATTAGTCCTGCTCCTTTTTCCTCTGTTCCTTGTTCTGATATTTGTTTGATACCTTGGTGAGCTGACTGAGGTTACTGCCTTGCCAAAGACTCTTTTTGGATAGATTAGCTTTCCCCTTGTGAATTGGAATCACATGACTATCAGAGCTGATACAAGGGAAGTGTTAGGAGTGCCTGATTGAGAAGGGGAATACTAAGAGGAGAAGGGAGTATGGGACCATTGTTTTGGGCAGCAGTGACCTGTTCGATCAACTCAACTGAGTTCTTCTTATTGCACCTTCGCATCTGACTGCTTTAAATTGGTCTAGTTTTCAAAATGTCAGTCTGTCAAATATTTTGCATATCTGAACTAGGAGGTGGGGCATCCTGAGAAGACTAATGGCTAGAAGATCATTCAGTGCTACTAACTATAAATTACTCTTTCAATCTGGAATAATTGACTTCCTGGGCTGGGGTAAATAGCAAAGTTCTGCTGCTGCATGTGTTGTAGCTGTACCAAAGAAAGACACAAAGTCTGTCTCCTTAGACAATTCAGAATTCTTCATGATTGGCGAAGATAGACTTTTTATGCTTCTAGGAAAAAACAGAGATGGTTAGAATGATTTAAAATATACTGTTGGTGTACTCTAAAGCTCTGGAGGTGTAAGTAAAAAATGCTGAGCCTTGTAAGCTGGCTGTTCTTTAGTGCATGTGAATAACAGGTGTTCTCAGTGCTATTGAATGCCTTTCCAGCATGCCAGAAGAGTACTTGAGATTGTGCTGCTAGGGTTAGTTTTTCTTATTTCAAAGTAGGACTTGAGAGAATCAAATGAGTCTGCCTTTCATTGACCTTCTGATAGTTTGTGGACCGGCTGGAAGTTGCATGTTTCCCTTTTAAGATTGCAAAAATGGCCTCCTTTTTGGCCATCTTAAGCCAGCATTTTAACATATTTCTTATGGTTCAAGCACGAAGTCTGCATTATACTGGACGGTAGCTTTGCTGCTGTGACCTTGTCTTGTCATTAACACATTTTCCTGTATGTTTTTCTGTATGTCCAAGTGTGGAGGACTTTCATAGTCCAGTTCTGTGCTTCTCAGTAAGTATTTACACAAATGAAAAGGCATAATACGTGATCTTTTGGGGAGAGGGTTTAAACTTAACAGACTTGTATGTGATTATAAACATACAAAAAGACTAATTTCATGTGATGATGACTTCTATCAAAAGCTTCCTTTAAGAAAAACAAAGTAAACCACACACACAGGTTAAAGTACCACAGAACAGCATCAAGAATCAGCAATGTAGTATTAATTGCACAGTTCTGCAGTAGAACATTCCCTTCTCCTGTGGTGCATATACTGTTGGTATCCATTAAGGGATAATTCTTCCTTTTCACTGGACAAATTGTGTGGACTGTACTTTCCTGAACTGTGTGCAAATCTGTGAGACTTGTGATGTTTCCTGCATGCACATGTCCTACAAACAATTAAATATCTGCCCTGTGTGAAGTCTTTCTTGGTTCATTGAATCTTTTGATTAGAGACCCATCCATAAAGGTAAAGGTAAATTTAGCTATCATCTCTGAAGAGCAGACCTTTCAGGGATTTCACAGGTAAAAGCTGTGTTTACAGTAAATACGAGTGGCCTTGTGGTGAAAGTCTAGGAGTAGAAATCACAAAGTCTTAAATCTGTTCGTGTCTTCATCCTGGACTTAGTACTAAACATAGACAAGTCACAGCCTGTCTATGCGGTAAAGTGGGGATTATACCTACCTACTTAACAGCCTACGCTGGTGCTGTCTCTAAAGAAAGGTTGTAAATAAGTGCAAAGTGTCAGGGGCTACTTTAGCTCTGTCCGCATTTCATTTGAATTATGCACTTCCAGGGTGAAGGAAAATGATTCTCTGTTTTATTGTCTCAGACCCCTTTGGATCTGAAGTGCTGCAGCTGGAGAATGACTTTCTCACCCAAAGCTTCCAACTCTTTTCTTCCTCCTCACATGTTTGGAAGCATTCTCATGTTGCTGCATCTGACACTGTCAGTTATACCAATCAGTGGTTTGCATGCCAGCACTCTTTTGTTTTTATCTCATAAACATTATTTTCTGCTTGTGACAGGCTTTAATTTCTTCAGAGCTCAGCTTGGCTGCTTTGCGTAGGTAACAGCAGAGGCTGTGGGGGCGATTAGAACCAGGAACCAGTTGCCTAACAGCACATGGCTCTTTGCTGTTCCTAATTAAAATGTGAAGATGGGAAGAATATCTGTGTTAGTGTCATTTTTTTCTTCTTTATGCTTCTGTTCCATAGGGGCCTCTGATTCCACACATCCTTTTATTGTTGATTTGGAGATTTTGAAGCATGCAGGTTTTTCTTTTTATTGAAATATTCCTTGGTTTGGCTTTTGCTGACTTTCCCACCCAACCTCCTGTTTTTATTCAGTGTTGCGTTGCTTTGTACACTTTACTCCTTGCATCTGTTAGGAAGTGAAGACAGCAAATAAAAGTGTTCAAAACGGAAGTGTTGGTTGTATGTCAGATGCCTGTTGGAATACTTAATACTGCGCTGTTTGTTCCTGTCTCATCTTTTATGACTCATTAGTCCTTATTTGTGGAAGAGATTGCTCCTGTTAGGCTAAGGGGAGGATGGAGGCAGGAGGTGGATCCCTTTTTAGCCTTTTCATGTGTTTCATTTTAGTACTCCTTGTTTATTAATTGCCCAGGTTGAAGGCTGGCACCTTGCTATGGGTGCCACTAACTCTCTTTACCAGGCCTTCTTTGTTGTGTTGAAGACTTAAACACTTAATACTATGTGGTTAGAAGATAAATTAACAAGGCTTCAAACAGCGTTATGATGGAACAAGTGTGTTCAGACACCTCTACGGTGTTATTAAATTGCTGGCCTTGCTAAGGGTCTGTTTGCATTTTGTGCATCATTTTTTCCACTTTCTTTGGACTCTTTTGATAAATTACCTGTTTCTGGAGTAACAGACAGATTAACAAGTTATGTAAATATGAAAAATACCCCAGGGCTTGCTGCTTTTTGGAGATTCACATTATAGCTTAGGGTACCTGGTAGGGTATCAAATAACAAACATACATCAATGCTGTTTTTCTGGTTCAAATGACAACTATTGGAAACATCTACCATCTAGCAGTGCATGGATAATGTACTTTATTAGAAGTCACGCGTCTGGAGAGTTGTATCTGAGCCACAGTGGTTTAAATTTTTTACAACAAGCTGTGTTGCTAATCTTTTCTTAAAAATCAAGACTTTTGGTGATGCTTTACGTAGTTGTTTGAGTATTTATGCTGTTGTAGAACTGGGTAGCCATTGTCCCTTAATTATGACCCTTAAGCACAGAACAACTGTGGGCCAGAAAAATTAACTCTGTCCCAAAAACCCTTCAAGTCTTGCCTGTCCTGTCACAATTACTAGGCTTTTCTTTCTTAAATAGGATATCTAGAGGGCAGATGCTGTTAATTCATACTTATTTAAAGCTATTTTTGAGGAATGTGCAGGGCAAGAAAGGAAAAGCACTGATGAAACTACCATTCCAAGGTAGAAGAAAAATGTTTTCATACTTCTGTTACTCAGAATGAGCCTAAATAGAGCTAAGTGATTGAAGTTTTTTTTTTTTTTAAAAAAGGCTCTGCTAAAACTAAGCAGAAAAGGTTTCATCATAAATGCAAAGTCTTTAAAAAAAAAAAAAACCCAAAACAAAAAAAACCACACCCAAAAATAAGCCCTAGAATGGAAGAGTTCTTGCTTCCTGCAGTTTGGATAATGGTTGTCACCACACTTTTCTCTCAGTAATTATAAATCCGAGATTCCTCCTTATGTTGGGGAGGGAAGAAAGATGTCACGCTTCAAGGTTTTCTTACTATAGGCACCTGTCCTTTCAGGATTCCTACCTATATACATCCTACTTTGTTAACAAGTACTTTTAATTTGTTCTTTAAATGTATTATTCTTGTATATTCTTGTATAATTCGTTGCTCAAGCTCTTGAGGCTTTTAAAATTGCTTCAGTTAATTTTCTGTTTTCCAAACTTGCTCTGAATTGAATTGTGAAAGACTGGTTTGTTTCTTTGCGAACTTGAGGATGAATTTGTATCCATTACTGAGGAGCTCTGAGAAGCACGCTGTGGTGAGCCCGTTCAGTGGAAGGCCTGGAAAGGAGGGGGACCGAAGATCTTGGCAGAGTGGGCATGGATACCCAGCTGTGTTTTAGGATTGTGCATTGTGCTGTCCTGGTTGAAGGTGGAACTTGTGGAACCACAGTTACACCTTGTTACCTATAGAGATGTTTGTCCACCAGGACACCCATAGTATGAGAATGAGCTTTTGTGTGCTCTTTTCAGGAGAGAAACCAGCTTGTATTCTCCTTTCTTTCCTGGCATCTGTTTGAAGGCTAACTGTATGCTTCCTGTACCGAATAGTGTTAGTGACCGTAAGGCTGCTTTATTTCAGTATTTCCACTGTAATAGGTGCCTAAGAACATATTTCTGTTCAATATTAAGTGTTCCAGTGTTGCTTACATGCTGTAGTGTAGCCAATCCAGAGTGCGTAGTTGAAGTCAGACCAAGTTCTTGGAGTAATTTGGGATTTATTTCTAGTATAATGGATGCAGTAGCAAGGACCTGAAAACTGGAATTCTTGAGTTCTGCTTTGTAGCTTAGTCATTATTCCAACTTGTCTGAAATATTTATCCTCTCTTAGCGTCAGTATCCTCTGCCATAAAATGGCAATAATGGTAACACAGATTGATTTCTTAGAAGTGTGTGGTAGTGGAAAGGTAGTAATGCTAAAGATATGAGGGTTTATAAGAATCTCTCATGTCTTAGAAATTCCAGTCATTTTAAAAGAACATTGTATTATTATTTTGGGATTTTCTTCTTCTGAAGAAAACATTCTTGGGAAATCTCTGTAAATTCTCAATTTTGTCTTCATCTTGAGATACTTGACAGCAATGCCAAATAACACTGGAGCTATTGTCAGAAGGCAACCTGATATTGTTGTTGTTCCACTTAAATGGCGTTGTGTGAGGAAGTGCTGGTTCTCCTAGTGAGGCAACTCAATCAGCTGCAGGAGTTCTCAGTTTCTTGCATTACTGGCTGCCAAACAAATGAAAGAACCGATTTAATCTGAGTATGACAGCTTACCTGACAAGCATCTCAGAGTGAAATGTAAATAAATTCTGGCCTTTGCAGGGGAGGTTTCTGGTCTGTATGCCACAAGTGGGAAACATTCCTGTTGAGCGGGTTGATTTTCTTTATGTACATACACAGAACCCCTTAGAACACAAATACACATAATCCTTTAAAATATGAAGTTAGAGTGAGACAACACAACATTTCACTGACACTGTGAAGAGAGAGGAAGAGGAAGTTTTTTGGATCAATTGCATTTCAGGGTCTTCAAAAGAAGTTTAATTCTACCCCAAAATCTTACTGCTCACTATTCTTTTACTGGTTCTTTTCCTCACACATACCTACAAAATTTCATGCCTCTGTTTGTCATTTTATTTGTAAAGATTAATACTTTCTAGTATCTACAGGTAGATAGCAGCAGCATTTGGGCAGATAAGTGTATGGCTCAATTCCCTCCCCCAGTCAAAGGGATTAGTGGCTTCCAGTGACTTCAGTGATCCAAATGTCTTGACGTTGCGCTGCTTTTTTAAACTTGGATTTTGCAACTTTGGGCCTTTTTAGTCTTTGTAGAAATTTCCAGTGAGAAGAAAATTATGTGCAGGCCTTGAACTGCAGACAAAGCTAGGTAGTGTAAAATAATACTGTTATAAAAAAGTAATGTATTATACCACAAAAAAGAAGGACATGGGTACAAACATGTTCCCTTTAGTTGGAGATTATTACTGCTAATGGTAGAGGGAAAGAGTGATTTGGGAGAATGCTAGTTTTCCGAGCTGCTTCTCTACACAAAAACTACTGTACAAAATACTGTTAATACTACAGCTTCTGTTTCGATTGGGTTTGGTCTCTGCTAATCTATAACAGATGCATCCTGGGTGTCTAGCAGAGGCAGTTCAAATGCCTCTATCCTGCTGCTGGAATTAAGTGCCTCTAGCTGAGGCAGCAGAAGGGAATGTTTTCCTGCTGCTTCAAGTGATGCTATCCATTGTCCATATTCACAGCTCCTCATGCTGTTTTAAGGTCTGTAACCTTCAGCAGTAGAAAGGGCACGATTCCTGGATGATAGTATATTAAGCTGCCACAAGCTTTTGACCAGTGAATACATAACCAAAGACATTGTACTGGTTTTACAAGCACTGCTGTTATGGTATCACTACATTTCATGGATGATTAAACTGCTTATATAGAAAAATAAGTTGTTTTGCTTTAAGATATACATAAAATTTGACCATTGACTGAACGGGAATGAATATATACCCAATGCTGGCCCTCAATTTGTAATCGCAAAACTATCTGTGAGCTTTCTCTGGAAAGTCTGCTTGTTTTATCAAAGGCTTGAATTTTTTTTTAAATGTATTTTGAAAGTAGACCAGGTTTGTCAACAGGTATACTGTTGCTCCCCAGATTTTGTTAGACTCGTTAGCTTGATTTGTGTCATTCAGTAACCTCAGTTGAATTTAATTTTTGAGCTAGGAACTTAAAGCAAAACAAAATGAAAAACAGTGCTGATGAAAACAGCTGCAAAAAAAAAAAAATCATGTTATCTGGGTGGTAGAAATTCACATAGACCATTCTGTAGGTTTTGAAGACTCACTATGGTGTAAAGTTAAGTACCTGCTGTTTAAATTAAACATGCACAATTTTTAGAAGCATTTCTGTTTACTTCTGTGGCAAGTGAGAGACATTTAGGATTTAAAGGTAAATGAAGAACACAGATGCAAAATCAGCAGTGTTAATCTTGGTACTTCATACTGATTTTAGCTCTTCAAATTCCCTCTTCAGCTTAATTAGGTGAAACTATGTTTACTTGAAATCCCATACCCTAATGTACAGAGTGGAGTTGCTAGGCACCATTCGGTGGTGGATGAAGTAATTTCTGTTTACAAGAGCTTCGGGATGCATCGGCACGCAGAGTGCTGCAGAACCAAAGCTCGCATTGCTTGGCTTCGGCTGTTAAGAAACAAGTGTAACAAAACAAATAGACAATATGTATCTCTATAATCTAAACTACAATCTGAATTGATTATTTTATAGCAGCAGTCCCTTTGCTGTAGTGAATTTCCTGAGGATTAAGAGCCAGATGGAGCTAATTGGCTCCTCCCAGCTGGTCACTAATCTTCCGGAAGGGCTGTGCATGGGCGGGAGGGCTTTCGGTACAGCAACACGATGATTCAATTTACAATTCTTAGTCTGTTGCTCTAACATGGAATTGATTAATTGATTTTAGGTTTTTAGTTTGGTTTCAGTGCTTACGCTTTTTAATTTCGGGGGATTTGGTGAATTCATATTTGATTCAGGGGGAGGAAGGGCAAACATGACCTTGGGAAAGTTTCTGTAATGTCTGTGATTATCTCCAAAACAGAATGAAGCAGGCAAGCTTCCACGCTACCTGACCCATCACAACCTTGTTGGACAAGTGCTCCATTAAAACTGAGAGAAGTCTCAGAAAGGCAAGCTGATGATGTCAGCTGAGGAGTCCGTGCAATTTGTATTTGATATTTTTAAAGTGAAGAAGTACAGAAGTTCCAGTATTTCTTGCCAGGTCCAATTTAAAGGGCAGCTTCTATTTTTGTATAAGTGGAAGTTCTGGCAGATGAACAGTGTGTTAAGTAATAGACAATGGGGCCTTTGGGCCAAATGTGTCTCTTTGATAGTTGGGAGGAGGGAATTTTACCCAACAGAAATTTGATTTTATGGCTTCTTTGTAATCCTAACTATGCTCATCTTCAATACAGATAATTATATGGTGGGGGAACCCCAAATGTGCTAATTGTTTTGAGGTGCTCACTATGAAGAACAACTCAGATATGTGAAGGGTAGAGAAAATGAAATTATACAGCGAGTATGATAGTAAAAATAAAACAAAACAACAAAACCCTGATAAGTAGGTAACTGCATGAGGTGAAGCTGGTTTTATGGTTCTTTTGGGTTGGGTGTTTTTGTGTGTATTCGTGGGAAAGATAGGATTGGGGAAAAATTTAAGGTGTAATGACAAAAGAAAAAGGAGTTTTAAATGATATAAGAACAGCTAGCACTGTGCAACTGAAGAAGGCAATTTGTGGGAAGAAGACAGTGAGGGTGGTTGATTCTGTAATGAGGGCTGGCAGTGGAAATGTACTTGATTTGTTTGTCATCTTTTTTCCCCTCCCTTTTCCTCTTCCTTCTATCTCCTTTATCGCTCAAAGCACTTGGGAGGATGCCTGCAAGTAAGCAGAAAGCCTCCTACTTTTTGCCTGGCAGTCTCCCTAGCACTGAACTTTCCTGGCCTCCAAATAAGGGACTCAGCTGCTGTCCAGGCAAGAAACAGGGCTTGGTGTGCTCCAAAACTGTCATGGAAGATTCCTAGGAGGAGGAGTGTGGAGAGGGCTTTGGTTCTCTTCAGGATTTCTGGCCCCAGAAGCTACCTGCTTTATGCAAACAATTGCTCTAAAGCTTTTCCACTTTTCTTAATGGGAAGGATTTGCAAGTGACTTGAACTGCTTTATTTTTCAGGCAAAACAGGGACTGTTTTCTCTCTAGATATTATCGCTGTCAACATCACAGACAAGCTCCATTGGTATAAGCAGGTGCAGCTACACTGACTTGAGAGAAGTTGCACACATTTTTGCCAGAGGTGAATGTCTCTCAAGTTTCCACCCACATAACAATTGGGTAAATAATGATGCACATAGTTCTCATAAGTGGATCATAGCAAAGCCACAGTGGAGTTTATTCAGTTTTGATAGAATCAAGTGACTTCATTTTGTAGGCTGATAATGAGATTTACTACCATACTGAAGATTTGGGTCTGAACTAGATACAACTTGCTTTACTTGTGCTTACAAAGCATTTAACTGCGTTTGAGATGTGTGTTTTTCATCAGTTCATTTATGAATTATGTAGTGCAGGCACATTTAGATCAACCATCCAAGGTCCTCTTGTGTCTAAGAGGGACTAAATTAAGAGCTCACAATTCAGCAGTTTTTATTGGCATTGAATATATAGAGGGGAAATATAAAATAATAAACTTTTCTCCAAGCATGTCCTAAGTCATATTGGTGTGTTTATTTGGGATTCATTGTGCCCCCTGCTTGTCTTTCCCAGGCTCTGTACGCACTTCATTAGGGTTACTTTATTTATATTACAAGGTCAAATGTGATCTTGTTGCACAGGCCTCTGATTTAAACAGGAATTCCCTTGGTTGTTAGTAAGATTCCCTCCTCCCCCCCAGTCGCTTTCTGACGTCCAGCCTGATTGAAAACAGGCAGAAACTGGCACGGAACAATATTATGTCATCCTTTGCTTATATTTCCTACCTACTCATTCTTTATTTTAATGTTATATTAGTTCTTCAGTGGAGTGTGACATATTGTTATAATTACATCATTTGGAAATGTGTTTATTCCTAAGAGCCCGAATTTGATTTAGGAACTGTTTTCCCTGCTTTCAGTCTGTTACTTATAGCATGGCATGACCAGCAGGCTTCTGCAGCAGGCTTGACACACCACTTTAAATATTTGCAGAACAAAACACAAGAGTCCATTGATGCATGTGGGGAGGGAAGGAGGAAGGGGGACATGATTTAAGATTTGATAAAATTCTTGCAGGTTGAATAAACTCTAGTAATGTTGTGATAATTTTTGTGTAGGGTATTATTTATTTTGTATCTCTTTGCCATATTAACAGAAAAACATTTTTGAGTGTTTTTATGTGTTTCTGTAGGGTGCTTGTAATGGAACTGAGCATCCCTTGGCCTTGTGGAGTGGGAAGCAATAGCTCTGGAGAGTGTTAAGAAAATGGGCATGATTTTTTAGCCATGGTTTTTGATGCATGCAGAAAAAACATCTAATTAGAACACAAAAATAAAGAAAATTTCAGAGTAATGTTCAAAAACATATCAAGATCTGCACTATGAATTGACCAACTGTGTAAACCTGGGGAGCCGTCATTTTCATCGTAATGAACCACAAGAAGCAGAGTCCCATGATGCCCATGTGGGCTGGAAGATAAGAGCTGCAACTGGACATAATGAGACATTACAAGTGTTCAGAGGTGTGAAGTGCAATTTCAGTCCATGTTTTTGAGGCTTGCTGTTACGTGAATGTAAGTATCATATGAATATATCCAAAGGCTTAGGCCAAAAAAAGTACAAGGTGTGCCCTTGAAAAGATGTAAACTCCAGCTGCTCCTTTTGAGCCAACTGACAACTTTCTTATGCTGTCTCTAATTGTTGTTAATGATCCTTAAACTGATTGCTTTTAAACTTCTTGTCTAATAAATAGCTATAGTTTATATATAACTGTATGAAAGGAACTTTGTATGGCTGTACTCAACGCTGTGTTTTTTAAATCAGATTAGCAGAGCATAATATATGTTTCAGTTATGTTCTCCCACAAGCAAGAAGTGTGTACCACAATTAGAGTAAAAACTTAGAGTTCGTGTAGCAAAGAATAAAAGCTTTTGCTCCACTGTTGCTGATATAAATCACTTTTAATACTCTGAAATCTTAGAGTGACAATCCTGTGAAGGAAAGGATCATTACCTTACTGTGAGAAAGTGCCATTTTTCACTTAATTTGTTACACTGTTCTCTTTGCAAAATAATGTATAACCTTTTGGCAGATGAAATGCTAAATTCCATTTTTACAGTGCACTTAACCACTAGTGGAAACGAGCAAATTTTTAGTTAGTTCATTTTCAAGCAGCAGTCTAAGAGGAAAATGGTTCTTTTTTGCGCTGCCAGGAGCTAGGAGTCTATTAGACGTACTCATTTCCCCTATCCACTGATTTCTTGTTTTTCTGCAATTGTTTATGGCAAAAGCAGCACCATGACCCAGAACAGCATTGACTAATGGCTGATTTTTTTTTCTGTTCTCTACTTATCTTATATGGCCTGAAACTACAAAAAATATACCTTTTCATGTAACAAATTAGCACACAAGTGGCTATCACATGCTATTAGAACATAAAGTTAAATGGAAATCATGTACTGCAATGATACAATCCACAGAAAACTGGTCTAGGATGATATAGATGAACTTAATTTTCCAATACACAGGGTCCTTACTAAGCATTGAATAATTACCAGCAGCCTCATTGGCTTTCTGGTAACAAGTCCCAGTGTCTGTTCTCAGAATATTCCCTTTCCAGTAACAGCTTGTGTGCAGTAGTGTGCTGCATGCTGTGTTTTCTGCCCCTATGTCTTTACAGGTAGAAAATAGATGGTTTTATATTACGTTACTTGCATTGCAATAAAAATTAGGAATGTTCTAAAGTAGGTGATAGTCTTACTGTGATTATTATTTTTGTTGTACTGACTTACCTTGTTCATTTTTGATCTGCATGAGTGGAGCGCATCAGCTTTATTTCCATCTAGTCTGATTCACAGAGAGTTGGAGGATTAGATGCTGAGGGGAATGCTCAGTAAAACTGCTTGCATAGCCGAAGCAGTATCATTTAACTTTTCCTGCACTTGATTGCTACCTGTGCCAGAATACCTTTACTTCCATACTTGGGCATGGGAAGGTATCAGGTAGCAACTCCTGACTAGCAGTTTTTCAGGCCTAGCATAAGGAACACTAGTCTAGGGATTGTGGAGAGCGTTGCAAAGACGTTGGCGTTTCTCTTGTGGAATTTAGGCTGCTCTCGTGGCCTGACTTGGCCGTCGGCCTGTAGAACTGCCCCGAGAGCTCAACTCAGTTTCATAAAAATTCATTCCTTAAGTCTCAGAGTAAGACTTGTGTCTTTACTCAATAAGCAGCGTTACAACTATTTACTCTCTTTATCCCATTATCCTCAGGGAGCAGTATTGTTCATTGGACTCTAAAGAACAAGGAATATACATATACCACTCAGAGAAATAAAGGTCACCTGATTTCTGTAGAGTTGCACTCCAGAGCTGCTTTTCCTTTTCTGAGTGCTCATTTCAGTCATGGACTTGGGGTGGTGAAAGTAATGCAGATGGTTGGTGTGCTGCTCTGTGCACTTTAGCTCCACTGTTTGTGCACATTCAGAGTTGAGTAGGGAGGGACAAGGATCGGGGGAACTGTTTCAGCAGGCCCTGCTATTGGGATCTCACCTGCTGCATCCTGTGAGCATGATGCTGCATCCTATGCTGCGTCCTGTGAGCATGTACATTGGACAGCTTTAGGTGAACAATTTAAGGTTCTGAGACTTTGTTTTTTTAAACTATTAGCAAATTCTATAAATGTATTCTTCTTATATTCTGCTTTACAGGCACTTTTATTTGATCTGAATTGTCAGGCTGTTTTAACTCAGGCATACCTTGAACTTCCTGTTCTATCAATTTCTTTTTACTAGGGTATAGTTTTGCGGCTTGGACTTGTTTACATCCAACCATAGGAAGCAAATTCAGGGGCTCTTATCTCATTTGTCTTTCAGTGTACTCCTGCTCACAGTGCTTTTGCACTTAGTTTCAGGATTTTGCTTAAGATACTTGTTCACAGGTTTTCCAAGTCACAAACCAATCCACTGGAGAGCTTAGTTTCCTAAGTGCATGGAGAAACCTTGCAAAGATTCCTAATTTTCTTCCGTCAGCTTTGCAGTGCAGATGCATATTCACAGATGTGCTCTGCTTTTCTGTTTCTTGGAATATGTGCAGATGTGTTAGGGTAGTAATTTTGTTTTTACTGTACTAATTGCTTATAGGCACTTTCTGCATTGTGAACAGGTTCCTCTTGCCCTGTGCCCTTACATTCTGGAGTTTTGGCTTTGGTATGGTAAGCTTTGATTTATAGGCATTGTTTTTCCTCAGCACTACAAATTACTGGATATTTGCAGTATCTGTTCTTAGGCCAACTTATTGGTTTTTACTCCCAAATAATTTGGTCTACAATTCATTCAACTGGGACCTTTTAAACTGTGGGTTTAAAAAAAATGCATTTTTTAGCTCAGTCATATAGCAAAAGTCAAAATTTGCTTATTTCTGTAGCTGCTATTTCACAAAAGCATATCCTGTCCTGAGTGCTCTGTTATTGTGGGTACCATTTATATTCCTGACTCAGGCCTTTACAGGCGTTACAGTAGCTCCTGCCAATTTTGCCAGAACCACAACTTCAATATATTTTTCTTCCATTGTCTTCTGTTCTTCTCTGTCATTTCAAAACGGTGCTCTAAATTACCTCTGCTTCTTCAACTAGCATTTTGCTTTTTTATTTTTCCCTTGGCAGATTGCTGTGAAAAAGGAGGCAGGTTTCAGACTGATGTTGTATTGCTTGCACATTGCTCTACATGCTTGTATTAAATCTTGCCTGTATCTCTAAAGCCAGAGAAAATTAGTTATTTGGTCATTCACATGGAGAACTTGAAATGATTTAAAAAGTTACCTAACAATAAAATACCATACAATTTCTTGAAAAGAGCTGGCTAAAAGTTGGTTTAAATAATTTGCATGTTATGCTGGGTGGGAAGAAGTGTGATGCTTAATCAAGAAGTCTGTTTTGACACTGCAGAATAACATCAGTGGATAAGAATTGTAAAGAGAAACTGTCAAATTAAGTATAGATATCTTGAAATAAGTTCTTATATTGGCAAATAATAAAATTGAAAGTTAACACTAAAGTCATTGAAACTAACAGAATCCTACTGCATCTGAGTTTCTTATGCTGAAGAGAAACAGCATTTTAAATTAAAATACCTCCAAACTCTAAACTAGGTTTTCTCCTCTGGCTTTGTATCCCCACTTATTTTAGAAGAATGAACATTACAAATCAAGTTAGTGAACTTTGAAGTATTTTGAAATTTAAAACAATATCTCAGCATCTTTATTATTTCATTAATGACTTCCAAGTCAAAGTTACAGTAGTTGAGATCTTAGAGCTTAAACTTGAGGAGTAGCAGTTTGGGGTCGGGGAGGTAGTGGTGGTGGTGGTGGTGCTTTTAGGGGGAGGATGCTTTTTTGTTTTTTGTTTGTTTGTTTTTATAGGCCAGGACCATGAGCAAAACAGTTTACTGGAGCCTCAGTTTTGTCTCAGTAAAATGGAATACCATCTTTCTCTTTCAAAAGCTATGCTATTAAATAGCTGTTAGCTAAATATACTCTGTAATTTGATAGTGCATGTGCTATGTGGTCATGAAACTTTTTCTTTTCTTTAGCGTATCAATGTGAAGCTCATCCTGCTCAGATCTTAAATCTGCCAAAAATGTGTTTCATCTTGAAATATTTTTTCTAAATGATTTTATTCTATAAAGTGGTGGTTTATATTAACACACGTAGAATTCGTCATTGTCACCTCATTTCTGCTCTGCTCACTTGTGAGAGAGTATTTAAAAATTACTTGCTGGGGTTGATGTTTAATGGATTTCATGGTCAGAATGGTTCAGTGAAGAGTGGATTTTTCTTTTGTCTCTTGATTTTTGGGATTGTATTGATGTTTATAGGTCCTAAAGTTGTAGT
Organism: Dromaius novaehollandiae; assembly: GCF_036370855.1. Lineage (NCBI taxonomy): Eukaryota > Metazoa > Chordata > Aves > Casuariiformes > Dromaiidae > Dromaius > Dromaius novaehollandiae. The sequence goes on from NC_088102.1 coordinate 38,394,775, forward strand.
AAGTAATGCTAGATGAGATACGGTTAGGTGGAAAGATTGTGATGAAAGTGAAGAAATGTTCAGCTCACAGAATGACTTCTGGATCTCACTTCTGCCTTTTGAGATACGTGCAGATACATTTTTGCTATAGTCATCTTGTATTGACTAAATTAATCTCTTGTGAAATGTTTCACTAAAGTAAATGGGGTTATATAAAGTTTAATTTGATTGCCTGAATCTGATCAATAAATGCATATCTCTGAACACAAAGATTAGGTAACATTAACAAAACTGTTCAGTTTTTCCTGAATTACCTTAAGGTTAACCTTTATATTTTTCCATGTCAACGTATTTTCTGTGTTTGGCATCAAGAAAATGTCTTTAGTGGGTGGCAAAATTGAGACATACTAACTGCTTTCTGTTCATTAGTTACTTCAGAAACCTGTAGTTTCTAAAGAAAAAACAACTAGCCATTAGAGATTGAATTTCATTAGCTTTCAAAATCAACCTGAAGGCTCCCTTCAGCTTCAGATTATCGCTTTTTGTCAATATACCTACTTTGCATTCAAGTGTTCTGATATTCGAAAAGTTTTCTTGGAGGACAATGTTTGGAAAGCACTAAGGAAGAGCAAAGTATTAGTGTTGTTACTGAGATGTTTAACTCATGGAAGAATGTATTGAACTAACAAATGTTTATGAGGAACGAATCCAGAAAAACAAGCTTTTCAGCCTTGTGTTTATTGTCATCCTCAAGCTCTTGGCTAATTTCTAATTGTGTGTAATGTCTCAAACCCGGGACTCTAATTCAGAGGTAATTATCATGTGATCAAGCTGTAGTTGTTATTTTAGTGCAGATTTGGGAAATAAAAGCTGACAGCTGTGTTCCAGCTGCATTTCAGCTGCACTTCATTAAAAAATAAACTGGGGAGGCAGCAGCAGCGGCTTTGCAGTTATTTTCCGTCATTGCTGAGCCTCACTGAAGTTGTCTTATCTGGATGCCCTGCAAAATGTTTGCCATGTGACTCTGGAGCCTAAATAAATTACAAAAAGAAGTTTCAGTAAATATATGGAAAGATCTTAAGTAGTAGGCTGAACCCACAACCACATGTATGTGTATCTGGTTATGCTGAATATATGAATGATCCTCTAATAATTCCTGCTAGACTTTTTAGTAGGATGGATCAGAGTTTATTAGAAATGTGTCTTCCCTTAAATAAAACAAAGATATATTCAGTGACTTCCCTGTCATGTCTTACTAAAACCTCTCATGTATCTGGTAATTTGAAAAGAGATGTAAAACTTTTACTAGGTTGCGATTATTCTGAAAGGATAGTATCAGTTAGGTCATTAATTGCTAAAGCTAAATACCCCATAGCCTAGGCATGCATGAAGTTCATTCATTTATCTGTTTAATACACATGGCTACAAGTTTACATTATTTTTATCCTTAATACAAAGTCATGAAAGAAATATTTCCTGTAAAAAGTAGAAGCACATCTGAAAGCTGAAGAGCTGGGACTGTTTCTTCTATAAAAGTGCAGAAAGCGCAAGTTCTGCAGATCAGAGCCGAGACACACTGAACAATTTGGGGTTCCTATATAAAGATTTAACTTTTCCTTCCATTTGGAAGTATTTGGTCATCATTGGGATAATGTTTTTGAAAGCTGCCAACTGATTCAGGAGCTAAAATCCCACTGATGATAAGGAATTGCCATTTAGACTCTTAATAATTTTGATGCAGAGCTTTCTAATGCTCTGTCGTTTGGTTGCTGAATTTTCATTAGGCCCCTTAGAGATCTGTCAGCATATATTTGTGTATTTTTAACTGACAAAAAAAACTGGTCATGCCCTCTCAATTCACCATTGAAATCTGAATGCAGGAACATGGTGCAATTGAAATCTCTGGTCCTTTGATAACTGGATAAAGAGTTTGTGGTTTGAGTATCTGAGGGAGAAGTATCAGATGTTTATTTTCAGAGTCGTGAGTTGAAGTTCTTAGGAATTGGTATTACAGAACTGCTATTTCTCCATTTTTCTCTCCAGTCTTTCCAATGCAAAAGAATCTGTTTTCTAGTGAAAATAAATATGGCATTCCTTTGGGCTGCTCTCATGTAGTAGAGAGCAGTCCAGAAGAAGTAAGAACACTGTGGCTCAGTTGTGGGACGCAGCTGGTGGGTGGATGATGGTGTGTCTCATTTTTCTTCTTGGTATCCTGTAGTTCATCATCAAAGCTGACCAGGATATTGTGAGGCTGGAATCAATTCTTCTAATGCTGTGTTTAATTAATACAGTGCAGCATCATGTGGACACAGGATTTTAAAGAAATGCTGTTGCAGAAATCCAAGTGGAATGATGTGAACATGTGCTTTCAGGTTAGGAAACAAGAGAACCACATTGATAGAAAGTATGTGGTTGCCACTTTTGAGTGACTTTGACTTTGAATTAGGTGGTTGAATAATGTCCACAAGTAGTATGTGCAACATCAACAAGACTGGGGGATCTTGACATCTGAATGGAAAGAAGTGGTATAGCCTGAGTTACCTCTTTTCATTTCCCCTTTTAAGTACTCCTGACTCTTTTCTATTGACATAGCAAAATACAGCATCTTTGAAACTTGCATGGTTTAATGATAAAATAATCCATTAAACCAAAAACACTATTATAGAATTTGAACTGCCTGGTTCCACAATGTGTGAGACCCTGGTTTATATCCCTTTTCCTGAAAATTCTTGCATCTTTTTCCAGTAGGCATTGAGTCATAACTTGTACCCCAAATTAAAGGGGAACAATCTTTTTCCATTTACAGATGAATCTTAAAGACTCCCTTAGCATGGGCTTTTTTATGTAAATCCTAGAGTTCCTCTGTGACACTTCCATATTTAAGTCACTGCTGTAGTTTTCTGAACAATTTCTTTAGTCTCAAGGAAGAGAAACATTGGGGTGATCCCAGCTTCTCAGTTCTTAGACTAGATTTAGTTGGCCCATTTGTCTTTCTCATGCTCATTATTTCCTGCCTGGAAGACTGATTAACTTATTATAGACAACGTTGTGCTGAACTCTAGTTTATTTATTAAAAGAGAAACTGAGATTTAGCTGTGTGTTAGTAAATATTTTATTTTTACTTTTTTTTCTTCTAGTAACAGCTCTTTTGCTGCAACAGCAGAGTATTGCTTTGTGTCTGGGAGCAATGCCATGCCTCCTCTTGTCTATAAACTGTCTTTTGAAAGCCACCCAGAGGGCAAATAGTTAATGATTAGAAAACCAGTGGAGGGGATTGTGCCCTTCAAGCTGAAGAATTAAAGAGCACTCGCACATGGCTTTCTCTGCAGAGTGTATATATCAGCATGATAAAGTTTGTGCTTCCATTAAAACGTGTAAAAACACAGATTACAGAGATGGAAAAAGGCTATGAGCTCATTTAGTTCATCCTTTCTCCTCTCTTATTCCAGGCAGTTCAAAATTAGTCCGAAAAGTGTGCTGCAAACCAAAATAGTGATCAGATGTTTACAAAGACTGTAAGGGAATTCCATCTAAGATTTTAGTCATTGTGGAAAATTTTCAACAAAAGATAAATTTCAGTAGAATGGTTGTAGTTGAAAGATTAGAGGCAGCTAAAGTCACTGCATTTGGGTAGAGGCTAAATGCATACTTCAGTGGGCCAAAAATTCATAGGAGAAGTTAGCAAATCCCTACATGCTGTGGGAAAACGAAAAAGGTGCAGCTTATGATTTTTAAAGGTAACTTGATGCTGTTTTTTGACTGCAAGGCCTGATTGTCATTTTCAAGAGTGATTCAGGCCCGGAACCCCAAATCGCTTCAAGTCAGTCAAATGTTGCAAGTGCAATATCTGAACCGTTTTTAAAAGTGAGAGTTGGACTCTTCAGTCACTTATGTCCTTTTATTGCTGAGTAGAACAATGTCTGTCTGTAACCTCAAGAAAACCTGTACTGAAAAGCCTGGCAACTTAGGGTAAATCTATGAAGTATATAATCTGGCCTGCCTGGTGATATCCATTCTAGAAAACACGTTTAGTGACAAACTAATACTGAAGTTACAGTGCATCCCTCAAACATCAGACTAAAGTTCATACTTGATGCTTTGCTTCTTTGAAACTTTTGTCTTCTGTGGTGGTTTCTCCTTTTTGCTGGTCTATGCATATTTCCCAGTGGGTTAGCTGAAAAGCAGGAGTGGCCCGTGTGGCCTGAAAGAACATGTCTTGTTATTTTGGGGTTTTAATTAATATGTTCTAGAGTATTCTGCAGCTATTATCCTTGAGAGGAAAATGATCAGAGTCTTTTAAGTTTTCATGAAGAAGGCAGGGTATTTTCTAAACCAAATAACTGTGTGCTTTAATACGATGTAGATAAGCAAATAGTCAGTGGAAGCTTACTAGAAACCATTGCAGTATAACAGGTTTGTACTCCAAAGGTGGAGAATTCCTTAAATTTGTGCAGATCTGATGTGCCAGGCAGCTGGGGCAGCTGTTGTGGAGTAGAAAGACACAGTTGGTTTCTTATGCCTTTCTGTCTCCAAAGTTGTCATGATTTCAGCAGAATCACTGTGGCTTTGGTGAGAATGTATGATGGTGAAGTGAGCCAACAGAAGCGTTGGCGATAGTTTGTCTACTCATCAGGAGCAGCAAAACATCTGTGGGTGAAATCCTTGATGTACAATCTAAGGAACTATCTGTGTAGTCTGGAGAACATACTTCTGGTCACTCATTGTATTTCATTTTTAACTAGACCATAAACTCATTGTGACTGACTTCTTGTTTCTGTATGTGTTTAAAAATATATACAGTGTATAGAGATCTTGTCAAATCTTTTCATCCATGTGTTATGTAAATATTACGTTCTGCATTTCAAATGACATAAATTCCAATACAGACATAAATTCTAACACAAAATACTCTTTTGTCTCAACATTGACCCAGGCCCTCCAAAACTCTTCTTTGTTATCAGTCCGTGCTAACAAGTGGAATGTACGGTGCTAATTTCGGAAGTCAAGAGGGCAGTTAGATGGCCAGTTCCTAAAAGTTAGTTCCTTGTTACCACGTGACAGTATGCTGCTATTATGTGTCTTGTGGAAGTGCCTGCAAGCCTCAAGACTGTGACATTTTTCCACTGGGTGCATTTGGAACAAGTGAGCACCCACCACAAAATAACGTGCTATTTAAAGTAGTCAGGCTTAGGCAAGGTGGAAAGATAGCAAAGCACCACGTACTGTGTAACAGTCTAATATATTTAGAGCAGCTGCTTTTGCTCAAAAAGGCCTTGTCACACTGGAGTTTTTCCCAGGGGATACAGCTGATGTTGATGCTATTGTTGGAGAGTTAAGATGTGTAAGTTGTCTGTTTTTGCAGCTTAATTCTTTGGTTCAGCTCCGATTCAGTTTAAAAGATAGTTAAAATATTTATGTGTGGGTGAGTGGACACTGATAGCTAATGGAGACTTGTTGGCGTTGGCAATGTTGGGAGTTTTTTATGTCGATACAGCCTGAATTCCAAAGCTGCTCAAGGAGGCTGCTGCTGGTTGGAGAGGTATTGACACTGGTCTGCGAGGACTGGGACTAGAATTAAAGGATGTTTCAGGCTACCATGAAGAATCAGCATGTTGGACACTGTGCTGTAGAAAATGTGTAAGTGGGCGCAGGGCTGTAGCAGGAGATGATCTGTGATGTAATTTAAAAACAGAGATGAACCTATCAGATGCTTGAAGCTGAAATACGAAGGACTAAGCTAGGATATAGGTCAGCATGTGGGTATTTTGGGGGGTCGCTAACTTTGGAAGAGGGATTCTTGAGACCAGTTTGGCAGAGCTAAGAAAAAAGGGAGGAGGAGGGAAATAATTCTGTGTACTTCCCTGTCTGCCATAGGCTTTCATATATATGTTCAAAACAAAATGAAAAAAGCAAAACCCAAAACAGATACTTAACTTGTTGAGGGCATTTTCCCTTCCGTGCTAGCAAGCTTAGATGACATGGTATCCTAGAAACAGCAGTGATTTTTCTTTACGTGCAAAAGAATCATATTAACTGAAAGGAAAGATTCTTCTCCAAAAGACTGCTCTAAGCTGCAGTATGTCAAATAGCTAGTGGAGAATTAAGAAGGTTTTCATTTAAGGTAACATTTTCACTGCTGCATTAATGTGTTTTTAAAGTCTCAATTTTCACAGGAATTGAAATTAGAATTGTGAATGCTTTAGGTTGCAGAAGAGATAAAATGAGTTGTCTTGTAAATTTACCATAATGCTTTATTAAATCTTGAAAATTTATGAGAGCAGTGGATATATAAGTAAGGAAGAGCAGCCAAGCTTTCTTCGAGTGTTGCTTTGCTTAATCTACAATAATACTGTTCTTGTGGGAGGAACCTGATACCATCCCTTCCCCTTCCCCATAGCAAACTGGGAAAAAGGTGATTTTATCATGTAGCATTCAGGTTTGCTCATGTTGCAAATATTGCACAATGTGAACATAGCTTTTTGACAGACTAAAAAGTAGTGAGCAGGAAAACTGGCATAATTGCGCTAGAAATCTGTGGTAAACTTTTTACTTTAAAGCACTCAGGGCACAGTACAATAGTGGATAATAAAATCTTGTGGACTGAATACAAAAAACATTAGGAACACCTCGTAGAAACAGGTAAGATTTTTATATGGCCAGGGTAGTAATCTAGCAACACGTCCTTGAGAAAGTTCAGAACATCAGTGTCCCTCTGGCTGCTCTTCTTTTAAGTAAGCCATGGCCAGTTCTCTGCTTGCCTTTCTGAAAAGTTGAGTCCTAAGTGCCTCCAGCTCTCCTCCTTTTATTCTTCTAGAAATTATTATCTCAAAGGATTGCATATGGGTTGCTTTTACTCAAAGCTTATCCTGCGAAGCATTTTGGCTTTCCTCAGTCACTGTAGTCTCTTATCTTCTGTTTGCTTCTGTGGGATACCGAGGACATAGGCAGACTATTGCTGCATATTTAATTGAAACAGTGCAAGAAGCTTGTTACTATCACTAAGTCAGCAAACAGATTTCATAAATACCCTTTGGACCATTCATCAGAAAGTTAGCTAGGTTGGCTTAAATGGCTAATACATCTGATTCTGCACTGAAGCAGATGCAGAGCTCTTACATCACCTGATCTGTTGAGCCAGCTGTAGAGGCATAATACCCACTGAAAGAGGTTAAACTGCTTTCCTGTTTCCAAAAGGCAGGACTTGTCTTTGTCCTGATTTAACACTGACCTATGTTTCCTCAGCTATTTCTGACTTGTGAATGGAGGATAAAGCAGGACAGTGAAAGCTAATTCTGCTGTCACTGAATTCTGTGTACCCTGTTGGAGTGCGCCCTTCTTGTAAAGGGGAAGAGTTTTTCCCTGTTTTTGGACAACTGGTGTTTAATGAAATACTATTGAAAGAATTCTCAGATAAGAGTTTATCCTTGGTATTGAACACCATGTTACGTTTTTCATTACAGACAGCGTTTTGATAGAATACTAGTATTTAAAAGTCATAGTTTGTTTGTTTTTAGATATCTTGAAGAAAGATGTTGCTTTTATAGCTGAAGTTAAATTGTGATCTGCCTTGGGGAGAATTTGGGTACATATCAAAGATTTCCTGGGATTTTATAAGAGGAGACTGAGATGACCTCAGCTTGTTGCTCAGGACAAGCTTTACTGTGGTAGGTAATGTTAGTGATTACTGTTCACAGAAATGCTACTGTGTTTGGAGTATTCACGCAATATCTTGTGTCTCATTTAAAGGACTGCTTTGACAGCTGTAGGGAAGTAAAAGGATTAATTGTTTTTATTGCCACGTACCTTGTTCTTTGCATCATGTGATGTTGTTATCCTGTCAAATTAGTGATGAGGCTATATGTTACTGTGTAGTTTGGTAGCAGTCTTTTTTTTCTTTGACTACTTGTTCTGAAGCTCAAAATGAAATAAAATTGCATTTAAATAATTCAAATTAATTTCCACATTTGCGTGCCTAGCAGTGGTCCAGCAATACCAAAAGCATATTACTTTTTTTCCTCTTTGGTAGACCTTTTGGTCTTTTTTCTTGACAGCTATCCTTTCTGATGTCAGAATTCCAGTTTTAGAATTCCAGTTTTAGAAGCCAGCCGGTGATAAGTAGCTTGCAAAATTTCCATTTCACTTGGAGGCAAGGATGCAATGGAAAGCATTAGCTGCTTTAAAGAAAAAGAAGTTCTCTGAGAGAGTTTATGAAACAAGCTACAACTTGAAGGATTTGGAGCAGACTCAGATTTAACCGTGCATTAACTTACAAATATACTTCCTTCAGTATATTGAAGAGACACTGGGATTGAGTGTTCCTGTTACGGGCAGCATGGACCATCCCCATGACACCTGCTGCAGAGCTCATTCCAATAGCTTTTTTCCATCTCCCTCTTTAGTCTTTAGTGTTTAAAAGGTTCTCTTTTCACAGTTTGATTGCCATATTTTGTAGTGCAGCGCTTGAAAGTTTCTCCTTTCATCTTTTTGATGTTTTTCTTGGGGGAGTTATCTTTGGTTCTACCTTCCTGTATTATGGACTCGTGTCCCTCAAGGCTTTGCCTTTTCCACTGTCTATTTTGTTGTCCTGTGACGTTTTGCCTGTTGGAATTCAACTGCTGTCCCAAGGCTGACAGCTTTTAGGTCTGACATGATATTTATCTGAATCTGAAGCTCTGTTCCTGGACATTGTACCACAGCTCAGACTCAGTGTTGTGTTGAAATCCTTATATCTTTTTCCACCGATTCCTGAGTGGAGGATAGTGAAGATCTGACAGCTTTTGGGAGACTGACTTTGAGAGAAAGTCTGTGTGTGGTTCTCAGCTGGCAAATGAACCCTGACATATGAGTCCAGACCTGGCTCCTTCCAAGCATTACAGCTATGCTAATGGGGCATCTCCAAGCCTAACTGAATCTGGGAGACAAAATAGCTACAAAAGTGTTAACCTTGGCCATTTTTGATTAGAAGTCCAGGGCTGCAGAGCTACTGTAATGAATATGTCTAGGGAACCATCTGCTCTTGAATGTGCTGTTGCTCTTGAATACCTTTAGCCCTTCTTTTCCATATGAAATTCAACACGTATTTAATTCCTAGGGGAATGTTTTACTCCCAACCATGAGCTTTTTTTTCTGAAAAACATTCTAAAATAAAATACAGTTCAGACCGATACTTATCGTTCTGCGTTGCTCCTGGAGAAGCATGGGCTTTTGCTTCATTTCACTGCAACAGTGCGTCAACTTACAGTTCAGAAAATTATTCACTTGCAGTTTGTCTGTCCAGTAACGTTTGGAAAGTGTTGTTTCTTTGAGTTTTTTTCCTTTCAAGAAACAAGGAAAAATTGGCATAATAATTACCTGCTGGCCGTGTCTAGGCTTCTCATATTCTTTTTCCAGAAGCCTTCCCTTTGGATGATTATTTTATAATTTTCACTTTTAATAATAATGCATTCTGACAGTTTTTTCCTGTCAAGTGATACAGTTGTTTATATTATGCAATACACATATAGGACACTTTTCAGTGAAATTTTCAGGCCATTACTGTAGTCATGTGTGATCTCAGCTCTCAGTAATTTTGTATCTAGGACTTGGTAGAATGTCGCATTCGGGCAGTTACTATCTTGTACATTTCTCTTCTAGTTCCGTGGGTGTTCATTTTAAAAGTTGTACTTTCAAGCAGATATCTTATGTACATACATTAGTAATTCATGTTTTGCTAGGACCATTCTCAATCTACTTTCTTCCCTCCTTATTTTGCTTAATTTTACTTTGTTTTACTTGTTACTACTACCCATTTCTGCTTAATATTGTTTTAAACCACAGAAAAGCTTGGATTGCTCCAACCCTGAGACTTATGAATTTTGGCAGGATTTAAGATTTTGATTTTCTTAAGGTCTCTGTCAGGAAATGCAGATACGTATGGGGAAAAACAGCCAGAGACTGAGCCTTGAATTACAATAAACATAGGCTGGAGTAAGACAAAGTTGTATACTGCTATATTCTTTCCTGCTTTCTACCCAGACTGCTGTGTGCTGTTACCGCAAGCTGCAGAAGAGCTTCTGTGTTACACTCCAGATCCGGAGGCGTTTCAGCACGTGAAGTGTTTTCAGATCATTAGACATGAAAGGCACGATAGAAAGGAAAGTTGCTTTTGTTGCTTTCACTCTCTGTATAATTAATTTCTCTTTAGGGAAGTAGAGCAAGTTAAGAAAACAGTTTGACCTCATCAGAATTGAGGCACAAGAATGTGTGTCCCACTGGTCAACATTACCTAAACACAAGTATTTCAAGGTGGGAGGGGGCAGGGCAATAGCAAATGAACTGTGTGCCGTTCTATCCTCCTATGCTTGAGAGCAAGCAATGTATTTATTTAAGGAAATGGGTCTGCTGAACTAGTCCTGATGCTGTTCCAAGCCAATTGGTGATTATCTTTTCCATAGGGATTGAAATGAATGTGTTATATTTTAGAATAAGCTTTTTACCTGCTGCTGCTATTCAGAATTTGTCTGTTAGTTGTTTGTTCAGCTGGACATGACAACTTCTGTCTTAACTGCACAGAGCGCGCTAGCAGGGCTTTAGTTTAGCTTAGGTTTCCCTCTCCTCTTTCCCTCATCCTCACATTAGTATGCTTATTTTGTTTAAATCTAATTCGAATCTTTAGCATTGTATTATACAATGAAGTATGTCTATAAAACTAAATATAAAATGAACTGACCTTTAGTCTGTATGGCTGTAAAAGTAGTAATGTACTTATTTGATGTGATCCAGGAAGTTCCCTTAAATGTCTGACTAATTTTTAACCCAATCCTTAAAGAAGCTGCTAGGCTGGTGCCAACTAGTGCATATCTGCGGAGGAGAAGAAAGGAGAAATGGGGAGGAGAAGATCACAATGGCGAAGCCACATTTCTTGAATGTTATTTCGTCTACAGGGTCCAAATTGCCAAAGTTGGATCTGGAATCTGTCCCGGATCTGAATTTCCCCAAACTATGGGGGAGATGCCGATCTAGGATTCCATTCCAAGTGAGTGGGCTTGGACTTTTAAAAGAAGGGGAGATCAGTGTTGTAAGGTTCAAATCTGAAATCAGAAAGACACCTAAATACTGGGAAGCTAACTTTCACATTCTGGTTCATGTGCATCACTTACTACATCATACATTACTGCAACAAAATAGTAATAATTAATACTAATATCCTGAGTTCCAAACTGCTTGAGCTGTGTTGAGATGGCCTGCGAATAAAGGCAATTTTTTTCAAAAAACTGCAATATAAATATATGGCATTTCCCTTCATGCCTCATGAGGAAAAAGTTGCTATCCACAGTAACTGAGTAAATTTCTGATGGTTTAATTTAAATGATATCTGTGTATAGAAGATTATTCCCTTTGTTTTCCTGATAGGTTAATCAGAGCTGTACGTACGGGAATAGAAAACCTTAGTGGAAAATTTTGATTAGGTGATGACGAAAGCTTTTCTCATGTACTGTATATCAATCCATTCTGTTGTGTGCTCACTGAAAGCTAGAAATTCGTGTTTCTTTTCATTTCCAGATTCTAGGCAACACAACAGAACTCTATGCACAATAATGTTTAAAAGATACTGAAGCGTTCAGTTTTTTTTCAGATAAATATTTTCATTTTGACTGTCTTGGTAACTGAGGCATCAAAACCAATAATGAATACTGCTGTAGGTAGGACTTCAGGTATTCAACCAGTATGTTTATTCCAGTTTCCTTTCACTCTCCTCTGCTTTCGGATAAAGGATAGGATTCTTTAGTCACTGTATGGTGAATAAATTGCTTGGTAGAAGAATGTAGCAGGTCGCAAGTATACACAGACTAATTCCAGTTTAAAATAAGTTCATGCCTCTCTAAATATCTAGTGTAAACGAAGTTAAAAAGCTGATATCATGTGAATCATTCCACTGTTTTCTGAACATGCTGCAAATAAGGAGAACAGCTTATCAAAATTCTGACTACAGAAATTTTACAGTATTTGAGCCGTGTTATCGTATGGTCTTCAGTACTGTGCTGAATATGTATTTCTGAAAGAAATAACAATTGAGTATCCCGTTGTCACTAGATTCTCAGCAGATGATGACGGTCGTGTTTGTTTATTTTCCAGATCTGAAGGTTTGTGCTTCTGATGTATCTCCTTGATCAAACTAGATAAATTGGTAATGTTAGGAACAACAGAAGAATAGGAATTCCTGCGTTTTATGATGTATCCATTAGAGTCCGTAAGAGTTGGCTTTCTCAGGTAGGGCTGTGTGTCAGGTAGCTCAGAATTGCTGGTGTGCGTGTATCTGTGTGTTAATAAGCAGAAGAAAGGGCTTCTAAGTTGCATTTTATGGATCATACAGTAGTTTCTTGCTTCTCTGTACTGTGATAGTGTCTAAGAGTCCTAAGCATGAAATCTGAATATTGGGATGCCGTTATTGTACACTACAATTTTTCTTGTTTAATTAAAAACCTAAGCATATCTTAGACATGATGTTAAATATTATTAGTAATGATAAAGTTGTCTGTGCAAACTCAGCTTGGCTCCTTTAATCCTTTCAATAGATATGCACACATCTGCATGATGGTTATTTTTCTGCCAGAAAAGTTTCACTTATGTATAAAGTAGTCACTGAATTAATGTCACTGTGAACCGTATGTGTGCTTTCTGAATGTGACCTACAACTGGATATCATCAATGCTCAGTGGTTAATCCCAGTTTTGTTAAATTTCATCCTTTACAGATTCTAGAAGGAATTGTTCAGAAAGCCTCAGATACTAGTTTCTCTCTATATTTACTCTGTATCTGTCTCATCCTGTGATTAAAGTGCTATTCTGCACTCTTACTTTATGAACATTAATTGCTTCCACTGTACTGTTTTCTATACATCAAACCTCAGCCCTGATGAACAGGAAGAAGCCAGCCTCAGTGCTAACTGCCTGGTCTCACAGGACTTAGTCATTGACCTACAGATGGGTGGCAAAAGCTTTGTATTTTTTTCATGTACCAAGAAGCAGTACTAGTGTGATCTGGAGGGAAGAATAAATTCAAGTGTGTGTGGCAAGGCATTAGTACTGATATATTCAACACCACTGCGTATAATAAACTCTACAGTACTGAAAATACTGATGTTCCTGTCAGGTGGTGAGTGGTGTTTTCAAACAATTAAACAGCGCCTTGGGAAGGCATCTTCTGTAAACTTAAAGAAATACCTCTTATAAATGAGGAAACTATCAGTTTCCTCACCGTAGTTATGTGCTATACAGTCAAACACTTATTCTGAGTAGGTGAGGCTGATAAAAACATATAGGCATGAGGCTAGTTCTGGTTTCTTATTGTTTTTCAGTGCTAGAGATTTATTCTGCAGTGTTCCTAGTGGGCTGATTTATGAAGATGCCTCTGGAAGTTGAAATGCATACAAGTTGGAATATAATTGAGTTGTGAAATAAGCAGCACAAAAGGACTTTAAGTGGATTTACATCTTTTTTTATTGAAATGTCACTAAATATAACAAAACAGTACAAAAGGTTGAAAGTATCAAATTTAATCTTGACCTTGAATCTCAAAACTGACACAAATATTCTTTTAGTAGTTAGTCTTCATAAATGTCTTATTGGGGCCCGTATCCTGTATGGAATTATGTAGATGTTCAGGACTTTACTAATGTTTCTTCAGTTTATAGTTAGAAATGTGCATTACAATGTAAAAGTTTGGGGCCATCTCGTCACAGCAAATGCAGCAGCAAAGTTAATTGTTTTGCTGCTGAAATGCAGCCAGCTGCAGGATGCAGTGCAGCAGCTGTTTAAGACAGCAGAGCAACACTGCATAACCCTGCAGGACATCTGCCATCCAATATCCCATGTACAGTGAAAGCTTCACAAGAGTTTTAGATAAGCTGTGATCAAATATCCCTGGAATTTGACAGCCTGCAACAAGATTGCTGTTCTTGCCAGAAGTCCTTGAAACTCTTTTGACCATAATGATACATTTTTTTTCATTTCTCTCTTATACGTTGGGTTATAAAAGGATTTATGTTTAATCTCTAGTACCATTCCCTGAAGCATCATAACTCTTTGTTGTGCTGATTTGGCCCAAAATTTACTGAAGATTCCTGGCCACAGGTGGCGTTCACCATCTCTCTCGGCTGCAGCCCAGAGCTTTGTGCTCTGGGTGCTGCGGGAAGCCAGAGCGCACCTTTGCGGGGGTGGTTCATGCGTTGCACTTGCATGGTGGCAGCTGCCCTTCAGAGCTCCATGCTGCTCAAGCACAGCTTAATTAAGAGGTGCAACTGTAGAACTGGCCAAAAGATAACAGTTTATTAATATCTCTAAACCCTCTGTTTTCTGAAGGTAAAGCAACTCTTATCCTTAATAGTTAAAGTAATTCTGCTGAAAAAAATATTCCTCTGGTACCCTAATGATCTGTGCAATCTCTTTTCCTTAACTGCTTGAGTACAACTTGCTTTCCGTTAACACAAGTTGTGTGGGCCTTGAGCACAGAATGCAAAATGATAGCTGTTAAATATAATTGTTCTTCTGTTTGATGTGTGCTGGCTGGCAAAATCAGAGCCGTTCACAGTTTCCACATTCAGAGTGTTTTGGTTGGAGTGAGCACACTTCCTTTAGGAAACAAGTGCTGCTTCTGCTAAGGTTCTGGAGACAGGGGTGTATACAAAAATATAAAATAAGGATGACGGCTATTTTTAGTGGTAAAGACTGTTCTTCCTTTTAAGGAAAAACAAAGTTCTACCTGATGTTACAGGGTAAGTTCTGTTAAGATCCTGTGTCATGCAATTAAAGCAGTATATACTAGTTTTGCCCAACTCAGCTGAAACAGCAGCTCTCAATGCCTGTATTGTTTCGGTACTGATTATCAAATACTACGCTCTTCGCTTGCCTTCCACCAAATCTGCAGAACTAAGTTATCTGTTACTACCAGCTGCTGGTCACAAAGGTAGTTATCAAATAAACTCAACTGTTTGGTAACTATAACAAAAATGCTTACCATGTTCCTCACCCATTTTTACATTTAGGGAAAGTGAGACAGAGCATATGTCTATGCTATTTGCTTAGAGCATATGCTGACAGAAAACCAAAATCAGAGAAAGGTAACAACAGGTGAATATGTTGCCAGTGAGAGAATTCTGTCTTATCAGAAAATAGTGATTTATATTAACAAATACCTAGCACTTGCCAGCTCAGTTCCAAAATGTGTCTGTTTTAAGTCATTTTGGCAATAAGGCTTTTCTTTTTTTTAAATTAATCTGCTCTGTAGAAAATAAAGTACAAGTCCTGGAAAGGTTTTCTGTGCTCTGCATGTTACTAGTTGTAGCAGGCTTTTATCAGCACAGGAAAGAGCTTAGTAAAGGATGCTATTTTAAATTATTTGGCACAGTGATCCTCTCTGTAACTGTGTGTATGCTCTTGTGCGTATAGAGCTGGGTTGGCTGATTCAGTCTTTCTCCGTTGCTGACAAAATATTTATCTGTATTGAGCCATCTTGTAAGAAAAAGTTTTCTCTTTTGTGGTGCTTCTCAGTAAAAGCCTGAAGTGGCCTTGTATAAAGTATAAGATTAGTAGCATGCACAAAATTTGGAACAGAGTCCAAAACTGTTCCACTTTTTTTCTTCTGTTGGTAAATACACTTTGCTAAATAGTTGTTTGGATGTCATTTAATGTTGTCCACGTACAGGATAACCACTGCTATAGCGTTTGGCTTTTCCTCCATGTTCATGATGTAGCTCCATACTTTATTTTGTACAAACTGTGTGAAGCCTGTTCTGAGATTGCTTATGTCCTTATGGGATTTTATTCAAGCTTACAGGATCTGAATGTTTCACAAATAGTTGATTTTTCAGTGTCTCAGTTGGAATGGAGTATTTTCATCAACATTTTAGGAAAAGAGTTGGGAGAGAGATGAAAGGCAGATAAGAGACTAATTTTGAAATTCTGTGTACCCTGTTTTCAGATACCTTTGATCTAGTTTTATTTGATTTTGCATGGAGTTTGTTGCACTTGTGACAAATTGAGCTGCAGGGTCTCCAGTCAAGCAATTAGTGGATGAAGAGCAACAATTAAGAGATGCTTAAAGTTTGGTCCAAACAGCTTCATTAGCATTGCAAAGAACATTGTGAAAAAGGCATTGGTCGTTCTGCTTCTAGAGCAGCTTTTAACTACTTAAAACATGAAACCATCTGTTCTTTTCTTCAGTGCTGTATCTCATTTAATGTGTGCCTTCCACTTAATCTGAAAGAGGGTCTCATGGAAAACAATTTCCCACAGTGACCTCTAGAGCATGACTAAATCTGTGAACTAGTGGAGGCAAGAGCCATTTGGGGAGAGGGTGGAGGAGGAGGAATACACAGAAGCATAATGCGTACATACATGTGGGACAGAATCAGAACTGCACAGATGAGCTGAATCCTGGCATTTTCCAACCTGATTCTAACCTTAATAGTGGGAACATTGTTATGGTGTTTCATTTTTCCAAGTCCAAAAAAATTTATTTAAGAACATTTGTTTAAGAACTAAAGTAATAATCCTGCATGGAGTGACAAGACATCATCAGTGCTGAATCTTAAGTAATACCCTTGAAATTGAATATAATAGTATGAGTCATTGAGGTGTCCCATAACACAGACTAACGCTGCGCAGATTGATATCTTTGGAAAACTTAAAGAATAGTGTTTTGATAATTCCAAGTTTCAACAAAAGAATTAAGGAACAGAAATAATGCTTGCTAGGAACCAAGTTGGCAATTCCAGTTAAACTGTCTCTGTGCTTGGTTTTTCTTTGACTCAGCTGGTCTGCAGGTGTAGAGGATTTTGGCCCACATTTCAGTATTTGGAGACTATGGTGGTTACTAAAACTCCTGGGCGCACATTTTGGTTGGAACGCTGCTGATGTCATGGAAAAACAGGACCTTCGTGGTAACCTCTAACAACCAGAACTGTCGTAAACAATAAATGTTACCTCCTCAAAGATATTGGATTTTAAAGAGACTTAACAGGATGGTGCCTGTCTGCCAAGAATCATAAACTTGTATTGATTTAACTATAGTTCTTCTAAAAGCACCAGCTTGCTGCTGAGGTTTAGCCACGATTTTGATATGCCTAATAAAAGTAAAATAGTTCTATTTAAGTCTTCAAATAGCTAGAATTTACTGTTCTTTCCATCACCTAAAATTTTCATGGTCTTTCACATTAGAAATTAGCAATGGTATGTTAGTTACAAGGGAAATAACACTATAATTCTCATAATTTGAAAAACATAACTTCTTTCCAAGGTATGTTTTTCTTCTAATCAAATGAGTGAGCTGGTTTGTTCTTCTAGAATGGTGCAGAAATGCAGAACTGTACAATTCATTTTTTGTTTGTTTTTACTCTTTGTAAACTCTATTCTCAGCCTCAAGCTGTGCATGCTATTTTGCCTTTGTAAGGTTGCTCATGGCTTCCAACACTATATATAGAGGTTTGTTATCAAAGGACATTCATTCATTTTATACAGTTTGTATTGTTTTGTTTTCTTCTGTCTTGACAGAAATACAGAAGTACCACATCTGTGAAAACAACGCTACTCTGACCTTGCAGTATAAAGCTTTGCTTTACTCTGTAAGCAAATGGTAGCATGCGGGAGACTGATGGATAGCCCAAAATATGCCAGTGTGTTGTCTTTTTCAGAGAAGCAGTATAGTTTCTAGGACACCTTTGTGGAGGGAACTGGCTGTTTGATGCTGTGTTCACATTCAGTTTTCTTTGGCTTAGATCTTGAGGTGATGATCAGTTGCTTTGTGCTTCTAAAGGGGGCATACCTATTTATAATATTATCAACACTTAAAGATACCTTCAGTAGGCTAGAACTAATGTCCCTGCACCAAGCTTTGCTTTTTTACAGGTCTCTACTTAAGCTATGCTTTCTTTAGGTTTAGATGAGGACCTAAAAAAAACTTTCTATGCAGTAACAGTGGTATAGGAGCAGGTTAGTACTGCATACTGCAAAAACTTCATCTGCGATAGACCAGAGGTTCCCTAAAATAACCGAAGCAAATTTGATTCTACAGTAGGAGTAGGAATAGGAGGTTAAAAAAAAAAAAAAAAGTGCAGTGGAAACATTTGGAAAATATACAGCCATTGTATGTAGGGTTTCATGGTGTCTGTGGAATATTAGGGCAAAAGAAGGCTTTCTTCTGTGGTTCCCTGCAAGCTTCTTGATTTCCACTGAGCTGTCCAGCTCTTAAAAAAAAAAAAAAAAAAAAAAAAAGTCATTGTGGCATTTGTTGATATATTAATCTGACTCACAAAGCTAATCATTACATTTACCAACATTTATCTAATAAGGTCAGGTCACAGGAATTGATCTGTGGCCTGTTATGACAACTACTGAGTCTCACCCACCATGTTAGAAGGAAATGCTCTACATTCCAATGCAAAGACTTGGCCCTTCTCTTTTTGTTAAAATTAAAATGTCCATTTCTAGTTGTGACTTATCAGAACATGAAGGAATGCTTTCTGTAACTGCTCTACATTCTGGCTGTTTTATGTCATTTCTGTGTGTTCTGATACCTTATAAGAAATTAGAACATAATTTCCTATGCTTTGATTTTAAAACATAATTTTTGAAATTAGGAAAATACAGAGAGTTATGGACAGAGGAGAGGATGAGGGAACCATTTTTTGTTGTTGATTTATTTAAAATAGTAGCTGTTAAAGTTGTTTAAAAGTTAAAAATGTTAGAATCATTCCTAATATATTGAACAGAGTTCAAGCAGGACAGCAAAGTTATGTAGATAAATGCAATACCACATGATTTTCAAATAGCAGTGTTTATTTGTGTAGCTAAAAACCAAAGCCACTTTTTTTTAACCTTCCAGCATCCAAAGCATAGTGACCTCCCTCAGTTAGGTGGACCTGAGATGCAGTGTCATGTTCAGTTTTGGATCAGTGACAAATGTTAAGTCTATCTTATGATCTTGAAGGGAGAGAAAGAGACACGTTTTGACAAATGTTAAGTCTATCTTATGATCCTGAAGAGAGAGAAAGAGACACGTTTTAGATCTTCTGGTCATTTAAAAAAGTACTCTTCTGTTAAATCACTGAGGGAAAAGAGAGCAGGGAACCCAGGAGAAAGCCTAAAAAAAGCTTCACTATCTAAATCAATCAAAATCTATCCTATTGATTGTTTTATGAACACGAAAGGGCTAGTTGGGCATGTGAAGGTTGGGGGCAGGCTTGGCTGCAGTGACCATGAGATGGTGGAGTTTGGGATTCTGAGAGGAGGGAGCAGGGCAAAAACCAGGATCACCAGTGTGGGCTTTAGGAGAGCAGACTTTGGCCCATTCAGGCATCTGCTTGGAGGAATCCCATGGGATAGGGATAGAGGGAAGGGCAGTCCAAGAAAACCAGTTGATATTCAAGGATCATTTCCAAGCTCAAGAGTTGTCCATCTCAATGAGCAGGAAGTCAAGCAAAAGTGACAGGAGGTCTGCATGGATGAACGAGGAGCTCCTGGCAAAACTCAAACATAAAAAGGAAGTATATGGAAAGTGGAAGCAGGGTCAGGTAACCTGGGAGGAATACAGGGACATTGGACAAGCATTCAGTGATGGAGCTAGGAAAGCCAAATCCCATGTGGAGTTTAATCTGGCAAGGGATGTCAGGGATAGCAAGAAGAGCTTCTCTAAGAGCATCAGTAACAAAAGGAAGATTAGGGAAAATGTGCATCTGGTGCTGAATGGGTTGGTGTCCTGGTGCCAAAGGACATGGAAGAGGCAGAGGTACTGAATGCTGCCTTTGCGTCAGTCTTTACTGGTAAGACTGACCTTCAGGAATCCCATGGCCTGGAGACCAGGGCAAACTCTGGAGAAAGGAAGGATTTCCCTGGAAAAAGGGAAGGTTAGGGAATGTTTAAGCAAACAGCATACACAAGTCCATGGGCCCTGATGAGATGCATCTATGAGTGCTGAGGGAGCTGGCTGATTTTATTGCAAGGCAATATTACCTCAATTACCTTTTAAGAGTCATGGTGATCTGGAGAGGTGCCTGAGGACTGGAAGAAAGCAAATGTCACTCCTGTCTTCAAAAAGGTTATGAAGGAGCACCAGGGAACTACAGACCAGTCAGCCTCACCTCAATCCCTGGGAAGGTGATGGAGCAGGTGGTCCTGGATACCATTTCCAGGGCCATGAAGGACAAGAAGGTGATCAGGAATAGTCAGCATGGATTCACACAGGGGAAATCCTGCTTAACCAACCTGACAGCCTTCTGTGATGGAATGACTGGCAGGGTAGATGAGGGGAGAGCATTGGATGTTGTCTTCCTTGACTTCAGTAAGGCTTTTGACACTGTTTCTTGAAACATCCTCATGAACAAGCTGATGAAGTGTGAGCTAGATGAACAGACAGTGAAGTGGATTGAAAGCTGGCTGAACTGTGGGGCTCAGAGGGTTGTGATCAGTGGTATGAAGTCTAGTTGGAGGCCAGTAACTAGCAGTGTCCCCCAGGGGTAGACACTGGGGTCAGTACTGCTTAACATCTTCATCAGTGACCTGGATGATGGGGCAGAGTGCACCCTCAGCAAGTTTGCAGATGATACAAAACGGGGAGAAGAGGCTGATACACCAGAGGGCTGTGCTGCCATTCAGAGGGACCTTGACAGACTGGAGAGATGGACAGAGAAGACCTCCCTGCACCTGAGGAGAAATAACCCTATGTACCAATATGTGCTGGGGCTGACTGTCTGGAGAGCAGCTTTGCAGAGAAGGCTCTGGACGTTCTGGTGGACAAGTTGACCATGAGCCAGCAGTGCACCCTCGTGACAAAGAAGGCCAGTGGTATGCTCGGCTGCATTAGGAAGAGTGTTGCCAGCAGGTTGAGGGAGGTGATCTTTCCCCTCTGCTCAGCACTGATGAGGCCCCATCTGGAGTGCTGCGTCCAGTTCTGGGCTCCCCAGTATAAGAGAGAGATGGGCATACAGGGGTGAGTCCAGGGAAGGGACAGGAGCATCTCTCAGAGGAGGAGAGGCTGAGAGACCTGGGATTGTTTAGCCAGGAGGAGGAGAGAAGGCTTGGGGGGATCTCAATCAATGTGTATAAATACCTGAAGGGAAGGCGTCAAGAGGATGGAGCCAGGCTTTTCTCTGCTGTACCTAGTGACAGGATGAGAGGCAACAGGCACAAACTGAAACGCAGGAAATTCTGTCTGAACATAAGAAAATGCTTTTTTAGTGTGAGGGTGACAGAGCAGTGGAGCAGGTTGCCCGGAGAGGTGGTGGAGTCTCCATCCATGGAGTTATCTAAAGGCCAGCTGGATGGGGTGGTGGGCAGTGTGCTGTAGGTGACCCTGCTTGAGCGGGAGGGTTGGACTAGATGATGTCCAGAGGTCCCTTCCAACCTCACCTATTCTGTGATTTTGTGACTTTTGAAAGCTGGTTTGTGTATTAGCAGTTTGTACTGTAGGTTTCTCTTAAGTCTGGAGATGGGGCCTGCAATTTCTCTCCATTCTTACAAGTTTTTTTCTGAAATTCAGAAACTTTTCAGGCACCCTGTAAAGTACTGTGTTCACGTTCATCAATATAGTACCTAAATTGGTTACCAGTGGTTACCAAAGCTGCTGTCCAGTTGTACTGAAGGCATGTCTCTCAACTATGAAAGGTTTGAAAATGACTACTAAGTGGACAGCAGTGTTAAGAGTGCTAGTGAAAATAACTGCTTCAGATCTCCTGACCAGATCTTGCAGAAACCTATATACAAAATACCTTGTTTCATTCTTGGAATATCCCACCATACACTATTCTTTATATTACAGAATTCCTCTCTTTTTTCCTTAAAAGATACTGCTGTTTGTAACTTGCCAGTTCACATGATGGCATGTCAGATTATTCTCTAGGTAGTATTTGTGTTTGAGTGTTCTTTTTTCTGAATAGTTGAGGAAAAATTGGAGTGAGGAAGGGGAACAGTCACCTAAACTATCTGAACTGAGGATGTAAAACTACTGTGTTGTTATGAACAGAATGATACTTGCAAAGCATGAAGGCTGACAGAAATGCCAATGCACCATTTCATCATTTTCTTAAAGACTTAATTGGAATTTTGTTTGTTGGGAGGGATTTTCTTGGGTACTTGGGACATGAGCTTGCCCCATGTTGAATTAATTTTGAAGAAATAGCCTCCCAACTGTTTAACAGAATTGATCAAGACAAAGTTCAGAGGTGTAAATTGTATTTGTATGATTTTTATTTTTGATTGACAGAAAAAGATGAACTGAACTCAGATTTTAGAGCTGAGTTTTTTTGCCATTTTTATCTGGGTTTTGGTAGTTCTCCATTCATTTTTCTCTGTGAATCAGTCTGGAGGCGTTTGATACTTGAACCTACCATAGAAACTGATTTAAAGTGCCCTTGATCTGAGCTCTGACTTTCAATTTGTTTAACAATAGCATGTAAACATGGAGGTGCAAACTGAACATTTAAAAGCCAAACTATCAATTCAGAAACATTAAATGGTATAATGACAACTTAAAAAAAAAAAAAAAAAAAAAAAAAAAAAGCAGTTGTACTTTTTGTTTTAATTGCTTTTTGTCTTGGTAGTTTTGATTACCGAGGAGTTTTTATGTAAATGGACTCTTTTAGTATTGGCTTGGATTTTTTTGTTACATACATTGGACTTTATTTTGCTACTAATACTACAGTTTTATTTTTCTGACACTTTAGGAATGTGAGTACACTAAATCCCACCTCTCTAAAATTATTTAATTCCAGACTAATTAAAGAGAAAAGTTTTTAATTAAAAAAAGCACTTGATCAAACAGCAGATGTTTGAAAGGAAGTCCAAAAAATGCTTTCAGTGTAGAAGTGATTAACTATTGAATACTCCCTGCTAAACTGTGCTCCAAAAAATCCGTAGAGGCGTCATTTCTAAACACATCAGTGTGTATTTTTCCTCAGCTGCATAGACTCATTGAAATTTCTTATTGAATAAACTTATAAGCTGCAATATCGGACTGTAAAATAGAAGCCTTCAGAAAACTTCTCTCCAGTGCACTGTTAATAACAGTGTTTTGTCAAGAGTACTCACTTCTTTTCATGATGGCTTTATAGCTTTCAACAGATATGGTTAAGAAAGCACCAAAAATAACTAATTTCTTGTGAAAGACTCTGCTTTTTAATACCTATAACACAAGAATAAATGTAAGAGGACTGTTGTTTATTCCTCCAGCTGAAATGTAAAATTTGCTTCATGGATTCTGCTCTTCAACCCTGCTGCTGTGAGACTCCTATCCTTGGGAGAGGGTAATTCTCTTCACCCTTCCTCCTGATAGTTTCTTGTCATCAGATTTTTGTAGCCAAGGTCTTGAGGTTTCATCATATTGCAGTGGCCCAGGAGAAGTTGAAGAGATAGTCTCTTTGGAATTTTCTTTCTTTCTGTTTTATCGTAATGCAATAGTTCTTAGTTATGTGGCTGAGAGAAGACTGTACTGCTGTCTTTCAATGGGACTGCTAGATACCATTTCCCTAATTGTTTCTGGATGTCTTCAAAGCATAGTTGTAGCCCTTTGCTGTGCTGTTTTAAGCAGAGTGTCTTGAAGACTGTACAGATATACGTATCTAAGTTCTTTTCTTGAAATCCAGTGTTTGCTCTTTCAGCTTTCAAAGATGCAGGCTTCTTTCACCTTAGTTGAAGTTGCACATTCAGATCTTATAAGTGAAGAATCACTTAACAGTATATTCTGTGGATGTTTCTGGCTTCAGAAATGCCAGGAGTTAATGAAAGAAAAATTCTATGTTAAATAGCATTTATAGAACTTTAGTCCGAACTATTTTGGATCAGTGTTTCTCATAGCCAGTCCCTTAGGAGAGAGCCCTGGAGAAGAAATTTCTTCCAGTGCCTTTCTGTCACAGCAGCAAGGAACACAACTTTTTAGTTCTGGCCTAGCATATACCTGAATCAGTACTAATAACAATTTCAAGAGACTGTCAGAAAGCTGAGGCTCTGGATGGAGTCATCCAAAACTAGAGGATACATTCAAGAAGTGGTCAGGCTAAATTCTGTGTCCTTTGAAAGTCTTAATTCATGTCCCCGTTGCTTTGTTTGCAATGCTTCCCCACCTAAGATCTCAGTCCATGAGAGATGTAAGGGCCTGTTGCTGAATACACTTGCACTTTTGTGGACCACTTTAAAAAGTGACCAACCTCTTCAGTTTTTACTGTCGTCTTCTCATGGAATCTCTATAGACCAGAATGTAGATGATGAGTATTGCTCTTCCCTAGGCTTTTCCCAGAAAAGGCTTTGATATACATAGAGTTCCTTCTCTGCAGTCCACGCAGAGTGAGTGGAGGTGTTGCCACTAAGGCTGGACCTCTTTATGGTAGAACGTGAAGGGGAAAGTAGAGGGCATCTACTTCTTACAGCTACAAACCAAGTGTAAGTGCTGATGAGAAGGAAGGGGATTTGGACAGTGAAGGCTCTGGTTGTGAGGAACAAGTTTCAAAGTGAGTATACCTTATAGGGTTTGAGGGGAGGGTGGTAGTTTTTTCATGGAAGTGCTAGGATTGCAGAAAGGATTGCTGCCAGTGGACTTGAGTTTATGCTGTTTGTAGTAGGTGAAATTTTTCAGTGTCCCTTGGTGATCATTATTATGTTGGTAGATGAATTGTGAACACAGCTACTGCTTTCCATATACACGTAAAAATGAAATTATTTACAGCCAAATAATTTAACAAGTCAGCATTTTGATAAGACTGTCTTTTACATGTCTCTCCTCTTTCTACCAAATGTATAAAATTTGCTTTTATCCTTTTGTAAGGAGCTGAGAGACTACTGCTGATGAAGATTGAGAGAATTTTTTCAGAAATAAGGTATCCAGAGGCAAAATAAACTGGAGTGAGTCGGAAGTTTGAGCAGTTTATGCTTTCCTGTATTTATATCTCACCCAATAAAGTGTACTCCTTAAGGATATTAAATAGCTGTGGGTTTTTAAAACTGATCTGTCCTCAATACTGAAAATAACTATCAGTTATATTAAAATTGCCATCAGTTGCTTCCTGTAGATTGAGCGTTTTTTTTTCAAAATTGGGAGCTTCCCTGGTTATCACTATGCTCTGGATAATATGTTGTACTTTGTGGAAAGTCGGCTGCTGTATCCTTGGTATAGCAGCTTAAAACAGAGCCTGTTGTTCACACACTTGTAAAAGTTTTCCTTATTTCAGCACTTTAGAGAGGTTATGTAAAAGATTTACTAGAGCCATCCTTGGAAGGATGATGTAGGGCTATATCTTAGTATATGACTTCCAATGCTTTCTCCAGTATTAAATAAGCTAAATAATGCCCCCTCCCCCCCCCCCCGCCACACACGCACATAGCTTTTCATGGTTTAATAGTCCTACAGTTGTGGAATTTTTCCTGGTACCAGATTTACATTGTCCTTCACTGTAAATCATCTCTGAAGACTTTGCTATATTTTTGAGTAGCACAACATTGCAAGCCTTAAGCATTCGGAAGCTGAGCTAGCTACCTTGAAATGTAATAATTGTTTAAACAGCTTAAAAATCTGTATATTGAGGTTCTTTCTTTGTGTTGCCACCTTTTTGTGAGTTTTTAGATATTCATGTTTTTCCATCTTCTATTCGCGCTTTTGAGGTCAAACCATAAAATGACAGTCCTTGTGTTATTAGGTAATTCACTGAACTGAAACATCAAGAAAGCTGCCAAACATCAGAAGTTCAGAATAAGATTAGAAGAACTGGCAGGATGGGTACCAAGCTAAATGATTTTTTTTCCTTGTTGTCACCATGCTCCAGTTGCTTACAGGTGTTTATATGTGACTATACCTTGTTAATATTTTCTAATAAATACTTAACTTTCTTATTCTTTCCCAGCATCATTTTTCACCACTCCTTTCAGAGTTCTTTATGACTTTTTTCCCACTCACAGTGTTTGAAGAACACATTAAACACAGAAGAACACATTAAACACAAAATTTCTGTTAAAATTCTGTTGGCTATTGCTTTTTGCTTTATAGACTCACTACCTAGATGCTTGCAAGTTGTTTAGGCCTTATCCAGTGGCACTGGCTCTTTGCTAAATAGATTATGCAAATCACAGGAAAACAGGTAGTGATTAAAACATACTGTTCTGCAATTTGAGTTTTTCAGTTACTTCCCAGGCAGCCGGTTTATTTGGAACTGGGCCTGACAAGAATCATCCTGTTCCTCCTGCTGCTTCTCTCTGTGAAAAGGAATTCTTCTCTGTTTCCTGAGTATTATCTGTAATCAACATTGTTTTAGAAAATGCTAAGGTCAGAAAATAGAGAAAACAAGGTCATGCATGTTTTCTTACAGTAGATTTTTGAATCAAATGCAGTTTTTTAGTAGTTAACTTATTTGTTTACTAACACCCAGCGCAGAAAAACCCTCACAAAAGAAGTGACAACCTCCTTTGCAAATGCAGCAGCATTTAGAATCGAAGTTTAGCTAAAGAGCTCTTACGGAAAAGTGGGAAGCAGAAGAGAGTCAGTTTATTCTATTATGATTGTGTGTTCATTCTTCATGCTAAAAATAGCCCTGATTATGAAGATATATAGGGAGCCATGGCCAAGTGAAGAAGGTGCTGTTTTTAACACTAATTTTTCAGTGTGTAACATACCTGTACCATATATTTTAATTTTGTACTACCTGCTAAATGCAAGTAAATTGCAAAAAGAATTCATGTGAATTCACTGCAGATGAAATATTTCCTCTCTGAGCTGTGTCTCAAGAAACAGTGCTATTTTCTTGGACTTGTTTTATTTTCTATATACAGAACAATGATAGCAGAAGTTTTTTACTGATAAATGAAGGGGTAGTAGCTTTTGTCTAGTCCTTCTCTCTAGTTGCTCATGCTGTCTGCAATCAGGGTAAATTGCATGGATCTTCTTAAGGTAATCAGAGCTTCAAATCTAAATTATAGTCAACGCAAGATCTAAGGCTAAAAATGACTACATAGAGAGGCAGGGAAATTTTTAACAAATACTGGTTCATTAATGTATTGGCATCCCAGTAAGACCAGACAAAATGCTCTATTGAAGGATTAGATAATTAAGAGAAAATTAGATGTTCCAGTACGGTCTGTATTTTAAAATATATTCAGATAGGATAGTCAAATTGTTGCACATTTGCTATTGTTTTTCAAGATTGTCTCAGCAAATGCCTTCTTTCCTAATAAAGCCAGACTCAAGAGACAGGGTGTTTGACGTTCAGTGTGGCTTGACGTAGTTCTAAAGTACGGAGGGAGATATTTCCATACCTGGAACAAACATTCTTTAGGTTTACTTCCAGGAGCAAAAATTTGCTCCAAACTACTGTTTTTTTAACACAGCAGAAATTAGGAGATGTTTTACTAGCTGGTGAGAGTAGGTGAATTAACTCAAAGGTAAAACAGTAGTT
Source organism: Dromaius novaehollandiae (assembly GCF_036370855.1). NCBI lineage: Eukaryota > Metazoa > Chordata > Aves > Casuariiformes > Dromaiidae > Dromaius > Dromaius novaehollandiae. The sequence goes on from NC_088102.1 coordinate 38,422,157, forward strand.
CTTGCAGGTCCTCTCCCCTGCTGCCTGCTGTACTTTTTTTTTTTTCTTTTTTAACAGTACTTCTCTTCTTCCCTTCTCTGGATAAAGAGAATAATACCAAAAGGACGCTACGTATATGTATGCTGGACATGCTTTTTAATTTATATGAAATGGGCACTGTGTGATGCAAAAAAGAGTGAAGGTCTCTCTGTGGAATGCGTTTCATATCCTACAGCTGTTGGCTGTTTGGTTTGATACCTCAGATCAAACTTTTTATATGTATATCCATATAAAATATATATGCATATGTGTCTGGTTGATCATGGTTTTATCCCTGTTGGTTATTACTTTCAAAATCTGGTGTGCTACAAGTATCCAGGGGGGAAAAAAGTACAGAAGCACCACTTTGAAGTTTTGGTATGGCATGAGTTTCTTTGAATATTATGAAATTTCTGACATAAATGAAAGCTTATTTTTTTGGGGGGGCGGGAGGTGTTCTGTATCATAAATTTGAGGATCATACTGTGTTGATTGCCATTAAAATTTTATCAGTTATTCTTTTAATTTTTGGGTTGCATTTGAATACCATCAAATCATGACTATTAAGGCCAAATTGACTTTTATTTCACATAATGTGCAAAAGCTCCTAATGCATTTCTCTTTTGAACAGCTTTGCCATTTAACTTAGTCCAGATCTGCTCTATCATTCTGGTGTCTCATTCTAGCAGTGCAGTTTGATATGCATGAAAATTATCCCTTGCTATTTCTCTCCTGGCCTCTTCTGGCTGAAGGTACCCATGAGGGAATTATGCTTCTGCAGAATTTGAACTTGGATTTCTGGCAGTGGATATGCAACCAGTAGTTTTCCTTCTTTGCTGCCTGTGCTTCTTTTCTGATTCCAGTGTAGGCCCTTCGCCTTCCATGTTTGTCCCCTTACTCTCATCTGCAGGATAGTTGCCAAAATCTGTCAGTACTCCATTTTCGTTTTCTGAAAGGATGGTTGCTTTCAAGCTAAATGACTGCACCTTTTGAAATCTTGTCGTCTCTGGGCTCTTGTATTTCTAACCTCTGGGGTACTTCTCCATTTACCTTTTTATACTTTCTTTTAGTGTGTCACTTGGAGTATTTTTCTTCTCACTTTCTTTAGCATTTTGTGAGAATCGCTCATAGCTTGACCCTTCATTCCCTTCAAGGGAAGTATCTGGATAATCTCATTCTTAAATTTTTGTTCCTATGCAGAAAACAGGAGGATCTTCCAGTTTTCTTAAGCCTTATCCTCTTTGTCCAGAATAAAGGCTCAGGCTGTCTTGCTGACATTCTGCAGGCTATTAGCAGTTATCTCTGGATTATAAAGTTCAAAACAGACCCCTTATCTTCTCCATCTTCAGTCATCCCCCCATCTTTCTTAACTGCTATATATATAACTGCAAAACCATTGGTTTTTTTATTGTTTGAGCCAGTCTGTACCTTTGTTACTCAGGCTTTTTCCTAGATCCTCATATCCTGAGCATTCCTAAATGTTGCAGTTATTTTTTTCTACATAATTAATTGTAGGACTTGGCTTGTTTTTTCAAAGCTCTCTAGCTGTTTTCTGCCATCTCGCATTTCAAAACTGCAACTTCCTTTTCTCTGGCTTTGACAAATGTTCACCTCTGACAAAATCCAAATGGTGTTCAAAGATCATTTCCTTATTCTTGCTTTAACTGTCTTTGCATTGTATTGTATCAAGTAGGAATTGCTTGTCTTTATTTTCACAGACTATCTTTGCTCTACTGACTTACAGCTCTTTGAGAGGCTGGTACCTGCCTTTGATTAGCCTCTGTTATCAGTCTCCATTGATGAGTTGTTTAGCTTTTCAGATGAGTAGGTTTATGCTGTCTCCAAAATTGCTACCACTCATATTTGAGAAACACTCTTTAATATCTTCAGAATATCTTCTCTTCCATTCCCCCTCCCCTTCCCAAGGAAACACCTCTTGCTTAAGGAACTCCTTTGCCATGGCACCTGCTAGCTGCATAGTACAGTCCACATAGAGACAGGTCATGTGTTTGGACTGTCTCTCTGCACCTCCCTGTGTGGTCTCTTGTCTGCTGCTTAAGAATTTAAGCACTTTTGGGGTACACCTGAGTTTGTTTTGTATTTGTGTAGCACTTAGTGCAGTGGTATCCTGGATCATGAACAGGAGTCCTTGATATTGTGGTGGTAAAAATCATACGTACCAATAACTGTAAGTAAATGTGATGCACAGAAGACTAGAGGTGTGGCAGGATACAAGAAGCTTCTAGTATATTCAGTGTGCGTGGTCTACAGAAAGCAAAACAAATGCTAGCCCTCTGGCATTTTCCTTACAAATCAGTGAAATACCCATTAAAACTGGGTATCTTAACAAACAGTAGTAGATGGAAAAAAAAAGATGTGTTAAATGATGGGAGAGAGAGTTGACATTAGCTCTTGCGGTGATGATACTGAGTTTATCAGCGTTCAATGATCTGAACGCTCTTCTGATGCAACATACTTTTAGCATAGAAAATAATTGGACCTTGCACCATCTCTTAGCCAGGCAGTATAAAATGAATGGTAAGATCAAGCTGTGAGGCTCTGCATCGGATGCAGATTTCAAACATCCCAGGACTCAGCAGGCTCGTGGTCCTGTAGTTTTAAACTGAATACATCTTTGAATGTATGTTTCAAAATCCAGATTGCATCCTGATGGTAATCTGAAGGTGACACTAGCAGTCTGAGATAGGTTTCCAGTAGTATTTTTAGTAACAGGTACCTGATGTGGTAGTTAAACTGTTTGCAGGTCTGATTAGTATCTTCCAGCCACTGCTAATTTTGTTATTGGTGAACAGTGACCAAAGATGATCTGTTCGTTTGTCAGAATGGTGGCTCTTTCTATATTGCCAATAAATAAAATATATCCCTCCTTTAGATGTCTTTACCCAGGGCCAGATAAAATATTTCAAGACACCTAATGTATTTGTCTTAGGTGAATCAGACAAAGTAAACAACACTAGTAAATCAACTTTATAAACATAGTGGTTAAGTGTTACCTTTTGGCATTGCGATTAATACTGTAAAAACTGAATGAATTGTATGTCATGTTAAACAGTTTCTATAAGGTAGACTCCTATTTGTCAATTTAGCATGCTTTTCAAGTTCTTCCAGATTTTGGGTAGCCACTCAATTTATGATTAATATTTGGAGCAAAATGATTGTTTGGAAAGAAGTAGCAGCATTTAGGGATGGTGTATATGTGTGTATCAGCTGAGAGATTTTAAAACACAGGTAAAAATTTTCATCTTGCTCTTTGGCACTTTTATCGTAGCTAGTGCTGTAGAGACCACCACCGGGTGAACAAGCTGTGAGGATGTCTCTGCAGTCTTGGCTTTTACCAAGACTGAGTGTGCCTCTCTTATCTTGTAGGAAATAGGCTGTGTATATCAGGTGTGTGAACGGCAGCAATTTATGAAAAAGACTGATCAGACTGGGATTGTTTCTGGACAGAAAAACTCAAGAGTGAGTTTTGTGAAGAGAACTGTTACTTATAACTGAAAGATCTGCCTTGGCATACCAGCATGGTGAGGAAGAGCAAGCAGTGGTTTTCAGGGTGGTTTGCAGCTAGGAGGTATTTCTAAGTCTGCCTCAAAAGGCAAAGCTGGTTTCGCAAATATGGGGATTGCCATGAGATGCAGAAAAGAGAACTGGTATTGCATCTTCATTCCTGCTGATCATCCTTATGGCAGTCCCAAATTCCTGAACAGTTGGAGACTTCTGCTGCATTGGTCGCTGTAAATATACCCGTAAGGCAGTGAAGCATCAAAGTTAATATCTGTAACTGAAGTAAGAATTTGCATGTTACTCTTTTAATGTTCTTATGTACTCTCAGGCTAATTATAGAAGAACTTCTTATGGACATAGAAAGCTTTCTTTGTGGCTAAAGGGGCCCTTTAAGTTAAACAAGCCTTTCTTACACATCATCTGTTTTAAGTGAGGCTCTGAATGTTATTTCTAACTCAGGACTTTAGGGATATGGCGGTTCATAAGGTCCTATATGCAATTCAGTAAACAAACAAAAAATGTTAGAGAACCTATAGCTCCAGTGGTTGTCCATATTTTTCAATGTATATGTTAAAAATTAAAAAAAAAAAAAATTTCACTGCTTCCCAGGGGTTAATATCCAAAACAGCACAGTTGCTCTTAAAAGGAAGTGTTCAATATCCTCTTCCCTCAGCACTGCGTACGCTGCTAAAGGGAAGTCAGCAATTATAAAGCAGATCTGCTGTAAGCCAAGACGTTGAGGAAACTGATACTCCAGTTGGCTGTACTGTCCTGTGCTCTGCCCCAGCATGCCTGCGAGCGAGTGTGTGTGTGTGTGTGTGTGTGTGTGTGTGTGTGTGTGTGTGTGTGAGCTGTTGTAATGCAAGCTGCAAATAAAGATGATACCCCACCCCATCCTATCTGACTTTTACTGACTTATGCAGGTGCCTTCAACATACTCTTGCAAAGTCTTTGATGTTTATCACTCAGATGTTTCTTTGAAATTTATGTTAGGTCAGAGAAAGGTCAAAGTGCCCCATCTGAAAACCTGGTTTACGCACCTCTGGCAGTTTAATAAGAGGCTCCATTTAAGATTGATACGCATACTTGTTTTGTCATTTGAATTAACTGTGTGCACAATAGTTTCAAGTAGATGTGTTGTTCTGCCCATTTATTCCTAAGGCTATTTATATGTTTTGTTTACTGGCAGTCAAAATATTAACTGCTGTTTCGAATGTGACTACAGACAGAACCATTGCTTCAGTGCCCCTCATAAAACTAAATAAATGGTATAAAATTGTTTCAAACTTTTAACATCAAAAGTTCTACAAGATAATGTTGTTTGAATTGAGAAGGAATAAATTAATGCTTTTCTATCTGTCTTAAATGTCTTGTGAGGGCAATTTTAATCTGAAGAGTATTGGATAGTCCTAGGAACAGAAGTACAAGTATGATTAAATCAGTATCTTGGTGTTTGAAGGGTATTTATGCTTCAAATCTTAAAAGCAGACAGCAGAACAGTGCTTAAGATTTCAACCAGTGTTGTCTTCTGAAAGACTATGACCAAAACTTTGTAACACCTTCTAACTAAGGAATTAAATGGAGGCAACCTCTGCTGAAAATGCCTGATTTACACAGACTACCTATAGCAGAGTGGTTTAAATGAGAGTATGTGTTTTGTTAATTGGGGGAGGGAGTAGATGGTCTAATTCTTCATTTGACTGCTATGGGTCCTAAAAAAGAAATGAAGGTAACTGAGAGACAGCTCTCAGCACCTGGCAGGCTGCAGAGTACTGAACACAGGGCTGCCAAACTTCTCTGTGCATATGGCAGGGCATGAGAAGCCCTAGGTCACTGCAGACCTGCTGTCCTTCTGCTGGAGGTTCAGGTATTGGTCACTGCTAGAAGCAAGATCACAAGTTCAGATGGTCAGTGGTCTGGCTTATCCTGTTTCAGCGGTGCTGAGGGTCACGAAAGAATGTTAGTCAGGTAAGAAAGCCAAAGGTGGTCAGTGCTTTAGAATTCCAGTTTTTGGTACACATCTGCTTTGGTTCGACTGCCTGGTCATCTGTACTGTCTGCAGGATGGAATTTGGAAGCTGGAACTTGGATGATGCAAGGCAACAGTTTTCAATTTTTAATGATTTTTTAACTTACTTTTAAAAGGCAGAACAAATATATTTCATAGGTATTAAGCTGAGATTCCCTTTCCTAGATTGTTTGCTGGGCACTGAATGGAACATTATTACATACTTGCCAAGGAATTTACATTAAACAATGTTCATTTTCAATATCTTATCACATCATCCAAATATTAACCTATAAATAAATAGTGTGGGCCAAATCTATTATCACTTAGTGCTATATGCCTTCTCTTTACCCACTCTAAACCAGGCTTTTCAACAGACACATAATAAAAGGAGCAGTAATTTTAATAGTCGTAAGAGTTTTTAGAAAGGATTTGTTGGGGTGAGTCACACCCACTTAAGCAGTCTTTTATTTCATATACTTTTCCAAAAATAGGTTGGTTTAATTAAAAAAAAAAAAGGCAATCTTATCATATCAACAAGCAGTTAGTAAGAAGCATTTTGCTCAGTGAATTTGGTACTCATGAGACCGGCCTTTGCCACTGAGTTGTGACAGTGTACCTGAATTTAGGTCTGCAGTCCCCCCTTATATTTCAATCTTAGGTTGTTTGCTCGGCCAGTGGGCCTCAGCCTGTTTCTACTATGTTAAGTGCCTTGCTCTTGGGGTACTGGTCCAAGGCATGCTTTCAGTATGTTTCTTTTCTGGCCTTCATTGGTGCTGACTGAACTAGTATTGGCTCTCTGTGATTTTGAATATATTGTAAACTAAGCCTTTAACACCAGACCTTGTTCTTCAGCCCTGAGCACCACTCAGCTTACACACCTCGCATTCCTCTGCAGAATTTGTTTGGTTCTTCAGCCTGACTTCCCTGTGACTAAAGTGTGTGAACTTGACTATGTACATTTTATATTAGTTTGGGATGAGTAATCTAAGAGGCATGCCTGTTCAGGAAGAGTTTTTCACGTTTGGGAGATTCAGCAGATTACTGTTTTATATATTGTTGATTTTAGCACTTCTTTGGCTTTAGATAGCTGTATGCTGAATGAACTAATGAACCCTACTAACGCTTCGGAAAGTTTCAGATAACTTTAATTTGGTGTTACCCATGCTTTCCAGACAGGTGAGCCTCTGAGGTCTTTTCTTGTGAGATAGAAGAGTGGGTACAGCTGTTGCACATGTGCCCCACAGCTGATCTTAGCATGGTTGGCACTTTCTGGAGCTTCTGGATTACTGTGTGTGTGCAGAAGGACTGTCACATGCATTTGCAAGAGATGTGATGCTTTCCAATGTGTGAGACTTGCTGCACATGTAGCAATTGGAACATACCCATAGGCAAGTCCATGTGTTTTCCTTGTGCTGCTCATAATTTACTCCTTGGCTTTAACCCCCATTATAGGGTTGCTGGATGAATTGTCCTAGCTGGCCACAGCTTGAATACCTGTAGCAGATGAATTTGGTGTTGGAGAGACTGAAGGCTGACTTTGCTGACTTGCAGTGCAGTTATAGGTCATGATACATTTCTAATGATGCTGTTGTTAGAGGTTCTGTACAGCAGGAATTGTTTAGCAGAAGCTGAAGCAGGAATCATCTGCAAAGGCATCTTACATCAAAAGGTGACTGCGCTATAAAAGCACAGAAAGAATTGAAGAGATCTCTTTTTGTAGACATTAGTAGAATCATTGTTATTATTGTAAGCATCTAATTAAGATTTAAGATTCTTCAGTGGTGTCTCCACTCATAGCTTCCCCCTGCTTCCCAGTTCCCTCTGAACTCTCTTTAACTGTCTGTCACTTCATTGAGTATAGTTTCTTGAGATGAAAGCTTTGTTCTCCTGTAGCTCTGAGGTTTCTTCTTCATTATATTTCTAGGCAATTAACTTAATTAAAATGTAATGAATTACAAAATTAAGTTGCCATTAAAATGATTTTAATAGATTTTTGTCATTTAGGAGAACAATGTAATAGTCTGGAAAGTAAGTTTGATACTGACTTCCAAGATTCCAGCACCCACTTATCCATGCTAACTCCCTGCTTGTGGATTTGAACTGCTCAGTAGCAATCTTAGGAAATTTAAGTCTGCCCAATTGAGTATATGCATCATGAATGTTTTTTTCTGCAGTATGATGATGTATATTAGATACATCACTCTTGGCTTATGAGCAATCTTAGGGGCAGTCTTTGGTCAGCAGGTAAGGCACAGATCTTTGGAATGGAAGCCTTTTCCTGGGGAGGATTTTTTAGTCAACCACTTGCTGTCATATTTTCTTAGTAGAGTTACCTTTCATCCAGATCACTGGTCAGCTACCTCACTGCTGACTCAAAGCAGGACCCCGTAATAGGACCTGACCTATATGCTCTCCTGACCTAAAATGCTCTCATTCCTCTCCTCACTCCCCTCCTCCCTGCCCACCCCCAACAAAATATGGCACTGGTGAAAGATACAGATTTTTGGTTTTACTGATAGAGTCTGTTCTCTAATACTTTTCAGTAGGTAGACAGGGTTTATACAGTGTACAATACTTTTACCCTGGCATTTAGATTAACTAGAGATGTGTGCTGGAGCTTTGTTGCCTTCTTTATTGCAGACAGTTCCTTAAGATTCCAGATACAGTTCGTGACCAGTTGGGAGAAAACAGATTACAGAGTATTTGGTGTACGTATGAGGAGTGGTCATTCACCAGCTGGACTGGTGAGTCCAGTTGTGAGTTAGGAGTCAGAACAGGCAATATAATTGCAATAAGGAATGTAAGAGAAAGAAGTCTGTATTGTAGTCATTCAGCCTTTAAGATAGCATTATGGCTAATATTCAAAGATTAATCACAAACTTTGCATGTAGGCAGTTGATCCCTCCCCCTAATAGAATGGCTTAACATGTATTAATAGTAAAAACAGAGGTTTCTACCACAAGAACACTGTATAATCTCAGACTTCCAGTCATGACTGATTGGGAATCAGTGCTATAGAGAGTGGCTGGAAAAATGGTAATGATAGAAAGGTGGTGAGACTAAATCCATAATATGGAAATAAGAAAGCAAATTCAATCTTCAAGGGATTTGATCTGGAGAGAGATCGCAGGTATTAAAGCTAGCCAGATATATAAGCTCCCAGCTAGTCTGCTGACATGTACTCTACCACTGTCTTGGGAATTTGACAACTCTAAGACTGAGTGTATGTAGTGAGTGATTTGCCTATATGCAAGTGAGCTATCTCTTTCTCCAAGCCCAAGGAGGTTTCTAAAACACCTATTCCAGTTATTCTCATTTGGAGTGAACTTGAATATAAAGCCAGTGAAAGTGCCCAAGATGGCTGTCTGTCTCCCTGCCGTCAGTGAATGCCCCTACGGACTCTTTCACCTGCAGACCTCCATTTCAGAATCCTAATACGAGAAGCTGTTTCCTCCCTGCAGCTCTGCCCCTTGCGCTCTCGGCCTCTACTGGGCAGTGCCTGATGTGTTATGGAGGGGCAGCAGGGCTGGTTGGCTTTGTGTCTCTTAAGCCTTGTACTCCTAGTTATGTGTCCTCAAAAAAGATGGAAGAGAAGGAGAGAGTGAGTGAAAACACACATGTTCATACCTACCCTTTTGTAGGGCAAGCCTCAGGCTAAGCCAAAGGATGGGAGAGGGTTGAGGTCCTGTGAATACCTCCTGGATTCTTTTCTCACTGTGTCATTTCCTTTCAGTGGTGCTTGGTTCTGTAAGCTCCCTTGGGTGTGTTCACAGGCTGTCAGACCTGTATTGTGAAAGAGAAATTAGACACTTAAGCTTGGTAATAATTAACTTCTATAGCCTTGTTTGCTACCTCTTTGTCATGCTTTTATTGTAGTTTGTTTGCTCACTTCTGAGGAAATTCTTCTTGGCATTTTATCAGTTTTTGTGAATCTGAGTAAGTGAAGAATTAAACCATGGGGTTCAGATGCAGAGGGAGGGTTTTGTTCTTTGTCAAGTGACCTGCATAAACATGTATCAGGGATGGGTGGAGTGCAGCGGCAATGGCAGTGAAGTGGAAACATAATAAACAGGTTTCCCATAGTGTTTCTTGTAAAGCAGTTGCTTGAAAAACCTCTAATCATATATTCCAGACTGATAACCTTCTTGTCCTCAGCTGGGTGAGAAAGGCTTGAGTGAATTGTCCTGCTGTGCTGTTTGTGTAACCTAGGCTGAGCGCTGTGAAAAGGTAACTGGAATCTGGCCTCGCCAATACGGACACTTCAGGGCAAATCACCACTAGAACAAAGAGTTTGGTATTCAACTGTTGTGCTTATTGACAGAAAATGTTGAAAACCATGATTTTGAATCAGTCGCCATTAAAGAGTACTTTTCCCAAGGAGTCTTTTAAACTCAGGCTTCTGGGTTTGAAGATCTTTTCTATACCCACACAGTGCTTTGGAAAACACCGGTGCCTGCCAAGCAAAGTGTTGCTTGCCAAAGAATAAAAAGGACTAATTCACAATTGTTGAGGGCTACTTATTTAGTGTATGGGTGTGGGTTTTGTTTGTTTGGGGCAGAGAGAAGATTGGTAGTGAGGGGTTTTAAGTGGAATGTCATTTCTGGCTAGTCCTTTTGTGTGCAGAAAAAGATGTTTTTTGTCTATTTTTGCCTTGGGGATCATATCAGAGGCCATGCTTGGTTCCCTCTTGAAACACTCCAAACTGACTTTGCCATACAACCAAGTTCTCCTTATCTAATGCTGAATGTGCATGATAATAAGGGTGTGCACGTGCAGCAGTGATTTGTTTCTCTATGATTTCCCATAAAAACATGTCAAGAGAGCTCAAATGTACTTAAACTGTGGATTCAAGGAATGAAATGAGCTGATTTAGTAGTGCTTTCACCTACCTTTTTTCTCATGTTGTAAAGCTTGCTCTAGTTTCTGTGTTTCTAGTTTCACGTTTCATTGTACTCAGCCAAAAAAGCCTGGACTGCTTTCTAATCTTCTCCCCGTGCACGAGCTTCAGTGCTCGTCTGATCCTCTGCTGATCCCTTACGTGCACTAGTCCAGCAGAAAGTACATGCAGCAAAAAAATGGGTAACTTTCTGCAGGGTTAGCATGCTGAAATGGCTCAGTGTGGGATCCAGTGAACAGTGAAGCTAATATGTGTAAGTGGAAACACCTGACTAGGGATCATGGGACCAAGATGTCCTGCACTTAGAGTGCTCTGGAAGTTAAAATTGATTCTCGGTGTGCCTGTTAATGCTGCTTTCAAAGACGCTATTTCGAGATTTTATTTTCCTGTGTGATCTTAGTTGAGTTACTGAAACTATTGTCTTGATTTCACAGGCAACTATGATAAATGTTCCCTTTTCACAGGCCCTGTCTCAAAGCTGGTTAGGTTTCTTGCTCACATTTCTCTGTTGGGGAATCTGTTTTAGAACCCTAATTTTTTGATGACTACAAGCTTCTTCCTGTTTTCTAACGTGCATTTTTTTTGAATGCCTAGTTTGTACCTCTAGGAATGGAATCAATGAGCATTTTTCTGTGTATAGCATATTTGTGCCAGTGTAGTCATTTACACTTCCCTCTTCTGTGCTTACTCCCTGGAAGTGTTGTGAACACTTCAATTCGGAAGGCTGAATAAGGCAGACTGCTCTTTTTGCATTGGATTCAAATTCTAATACAGATTAAAGTCATTCTTTTTGCGTTACATTTTCCATTCCACATCCTAACGGTCCTATTCTGGTTTGAAGTGCATTTTATTCCAGACGATATCTCATTCCAGGCATAATACTACTTTTATTTCATTGTTGCTGATAATTTTTCAGACAAATACTGACAGAGAATTTGGATGACTTGTAGCAGTAACCTGCAAGATAAATTTATCTACCTAACCTTACTTAAGAAAAGATAGCATTGATATGATTTGAGTCCATCTAGATATCACTTACTGTCTCCATACTTGTCTTAGTATTACTTCATAGTTGTCTCCTTTCACATAGTTGTATACCGTTTGTTTAGGTTGTTTTCTCTAACATATGGATTATTTTGTTTTTGGAGTTCCTTAAATAAATCCTGAATGAAATCGAAGAATCAGATTCTTGGGCATAGATTTGAGCTGGTACTAGGTGGTAAGACCAGAACGTATGTCAGTGCAGTAGATACAGTAGAATTCTTATAGTCATCGTCAGTTGACAAAGTGAGTCATAGCTAACTTTCTAAAAAACATTTCATGTTTTATGTTACACTTTCTCCTTGTTTATATTATCACAGGAGATTTGATTTGGGGGATTAAAAAAGTGGCATGAGAAAACAATAGTAGCTGAAGGAAGGAATGCTGATAATTCTGAAAGCCTGCTGTGATCGCTCACATCCATAGTCAGTGCAGAAAAGGCTGCAGCAGTCTCTGTGGTATGTCTGTACAGCGCTCACTGGTGTCCTCTGAAAGGCCGCTTCAGTGGTGTAGTTCTCCCTTTTTCTGTTCGGATTGATTGGTACAACTCTTTCCAAGGCCCCTGTGAACTGGTTCAAGAAACTTATCTGAATTCAAAAGAACTGTAGAAAGAGGAGAAAGGCTTGGGTTCTTTTAAACTGAGCAGTTCCCTGGTCTTGCTTGACGTATGTGGCCCTCCAGAAAACAGTACATAGGCAAGCTGCTCAGGTGTCACTGCTGCACAGAGAGCACCTGTGGAAGCGCTGCCTGAGCTGCCGGGGTAGAAGTTTGGTAGGTGAGAAGGTCCTAAGTTGTTGGAGCGTATGTTAAGATTTCTAACCATTACAAACAGAGGTGTAAAAAACTGGCAGATTGCACTGTAGATCTGCCACTTACTGCACAGAATACTAAAGATTTTCTGGTGGCCAAAATGCTGTGTATACCTAGTTTTGCTTAAAACAGGTGGGAATATAGCATGAGCTATGTACTGAAGAATGTCTAAACGTGATGATGGGAACAAAGAGTATCGCACAAACGGCCTGCTAGTCTGTGCTGCGCAGCACAGGCTGTCGTGCTCTACCTTCCCTTTCAGTGCTGGGCATATGGAAATGAACAGTGAACTTTGCAGATTGGGAAAGACAGCCAATACATGTGCAGTGAGAAACTCAGGCATTTCAGCTGTTAGGTTTGAATATGAGAGGCTTTGACTTAGAGTTCTTTTTTCATATCTGAAACTTGATGATTGCTGATTGTTTTCTTTCTTTTTGTAAACGTATTTCCTTTAAGTACTGTAATTATCCTGTGTCCAAATTCTGCTCTCAGTAAAAGTAACATTTTCCATGAGAAAGAGTGCTAACTATCATTATCCCCATATCCGTGCATGTTGCCTGCTGCATTTTCTTGGAGTTTCAAATGACTGAGGCCTTCTTGATTTCTGCCCAAAACAGTTTTGTGGTGTTCGTGGCTGTAAAAGAAAAAAGCATCAGTTTCAGCTTTGTTACATGGCTGTTTCTATGGATTTATGTTTGTTTAAAATAATCAGGATTTACTCAACATACTAATCTGAAAATTATTAATAATTTGCATGTCTGTAGGCTATTACATCTTGAAGAAACCAAAGCATACTTTGAGAACATTTTTTTTTCTCTGATGACGTACAAAATACAGCTGTTTAGTAGTGCAGATAATGTTCACTAACAGTACCAGATAAAAACAAACAAGAAGGCAGAAATGCAATATTGAGAAAAATTCTAATTTTCTTTTTAATGGAAAAAGAGTTATTCATATCCCTGAATACCCATCTTGATAAAAATTAAAAGTATTAGTATTAGAAGAGGCTGAAACTGTGCATCAGAATTGTGTGAACTGCTGAGAACATTTCAGTATTGCTGTATCTTCGTATCAGTATCTTCAGTGTAATAATTATTATTGTTTGTATGTTTGATCCTTGAATCAGTGTATTCAACTTATGTAAAAAATTATGAAAGTCACCCAATTCCTATATTTCAACTTGCAGTGCCCAGTTTATACATGTAGGGCCAAAAGCTTTATGAAGAAATGTTTATTTGATATTAATAAACATTTGGAGGAGTTTTAACAGGATTATGCAAATTGTACAGCCTTTTCCATTGCTTTTGACTCCTACATCAGCTCTTTGTCCAGATAATCACATGGTGGTGAATATGGGAGCTTCCTTAGCAGTTTTTATGTTGTACATGCCTGTTTGGGAGTAAATATAGGAACCAAGATTCCTTTTATCCAGAATAATTTTTAGAGATATCTGTGGATAAGTAGATTTTTTTTAATTGAAATAGTGATTAAAAATAACCTTAAGCCACCAGAAGCTGAGCTTCCAGAGGATTCCTTTATTGCTATTACAGGTCCAGTTGAATCAGTTGTGCTATGAATTTGTTCTGAAAAATTGTGTGTTGTAGAGGAAGGTCTACAAAGGTTAGAGATCAAATTCTTCTCTATGAAATGATGCTTTCTGCCTGCCAGAGTCACCACTTAATTAAAAAAAAAAAAAAAAAAAAAGCACACACCCACAAGGAGTTAAAATATTTTTGTCTTAAGTCGTCATGTCTGGCCGAGGAGTGACCTCAACCTTCTGCTGCTTCTTCTGCTCTGAATCATTGTTGGGATACTCACGTGCTCTAACCAGGCTGAGGTAATTTATGGTGCCAGAAATTGTTTGTCTTTTCATGTGTCTTGGATGGCTAAATGAATACAACCTTGACATTGTTAGAAAGGGCACAGCTACACCCATTTACTGTAGGTGTAGTAGCAGATTAACCACTCTGACTACTTTCATGTGTGTAATCTTTCTAATCTTGATCTGGTGGCCATGTTGCTTTTCTCCTTTGGCACGTAGGCAGAGCTTGACCGTGGTTTTAATTGTGAAGCTGTTTTTACAGTAGTAGGTGCAGACAAGAATGTATTTCAAGGAATTTGAGTATCATGTAAAATGTTACGCTGGCACGGTTAGACTGCATTTATGTGAAACCCCCAAAACAATATATTTGGATTAAAAATTTATTGAAGTGAGCCTTCAAAAATGTTTGAGAGCAGTGCTTTTCATACTCACCCAAATTCTGTGAACTAAAATTAACAAAAAACTTAATGTAGTCACTGACGAATCCAACACACAGTTTTGGCAGTGGTCAAATTAATACTTCAGAGGGAGAAGAGAGGCTGGAAGCAAAGAAATTCTTCCCTGATTGTTGTATCCTTGCATTTGTGGTCAAAACCATAACTTGCAGAATTACAAAACTTACTAATGAGAAAACTGTTAACACCTACCCCCACTATTACTCTGTTAATGTGTGAATGAGAATTGCCTTTTTTTTAAAGACAGAAAGGAAAGCTCTCCTCTCCTCTGATGTGCTTGTGAAGTGCATTTCCAGCCAGGCCGTTTTCACTGTGCAAGGTGTGCGTATTTGGGGTCCTAATGGTTTTGTTCTCTGTTTTGGCAGTGAGGGTAGAGAACATCCTTCAGAAATTCATTGGTATCTTCTTAGTAGCTTTCAGCTTTTTATTTTCTTCTACCAGTTTGTGATACTGTATCTTAAGCTTTGATGGTACCTCTGAAAGGGAGAAGCACAGTTACTTACACAGCTCTGTCTTCCCTAGATTGTTTTCCTGAGCTTATAGTTTCTTGTAATGGGGCTTTCCTCTACTCTCCCTCCCTCTGTGCTTTTACCCACTTTATTGCGTCAATCTAAAACGGATCCAGGACGTCTAAACTCTAGTCTAGCCAGCAGTGGCAAGCTCTGCTGAAGGAATATTTTGTTGCGTGACATGAATATACTAATGAAGTAGCTCAGTACTATGTTAAATGTGGCAATACAAACTGTGGTTACATCCTGCTTGTACTCTGGAAAAATAAACAGAAGCCTTACATTTAGAAAACAACATTGGGATCAAAAAATAAAGGGGCAGTTGCCATTAGAGCTGCATCCATGAGCTTATTCTATCATATAGAATTATGTTATTTTGCTCTTCTGCTTTATATAGGTTTTTGTGCTGCTTGCAGATATGCTTGTCATATCTGAGCATGAAATGATGTTCAAGTCATCAAGGCATTAAATGATATTACTTATACCTGTTTCATATGTTTTATTCTCTTCCTTATGTTTTTTCCAGTTCATGCTATAGATCTACTTCCAATAGACACTCTCTAGTGTTTGTACTAGGTGATACCTAGGAGGTGCTTCATGTACGTGTTCAAGTATAAGACGTTCCTTAGCCTGAAACTGTAGAATGAATTTCCACAAGAGCTGTGACCGTGTTGTTGCTCGCTTCTGTCTCATGTCCCTGTCACATCTGCAATAAATAGAGAGTAAGGGAAGGTGAGAGAGAAGTGAAAAACGTCAGGGTAAAAGGTGTCAGTACACAAACATACCTTTTGCTTGATAGGGCCAGAGAGCAAACATTGTGAGTCAGGCAGACAGTTATGGCACAACGCACTGGTGCGAGAGATCCGAGCATCTTCTGACCTAGTCTGATGGCGTGATATGTTTGCTGTGTGAAGTGGGTATTTCTGGAGGGGGAGTCTGCACTGAGGTGCGATAGTGTGGATTATGAGAAGTTTTCATTGCCTTTCCTGTGACCAGATCAAGTACAGCATTCAGTATCAGAGGTAGCAAAGATAAAAGCATTATGGGTATAAATGAAAGATCTGGCTTCATCTTGTGATTTTGGGGAAGTAATTGTTGTGATTAACATTTTAGGAACTTTGTACTATGTGTTTAGTCTGTGAAATAATAGAGTATTGAGAGTGGAGGGACTAGAAGAGGCCTGTAGGTGAAATTCTGTCAGTTTTGCTTCTCAAATAGCAGATCTCTGATGCAGTCCATGTGTTCAGCCTTGCTTGGCTTAAGGTAGAGTTTTCATACTGGGACGAGTAATCACATCCAGAGAACTATTATTTTGCAATTTAGCACTAAGATGCATGCGCAGAGTTAGCTGGAGAGGACTCATTGCCTTTGTACCTACGGAATATAATCCTTTATGTAATTTGGGGGGTTACTGTTTTGTTTGATTTCAGTGCTCTTATTCACTCAAGACACAAACACCTTCTTCATACATACAATGTGTGAATGAAAACCTGAACCAGACTGAAAGCAGGTGTTCCTGTTACAGAGGGGAATGTTAGAACAATATTTATAGGCTATTCCTTTTTTACTTTTATTAAGTTATATGATGTTTTTGCAGAAGGTGGAAGTTGAAGTAGAAAACAACAAAATCCAGCTATATCTAGAGGATCAGCTTCAGCCCTGCTGCAAACCTGCCCATCCAAATGGGCATGCACAAAAGATGAATTTCTTCCTCTTCACCTAGTAATTTTTAGCTTGTTTTGGGTCTGGTTCTGCTACTTCCATAGTGCCCTGTTCAAGTGGCAAAACCAACAGTGGCTACTTTCCATAAGCAATCCTATTTATATGTAATGAAACCATTCAACATGCAAAATACTATTCAGATTTGTGGAATGGGGTGCTTGGATGTTGTAAAAGAGGTAGGATACAGACTACATGCTTCTGCCTCTATATTTTTCTTTTATTTCTGTCTCAGTCCATCTCATTGTCACTCTTTCAAGGGTGACTGTAATAGTTCTTGAGGCTGTGAATGAATGGAAGAGTTTAGCTGGATTTCTCTGTAACACTTTGTAAATGGTGCTCAGGCATGGATGAGCATGTTTATCTAGTGAATGGATTTGATGTGTTTGCTTGTCCTGTAGTAACGGCAATGAGAATGCTTAGATGGCACTTTGTTTTTTTCTCTGGCAGAAGGAAGGTTGCTGCAAATTGCTTTGAATGCTCCTTCAAGTTGTTTTGTGAATATAGCGTGTATGTGCCAGATTGAGACCTCTTCAGCTAGGATTATGCTGATGATAATGTGGGAAATAGATGAGCAAGTGTTTAACTGACACATATGGGTACAATGTGTGGTTAGATATTTAATCAGAAACACTTAATACTCTTCTTTCTCAAGTAACAAGATCAATTCCTTTTGTTCTGGAAGGAATGGGTTTTAAGTGTTGGTTTGGTCAGAAAATTGACTAAAACCGGTCTTAGTTCATGTACTGTTTTGGAAATCAGATATCTTCTTTTTATTTACATAAGTACATTTTCTCATATATTGGTTGAGGAGGACTCCTGCGACTAAGAAAACAACCGAGCTAGGCTGTGTTCTCTCTCATAATTAATCCTTAAGTTCAAAGTGAAAAATCGTTTCGTTACTGGTGTGATGTCAGAGACAGGGCTCCATGTAGAATTAGTAGGCTGGTCGTATTTAAAAAGGCCCCCTGCCCCTGATCTGTAAACTGAATGTGTTAGGCTGGAATCACCAAGAAAAAAGACTATTGAGCCTCTTCATAACTGTTATATGTTTGCTTTTCTGGTATACACAGCAGCTTTAAGGTACAGCTGTGTTCAGGAAGGGAAGAATTAGCCATCTTTTCCAAGAAGTAGCTTTTAAATTTTGAGAAGCGCACCTACTTTACTTAAAGATGTGAAGCGAGGATTTATTGTAATTTTATCCATTCAATATCAGTATAAAATTCCTTTTAAAGGGTTGCTTTGGAGCACTAGTTAGCACTGCAGCATGCAATTTTTTTAAATTCTGTTGCTCTGTGTTCTGATTTCCATGATACCGTTCTTTAGGGACAGCACATTTGTTACAGGAGGCTGAATTGTTTCCTTTTGCAAAGCTTTACCGTCTCTGAAACTCCCACTGGCTGCTATCCAGAAAGAAAGATTTGTTGTTTCTGCCCAGTGCCTGCAAATATGTGGTGATATTTATATCCATTGAGTTGTTTTCGCTGTAGCTAGATCTGGTGAAACACTTGTGGCTGAGGCTGAGAACTTTGAAATCAAATTCTGTCCTTGAAGACATATTCTGACTTCCATCGCCTCCCTGCCTGCCTGCTGGGTGGGAAGGAGGATTGTCATAGTCAAACATCAACCCTCTTGGAGGGGAAAAACAACACGGCTTTTCAGAACGACAAAACTTCAGTTTTTGAAAGCACAATACCATTTAATCATGGAGGAAAAGCAGAATATTGGCAAGTTAAGGTCTAAACTGGGGCATAAAAGGTGATTCATGGTACTTTCTGTTGGTAGAAAAGCACAGTTCTGTGTAGCTGTACAGTTGTGTTGGAACAGAAGACTTCATAGACTGGGACTCCTGAAAGACACATCTGCCACGTTCTTCTTACATTTTTTTTAAACTGGTGACAGCAGAGAAGGGCAGACGTCTCACTTCCATGCAGACTTCTGTGCCTACTTTTCATTTTCCTCTGCAAGAAGCTTCTGCCAGGGGGTGGGGGGGACCAGTGACAAAAATTACTTTTTTTGGGAAACATTTCCAAGTTTGAAAACAGTACCCACACAATGTTTTTGTAGCCTAATTTTTGCTTAACTTAAATTTCAGATGAAGATCAGGTGAATCACGGTCTATTTATTTACCACTTCTCCAGATAGGATTTAATAGAATGGACATCTCAGATTTTTCCATATGGTGGTCCTTTTGTTAACATGATAATAAACTTTTGGTTCCTAGTTGATATATCATAAATAAAGGAAGGTCATGGCTTCTTGAAACCTGTTTGCCACATTTGGGCTTGAAAATTCATGGTCTAATTGGTAGATTAGGGAACCGCGCAAGTTTGGCCATGTTCCTGGCTTTGCTCTACATTTTCTGTATAACCTAAAGTAATGAAAATGGTCAGTGTACCTGCAAAGTTTCCCAATCTCTGAAACAAGACTTACAGATATTTTTAAATGGACTTCTGGCGATCTTTAAGTCAGTAAAATGCTTAGAAATTCCTTTGAAAGGGATACATAAAATTATGTTCCTTGAATATACATGCCCTTTTAACTTACAGTTTTCAAATGGCATTATGGCATTAGATCTGGATATAATTTGTACTGGAGAAAACATACACAGCATAAAGCTTTTTGGCTTCATTCTGTACATGTGACCATAACTGGCTGAAGAGCTGAGCACCAGTGAAAGGATATGGTAAATTTTCCTTGGAGCTGGCAAATGTTCCTATATTTGGAACTTGTAAAACCAGACTAGATGATACACTGGAAAATATATTGCAGAGAAGAGTGCTTTATTAGTAGGAAAGTAGGCTGGGTATTCCTATAGGCCTTTCTGTGTACAGCCAACGAAGTTCTAAATGATCATTATTTTAGTTCACCTTCTTTTTCCAGGTTTTATTGGATGTGACCTAGAGAATGACTGAAACCCTAGCTCTTATGCCAATGAAAATGGCAATCAACACTTCCTTGTTTAGTTTCCCTTGCTAAGTGCAGAGGAAGACTTCAAGGGTGTAGTTAAGAAAATGATGACTCTGTGTGTGTGTGTTTATTTTTTTCCAGCTGAAAACTTAGAGGCATTTGCCCAGTAGGGTGGAGTAGAAAAGTTATCTTGATTGTGTAACTGCAGCCTTTGGCTCTGCAGCCTTGAGAACACTTGAGCAATATATGACTGCCGTTTGCCGTTGGCTAGATAGATAATGTTGTTGTTTCTAGGTTGTGGATTGTAGACCAACTGTAGCGCAAGCCAATGGCATGGGGCTTTCTCGTACTTGCAACATCACTGGTTTTCCAACAGTATGACATGCTCTGCGTACAGAAGTTAAATTTCAACTGAAACGCCTTTTACTTAGGTCAGTCATCAATTGGGCAAAACTCTGCTCATTACCTAAGTCAGCAGAGTGTCTGTCAGTGCAAGTACACAGTATACAACAAAATCGTTTTGAAATACTACACCACAGGGTTATGGCTGTTAAATTCTTCTCACTGCAGATTCTTAACCAGCTCATCTCCAATGCGAGTTTCTGGAACATCTTCCTAGAGCAGTTATGGCTGGGGTGGCAGCAAGGAGCTAAAGGACTGGAGAGCCTGGCCTAGAGTCTGCAGAAAGGAGTTCAGTGGGCCTTGGGTCAGACTTGCGAAAATGATTGAGCGTATGGGTGCAGATGGATACAGTTGGGCCCACTTTGAGTAGTGTATCTGAAATGCTTGGGCTGGTTGAGCTTTAAGACTCTCGATGTGAGAGTTTGCTGAGGGGCCTATTCCAGAGGCCTGTGTGTACACGTACGTGGTGCTTTCAGCAAGACTTTGTGCCTGTGGTTTTGTCCGAGTCTGAAGCTTTTTTTTTTTCTTTTTTGGAGAGTTCCTCCCCCCTCCCCCCCGAAATGGCCGATACAAGTCTACAAATTCTGAGAATGTAGAAATTGATTTAATCCAATTAAATCTCCTAGGAAGCATATCCTGTGGTTCAAGCTACTTTCTTTTGCTTAACAGCATGAACCTAAGTGTTCTGGAAGGAAAAGAATTTCGGGTCTGATCTGTTGACCACCGAAATCAGTGGGAGTCATGTACTGATTTCTGTTGTGCTGGCCTAGGCAAGTTTTTGCAATACAATAGCTAAGACTTAATCTCATCCTAGTTTGGTATTTCTGAAGCATTTTTGGAAGGATAAATGTCTGTTTAAGGAAGCGTTTCTAGTTTTGTCAAACTCAAGTAATACAGGACCGGGTCACATTACTAAAATTGTCCTTGTTTTTACCTGTCAGGAAGTTGACAAGTAGAATGACTTAAGCCAACATTCCTGGTTCACACTTATTTTTTTAACATCACTCAGTGTTTAGATGTCCAGAGGTCCCAACCTCACCTATTCTGTGATTCTTTACTCAAGAGTTGTTGAGAAACAGTAGGTCCCATTGCAGCTTATTTGTGCTGGACCGGCAATAAGCAGTGATTTGAACACCTTTTTTGTTATTTGAGATAGCATGAGCTGAAATTCAGTTAAGAAGAGTGAATTTATCGTATGTGTACCTGTGTAGGTACGGTTACAAAGGGCTGGAAGAGAAATGAATGAGTATTCTGAGTTGAATTTTTCAGCATGGAGATGGGGCCGGAGCTGTGCCGCCATGAAGAGTGGCTTGGACCTTTGGTACTTCTCTCCTGCCTTTCTTGCAGTGCTGTCTCTCTAAGTCCGAGCTCTCCAAATTTCCTGGCAGGTAAACATGGCCTGTTGGGTAGTGATCACATTATGTCAAGTTTTGTATGCCCTTCTTGTCAAGGGATCAGAAAATTCCCTGGTAATTTTTACCTGCAGCTTTGGAAAATGTTCTGGTGTCACAGAAGGCAGTAATGCCAGCTCTTTGATGTTTATGCTAGCTGTTTTTTCTTTTTAATAATCAGAGCAGGAGAAAGTGTGTTGAATTAGCTGCATGATGGAAGTAGAGGAATTCATTAAAGAAAGTAAAATGAATACTACTCAACTTTCAGGCTTTCAGGTAGGACTCACAAAGTAGTAATCATCTTTTAGTTGTTTTTAATGATTTCTTTTGTGGCCCTTCCCTTGTCCACGAAACTGATATTTACTGTTAGTGCGAGTGAGCGTCAGAAAATGAGCAATGCCACTGAGGCTTTGAACAGCACAAATATTAACCAGAAGCTTTCTGTTGTAATCTCTGATGTGTTTGTCAAGACCGGGGAAAAGGCAGCCTGGATGAATGAGGATATTATGTTGGTACTATGTGGTCTTCACTTGTAGGTTGGCATTTCAAGTACCACCCAGCTTGGTGGTGATGGCAGTTGTGTATCCTAGGCAAAGTTAATCAGTAAATGTTTGACTTTATGCAAGGCTTTAGAGAAACTCTAAGTCTTGGAGCAATATTAGGCTCTTTCTTTTATCTGACTGGAGGTCAGAGCAGGGCACTGAGTCTGTGCCTGCAGACCAGAGGCAGTGTGCACAGAGGCAGCTGATCTGTGGCTGGTTTACATGCCACCTTGAGATCTCTGTGGCTCATTATTTTTTGTGTCAAACTTTACATGCACGACACAGTGCTTACATACACATTAGTCAGATTTCTCTGTTTCCCCTGAGAAATAATGCTCCCTTACAACTTCTTCCCCCTAGCTCTAAAGGTAAACCTGAGATGGGAAGGATCCCAAACCCAAAGCCTTCGCTTAACTGCTTAGTCAGGTGAGGTGGATCTGAGCCTTACCCTCCCTATATTGTGGTTCCCATCTAGAAGGGAGTATAGTACTGTTTTATTACTCTACAGGAATGGATGGTTGGTTACTTAGGCTGGCAGACATTTATATAGTTCCTCATTATCACAACGTGTGTGTGTCCAAGGCAGATGAATAAGGGGTCTGGTATGAAAATGCAGATGTGCAAATTTGTGAACGTTAGCTGGGCATATGAATGTGCATTTGAGACACGGATTCACCAGGGTGACTGGTGGGGCTGCAGACCCCTTAGCATTGTTGCACAGCACAATGTCCATAATCTGGGTCACTGGTACAGAAGTGGTTCAATGCGTACTTGAATCTGCATGGCTACATAGTGTTTTGGGAGTTTGTTCTCCTCTGGAAATAGTGGCGCTTTTGTATGTAGATCCATTTCTGCTTTTAGTGAATTAAATGAGTACCAAAGCCACAGTACAATGAGATGTCACGGCTCATCAGCAGCCTCAGGGATGACTTGTCCCATATCACCTTTTCTGGCTTTACTGTGTTCATCCTGGCATCCATTTCTGTAAGAACTTCAGTCACTAAGCAAATGCTTTTAAATCTGATGTTCAATAGTTTCGGTATTACATATGAAGCTTCTGTATTTAAGTCTCTGTTAAACTAAAGAATTGGACAAATGATGTCCTACTCAAGAGTAGCTGAGCAATCGGTAAACACAGTAGAGGAAGACTTGTATCATTGATGACTGAAGGGTACAATTTTGTTAATTCCAGAAGTACTATCAGGAAAATTTTCAAGTCAGATTTTTCTTTCCATTATTGAGAATGAAAAATGCATAAGGAGAAGTGATTCAGAAATCAGGTGGTGAAAAAGGGATTAGGCAAATTCATGTGCAACATGTCCATAAACAAATTCTGAAGGGAATAGCAGGAGGTATACACTGTAACAGCCCTAACTTAAGGATTGTAGTTGCTAAGGGAGTTCAAGGGGAACAGCCAAACCACTTTCTGCAGTCCTCTGTGCTTACGTGTTGCCACTTACTGGGCATTTTCCATATTTCTAATAGAGGTACTTGTTACCAGAGTCCTGTATGTTATAGGACGTGCTGTGAGAGGTGCAGAAATCCACAGATGAATGTTGACAATAAAAAGAGACAATTTCTGTATCCACTGAATGCAGTGGACACAGTTGTTTTGGAATGAATTACATAGTCGTTTGCTGCAGGTTTTTTGGAACAGGATAGTCAGGTTAAGTGTGGTGTCAGTATATTTGTCTGGGGTTGTACAGGACATGATGTGTAGTATGACCTTCATCTGTGAATAGAGCTTATGGATGCTAGCGTAATGTATATGATAATGTTCCTCCACAGATCTGTATTCTGGTCTCCTATGTGGATCAGTGTTACAGGAGCAGGATCTACTGTAGGCATAAAACCAGATTTTTGGTAACTGGGAGAGAACAGTGAAGAGTCAGATTTTAATCCAATAGAGCACTGTGTTGAAGTAGCAGTCGCAGATCCTGCTCTCAGCGTGGTATTCTGTGCAGATGGAAATTTTTGTATTTGATGTCTCTATATAAGCTGATACTTGGGCAAGAGGAGTCCTGTCCTTGCTGTGCTGTAGAGTCAGGCTTCCTTTTTGCTTAGTCTGTAGCACTGAGAACGTTACATGTTTGTTTTGTTTTTCCTCTGCAGGTGCAAAACATGGACAAAAGGCACAGAGAGGCCAGGTTTCAGCCTAGCCCGTAGTTTGGCTGGGGGGCAGTCTCTTTCTGAAGTGAGAGCTGCGAGTTTGAATGCACCTAGTGCAGGCAGGTGCTTGGGATCAGCTTTAGGGACAGAGCTCTACCTTCTGGGCTGTGCGGGAGGATTGGTCCCCTCTTGTGCATCCAGAGTATTTGCCTAAGATCTGCAGGTGCTTAGCAGCAGCCTGAACCTTAACCTGTTGACTGCTGCCTCGTTCTGGATACTGCTAGAGACTCGTATTAGATTTGATCACAATATTGTTGCTGCATTTGTGAACTGTACAAGCAGTTCTTTAAAAACTGGATTTGAATTATATATTGTGTTACAAAACAGCTATAGATATTAACTGAAGTATTGCTAAATACGTGATGTTTCCAAAGTTTTCCTGAAGGCATCAGTGACTGTGCAGATTTGATAGTTTTGATAGCAGCTGGTTTTAACAGTTTCTTAGCTGTATTAGGAAAAAGCTTTGTACTTGATACCAGTCACTTCTGAGCAATAGGCCTTCTTCATGGTTGAACTACAGCAATATCTTAAGCGTAATGAGTGTCATAATTTACATGAATTTGCAAAGCATACTTTTTAAAATCACATGAGCTAGATGCTAAGGAGGTGTTCGTTGTTCAGAATGGAAAGATGTGTGAACAGCTATCAGTACTTTTCCATCAGTGCCCGCACAGAAATTGGAATTAAAAAGTGACAAGGAAAGCCTTCCAGCTGCTAGTAAATATTTCTTTTCCCTATTAGCTTCCAAAATGCCAATCAAGTTTTTTTTAAATTCACTGTTAAGAAGGGTATGTCAGCATGTCCAGTGTAGTGTGGTAGGGAGCGAATGCTTTTTTGGCCTATACGTTTACGTTTTAAATACTCTTTTTCAGGAATCACAAGCTCAAACCCTCACAGGGTTAGTTGCACCCTCCATCCTTGCACAGCAGGTCTGGGTACTCCCGTGCTCTCAACAGCTGAGCTGGTCTTCCTCACTGTTTATTTTCCTTCAGTGCTTTTCTTCACCTTGATGCTGCATTACTGTGGTCTGAAAAAAAGTCATCTGGTTAACTCTGCTCTAGCAAGCAGAATGCATTTTATTTTTAGGCAGTCTTCTCTGAGGTAAATATAGACGATGAAATAATGCCCCTCCAGAGTACAGCTCTTTGTAGAAGAGTAACTAAGTTGAGTGTTGTCTTGGTATTTGCATGCTTACTGTCTGACGTCCGTCTTCCTGTGCTTGGAGTTATTTGCAGAAGCTATGTGTGGTAACCTCTCTAAATTTTTCTTCAATCAATCTCTTATTTAAACTGATTGTTTTTCTCCTCTTTTGGACCTTTTTCCAGTCAATAATTTTTGGAGAGCTGAATGCAACGTGGCATGTTGCCGATTCTAAAAGCAAATGGGCTATCGCTATAGACAGTATGAACTATCCATGTTGCCTGCTCTCAGGTTACGAGTTTGCCACATCTCCTAAGATGGAGCACATGGGGCTGCTTGAAAGAGCAGTCTCCACAGGAACCCTCGATGATGCAGGGCATCGCAGTGGGGGAACAGCAGATTTTGGAATATGGTTTTGGAGAATCCTGAAAGGCTTAAAGGCACCTTTTGTGAAGGAATATCAAGCCAGGACTCAGACTAGTTGTTGTAAATAAAGTATTTCTTTGAAATTTTCACACAATTTGTTGGTCACTGAATTGGTGCACTACTGAATTTCACTTTCCCATACTGTCCTTGCTATATAATTGATGGATTTTAGCTTTCTGTGATAAACAGCTGGGTAACATGTATGCTGTTGAAAAGTGACTTTCTTCTGACCTCAGGTGTGGCTACACTTCAAAGACAGCCGAGAACTTACGGTTTACATACAGGGTTCATCCTATAACATCCAGGTGTTTAAAATACTTAAATGTCTGTTTATTTTGAACACTTTCTTTGAGGTTGTAATTGCATAACATCTTTAAATGGACAGTGTTACTGAAAAATCAGTGGCATCCTCTTTCCACAAGCTGTTTGTATACCATACTCTGTTTTTTTGTCTGTGTGCTAACATAAGTATTTGCATGCACACAAGGGGAACAGCACTGGGGGTCAAATACAGATTAAAATGGAAGTCTTCCTTTTGGCATCAATGCCCCCTTACACTGGTGTAAAATGTTAGTGGAAATAGAGAAGACTATGGAACTAGATATGTATTGTTTCATATTTTGGGATGAAAGGTCTGTAGAAATTAAGGTATTTGTATAACAGCTCTTGGCATGCTGTATGTTGGAATTTAAAGCTCTTTCCTTTAGCAACTATATGAGCAACTTTAGATATTAAAATCAAAGTCGTTTTTCGAAGTGCTGACTTTCTCTCTAGCTGCTCAAAATGATTACCTTTGACTTCAGTGATACTTGGAACAGCCACAGCTAACATGGTTTGTTTATTAAAGTCGAGCAATACCCACGCTTCACACGTGCACCTGTGCCTGAGGGGAAGAGCAAACTTGCAGAGAACAGGATAGATAGTGGAGAACAGTTTCAGTGGCCTTCCCTTAGCCGCCTTTCACTGAGCGCTGCTGGATAGATATGTTAGCAAGAGGTTCAACAGCTTGGTCTTGTTTATTTTTTACTTCTTGTTTTTCCTATTCCTCAAAACCTGATTAAGTTCTGAGATAATTGTGCTTTACCCATGTCTTAAAAATTCTATACCAGCTTCATCTGGTGACTTCAGAAAAGCTGGATATGCCACAACAAATTAATTCTTATAGCACCCCATTATAAATGTTGTTATATATTTTAAGGAACGTATTGACTCATAGTTGACCAGTCAGTCATGGAATCTTCTAATCTTGCCCAAAAAGATTTGGAGGAACTATTTTTGTCAGTAGGGAAAAAAAAACACATTCGAATGTGAGTATATTTGTCTGATTTCAATAAAGGAAAAAAACAGCATTATCTCTCAGAAGATTAGCAATATATTTTTCGCTGACCCTCTAATTTCATCTCTTCTTTAGAATTATTAGCCTCAAAGGAAAAACTACTGCTTTTGAAATATGTGACCATAACAGATTGGTTTCCTGATTAGTGCAGTTACGGCATGTCTACAGTACTGCTGCGGGCATAACTGCAACATGTGTAGGCACACCTGAACCAGCAGCCTGAGAAGTACCCAGGGTTCGCAGCGAGCCGGAGCAGTGTGCCCTCGAGCCTCTGCTGCGCTGACTCCTTTGCTGCTGGTCGATTAAAGTTAGCACCAGTATGGCTGTTTGTGCTAGGGCTGTCCAACTGCAGTGAAGATACCGCTTTGGAATATGTTTAATGATGTATTCCTGTTGTATTTGTTATTCCTTGTATTTGTTTGGGAAGGTCATTTCTACAAGAGGACCGGCCTGGGGGGAAAGTAAGTTAAGAGTCATCTTGCTCCTGATCAGGCCTAGACAGGCTTAGATCAGCTTTGCCAAGGATTCTGGTT
Source organism: Dromaius novaehollandiae (assembly GCF_036370855.1). NCBI lineage: Eukaryota > Metazoa > Chordata > Aves > Casuariiformes > Dromaiidae > Dromaius > Dromaius novaehollandiae. The sequence goes on from NC_088102.1 coordinate 38,449,809, forward strand.
GTCTGCTACTGTGCGACTAACATAGATTAAGTAGATAAATTGTTAAAATCTGTAGTCTACATATTTTAAGCACCTACAATATGGCATGTCATCTGAAAAGCCTTGTGCTTGATAGGTAAAAAAGAAGCCTTGTCATCAGGTAAAAGAGGTTTCCTGTTGAGTCAAGACTGTATACTGCCATGCCCAAGCAGAAGCGAGCACAGTGTAGCACACCACGGTAATCTCACCTTAACATCCTTGCCTCTGTTAAGTTTTCTTTAAAGGATACTGTCAAGTGTGGTTGGGATGTTACATTTCTGTGTAGACTGCTGTGCAACTGTTTTGGTACGTTACTAACTTTTTCTTTCTTATACTACACAGAATTTTCAGTGCACATTAACATGATGGTTTTTAATTTGTGGTTATATACTGAAAAGTGGTCACAAAGGTCATCATCTCCCATATGCGTTTACTATGTGACCTTTTATAGAAAATATGTGTAGTCAGCAAGTCTGAAAGTGCTTTTTCTTTCTGCTGGTATTACAAGCTCCCCCTGGGATCCCGAGAAGCCAGGTATATCCTTGAAAAATGGGGAAGTGGAGGGGAAGCACAAACAAAATCCTAACTTTGATCTGAAAATGTTCATCCCACAGTAGTTGCAAGTAATATCTAGGATTAAAATATTAAAGAAGTTAGAGAAAAAATATTTTTTTGTCTTTTATTAACCTTATATGTTTAGTCAGCTTAATATTTTTGTCTGGATAGTTAGACAGGTTTCCCACTTAAGCATTGATCTGTGGAAAAAAAACCGCTGTTGAAAACGAAAGAGCCCCACTGTTATTTCAGTATACCTCCTCTGATGCTGGAGACAGGACAGTCCAGCTTGGCCTTCTGCAGCTGCTTTCATGCTATTTGAGCAAACAGCAGTTAGGGTTTGCTTTTGTCCTTAAACCACTGCTAAAGCATTATTTTAAAGTTACTCAGAGTTGGTATATGAAATTAAAACTATCTCATGGTGCCACTTTTTACTGTAGTCACATGCTAAATGCTGCTTCTTCTTTGAAATAAAAAGAATGTTCTGCATATCCAGTCCTGAACCCTTTTTAATTTTAAGTTCAGAATGAAAGCATTCCAGGTCGTTAAGGAAGGAGCAAGTCTGCCTTTACCATATGGTTTTCTTTAAAGGTATTTGTGCTTGACAAGTCTGCATTGTATTAAATTTGAAACTGAACTTAAATGCTGTAGTATTTGGCTCTCTTTCAGAAGGATAACCTTTGAAACACAATTCTGTAATGTGGAAAACCTGCTGTTAAGCATTGTTATTCATCTATAAATAAAATTTTATAAAAGAGATTTCACTTTCCACAGCTTTTATTAAAACAAATTTAAGCCTGGCATCAGCGCCACAACTTGTCATACGCGTAGCTGTACCATCCGTCGGTCGAGCCTGTTGTGCTAAGACAAGGAGTCTGAACTTGTACAGATGATAATCTTCCATAATGTCCAAATGGGATTTTCAGGATCCTGTCTACCGATAGAAAGAGAACAGAGCTCCAAACCCCACATGCCTTTCGTGGCTCCAGAGTTGATAGCTGTAGTCCAGGGAATTACCGGCCTGGGCAGGGGGACGTGGCTGGTCGTCCTGAGGGCTGAAAGCTCTCCTTCGTCGCAAGCGCAGTGCTGGAGCAGGGGCACTGCAGGCCTTACCCCTCTTGTACGAGCTTGCCTGTATCTCACTCCGAGACTGTGACCGGTGCTGTATGAATGGAAAGTACCAAGTCTTCAGTTTTGCTCAGTCCTTGGCCTGTTCAAAGTAGCTCACAAGAGCAGTCGTTGGTGCCAACTGCAATGTTTTGTTTTGTGTTTTTTTTGGTGATCCTGAGAAATGTCTAGTATGAACTGGACCATGACCACCCACTCATTTCACATGAGCCACAGATCGGTTGCCAGATGGCAAAGGCTAAGGAACATAAGATTTACTATACCAGCTCAGTCTGTCTGTCTTCTGCATTTGTTTATCTCAGACTAAGGCAGCACCTCCTTTCTTTTCTTATTTGCCATATCCTTGTAATAAAGTGGTGAGTCGGGAAATGCTCCCATGATGACTGCGGCAACTGTTTATATTCCGAGGTATAAGATTTCGTTGTCCTTATCTGAGTTTGCATAAATACGGTGTTGGTTTTGGTTACAGTTAGCCAGCTCTTTTCCTAGAGGAACATTGTGTTACAATTTTGTCCCAAACTGGGTTCTAGAAAAAAACAAAAACAAAATGCAACTCCCTCTTCCCCAAGGTTTGCAGACACAAGCCAACAGAAATATTCCTGTTGCTCTATAGAAACTCTGTTGCTATAGCAAGTAATACACATTGACAATTTGCCACACAAATGTTTCTTTATTTGTGACACTGTTGAACTGACTAGAAACAAATACAAATTAACCAAAGTGCAGCTGTGCATTATGCTGTTTTCCAAGCTGAATGAAATGCCTAATGTAAGTCTGAAAACTAAGTTAAAATGGAAACTGCAATAGGCTGGATAAGCAATTTTTTTAGTGCACCACAATACTGATGTGGGGAGATTCGTGCTTTTATTTGAGTTGTCCTTAACAGATGGTCGAAGTATATGGTTTAGGTCCCTTTAAATTCTGCTCTCTGTCAATAGGTTTCTTTTGTTTCACAGATATAAAACTTAGAGAAGCAGAGTTAACACAAAACTGGGGCAGTAGAAACTATGTACCTTTCAAACACCCCAGTGCTGCAGTTCATATTTGTAGGGAAGATTTGAGTATGTTTCTAATCTCTTAATACTTGCCAGAAAAACCAAAAAAAACCAAAAAAAACCCAACCCCCCAAAACACAAAGCAGGAGACTTTACATTATTTCAAAAGAACATTATTTTATGCTATTTTGTTTTAGCCATAGTAAATGAAGGGGTTTCATTTGTTGGAAGAACTGAAGGAAGGAGCGGAGCTGTTCCTGAGCTCCCTTTTTGAGAAAGGGTGCATTTGTGAAAAGGTGGCCCTTGTGCTGTGCACAGTGTGTCGTAGGCTCACGCTGGCCCAAGTTCGCTATCCAGAGGCCCTCCGCAAAGAGGCTGTGTCCTTATTCCTCACCTGAATTGCAGCTTTTTCATTTGTACTACTCTGCGGATGCCTCTGTCTCAGTGATCATGTAGTAGTAGTATAGATTTGAAAGCAAAGCTCTGCAGTGCTCTAAAGAGGAGAAAGTCGAGCATGTGGCACACTTGTGTGGTGAGTTTTTACTAGTCTTTCTAACTTTATAAACAGGCTATTTTATAATTATAGTGACTATATGAGTTTCACCTTCACTTCTAAATAGAATGAAATTCAGTGGTGTCCTCTGGAGCTGTTTAAAACATGGAACATCTTTGCCTGAATAATAAAAGTAAAAATTGCCTTTAATCAGTTGAGAGTACTTTTGCAACTGATAAACCTGGAATTGGTGTTGAAACTAGCCAAGCTAGGAAGCAATACATTACGTTGATCTGAGGGAAGAAAGCCCCAATAAAAGTTGAAATTTGCCTTTTGGCTAGCTGTTTCTTCCTGTAAGTGTTGTCTTTGTTTAAAATCATCTATCTCGATCTAAGGCTGGCTTTCATTTGAGTCTGGGAGCATTAAGTGATACTAAACAGAAGATGCATGGCATCCAGGACACCTTGCAGCTTCTCCACTTCCGTGGGTCTTTCATGTGTTGATAGAAAATAAATCTGGAAGGGATTGGACAGAGTCAAATAACCTAGCTCTCCCAAATACAGGATATAAGTCATATATATATGTACTTGGATATGAGCACTAACGAGGGGAAGAGATGGCATTGTGCCTTGCTGGGCTTAAGGCCATCTTGGAAGAAGAGAGTTTGCTCGTTGTGGTTCTACGTGAGCCGCCGGTGAGGGACGCGGGAGCTGATAAAATGGTTCAGAACCCACGGGTTCTAGCTGCTCTGCGCTAATGGAAAGCACTTCATAATTTGAGGTGAGGAAAACAGCAAGGAGCTCTGGCATTATAAATTCAGCCTTCCTTAAAGTCTCTAGGGAGACTCATCAAGGTTAGTTGTTAAAGAGGAGGATGTAGGCCCAGGTTAAGTAAAATCATCACCACTGGTTTCTTAGCAGTTTTTTTCCAGTGGGATGGCTTAATAAAAGTCGTGACCAGTGGATATAGCTTTCTTTAGGACTGACCACATTGACCAGTGTTATGGACAGTAGGCTGCGTTCTCTAAAAAACGCACAGATGTTCCCGATCTACTTCTGAGTCTGACTTCTCCACCTTTCACCACTTGCAAAAATGGAGACTGCGAAGTCTGTAGGAGGCACTATTTAAATCTGTTGAAGATGATGATGTTCACTGGCAGTTTCAGATGTAATTGTAAAGAGATTTTGCTGAGTAAACAGAACTACTGTAACTCAATTTAGCTAATGTGAAGGACACAAAGAAGAAACAAAGAGAGGGCAAGGAAAATATTTTGTTTTCCTAAGTTAGTTTAAATCAAGAGTCTAATCTCATCAGTGACTGTTTACTTCCCCCAGCCAAAACACAGTGAACTATGCTCCTCTAGATCACTGGTTACTGCCAGGTTACTGGTGCATGGAAATTACTGTCACCTTGTTGCTCGTTCATGTGAAATGCGTTGGCCATCTCAGACCTTACTAGCCTGGCAAAAGATGCAAACACCATCATTTATTCAGGACTCGAAGACTTAATGTTTATGGAGGATGAACTCAGCCAGAGATAGTTTAGCTGCTCTTTGATAAGGCAGCATGGAAAAGATTGTTTTGCCATGCCCCGGCTTGTAATTAATCTCTGTAGTAAAGCTTTTATTGTCTAAGGTTGTAACAATGGCAACATTTGGAAACAATACCTTCACTTAAAAACCAGGAAGGAGTAGCATATGTAAGGAGTGTATGTGTGCATACATACTTAAATGTATTTTAACATGCACATACATATTATAAAATAGATAAATATACAATAAATGAGAGGGATTGTAAGTAAGAGCTCTCACCACTGTAGCCATATTGTAGCAAAGGAAAAAGTTTTTTCTGTTTTTTTTGTTTTTTTTTTTTTTTCAATTGAGGGACAGCAAATAATTTCCAGCTGTTTTTACTTATGCCTAAGTATTTTGCTTTCTATTTTATCCATGTTTTCCTGGTAGAGTGAGTAGCTGAATGCTAACCCTCAGACTCATTGACTTTGTCTGCCTCTTTCTTTTCCCTTTAAATAATGCAATACTCCATAACACCTCTGCTGTTTAAGACAGAGAAGCTGATTGTAAAACCTACCACCATTTCAGTGCCATGCCTCTTTTAAAACATTAATGCTAATAATACTGTGATTTGTATGCATGAGTGCTAAAATGGGTCTGGCGTTCTTGTTTTCTGTTACTGCTAAGTCTGTGCTTTCATCTGGACTCCCAGAAGCCGTGGGAGCAAGGTAGCTAGCAACACCTTCCCTAGGTTGTTATGTTTCTTCTAAGCTGGGCAATGGAGGCTGGTGCAAGGTTCCTCCTTACTGCCACAAGAGTAAATCTGTCCCATTTACTACATGTACGTGCTCTTTTGCTCAGTACCAGGTCTTTATTAACAGTCTTCTGCAGGCAGATGTGAGCTTACCTTGCTTCTGCTTTGAACCCTGATGAGAGGCATTGTACGCTAGCTTGGTTTTGGTACTGTGCTATCGTGGTTTCCATTCAGCTTGGACCACAGGCATAGCACAGTTGTGTTTGCTTTCAAAAGGTCATATAACTGTACTCCGTAGATATCTCAAGCCGAAGGTAGTATCAAAGACAAATAACCACGGTCTGTCTACCACTATTATCACAATGTTGAGAGATAAGTAACAAAGCATCCCAGCACTCTTAGCCTGTGGAAAGCCCCAACTTTCCAAATGTTGCAATCCAAGTTTTACGGAGGTTTTACTCAGAGCAGTTTTCTTGCAGCTTTTAAACCTCTTCACATTGATTAATCATTTACATGCTCTGACTCATTCAATCTTAAGGAAATAGCTCCAGGTTCTGGCTGCATTGCACTATAGATCAGGCAGGCTGGGTAATAAATAGGCTTGTTGTTGATGTACAGAGAAATGGCAGCACTGCCAGAAGTGTCTAAGCATGCTGTGCCGAGATGTTGGCAGGCTGTTGCCAGGGGCTGCTGTGGATCAGTCACGTATTCAAAACAGGATGTTAATTGAAAAGCCTTCTTATGTGTATTATGAAATGTTTGTTTTCACATTTCTCAGGCCCTGCAAGATGCATTAATAGGTTACTCCATTTACTCTTTCTTTAATGACTCCACTTAAAGAAAGGTGCATAACGTACAAGTTACACAGCTACACTACCACAGACTGTGATTTTTGTCACAACTCACAAGTTACATAAGGTTGGGTTTGGTCAATAAATGGCTGGGCGACCCTCCTAAGGGGCATCTGGCAGCAGGTAACAACCATACGCTTCAGGAGCTGTCGGTGGCAGTTTGGTTAGTGGCCTTCCTCCCTCGGAGTCAGGTCTGAGCCAGTGTCCAGCATAACGCATTACTGTAAAGCTGGAAAGGCTATGTGATCAATGAGCTACAAAACCATGGTTTCAATATCTTGTGCTCACTAAAATATTCCTTATTTTTTGTGCAAAGATCTAGGTGTTCCAGGTAAATGCCAAAAGAATAATTTTCTTGCCCCCAAAATGGTCTTCAAATTTGACTTGTCTGAAGGACTTCTCCCTTTCCCTTCATAGCTCTTGCACTGTGTGGTTGTTTCTGTTTAAAAACTGTGATTCCCAGTCCCAGTAGTGGCTGCAGTTTAGTGGTGGCATGAATAATCTCTTTTTGGTATATAATAGTTTATACGATATAGTGTAATTTGTCAGTATGTGACAAATTATACAATGCTTTTGATACTACCTTCAGATGATTTTGAATGCATGTACGTTAGCACTTCTGATACTTTATTAAGATCTCTTAGCATGTATATACAAAAATGAATAACTAAATGGGTAAGAGCTCTTAAATGAGTTTCTTCTGGATTTGGAAGCTAATAGATAGCTCCAGCACGGCCAAATCATGGGGAAGTTGGTGGCGGGGAGAAAGAGAAGAGAGTCTTGGTTTTCTTCCCAAGATGGCTGTGTTGCCATTTATTTTACTGGACTCCGAAATTGAGAGTGGGACTGGATTTTCTGTAGTCTTGCTTCTGGCAGTCTTTTGTTAAAACTGGTGAAATGAGAGCAGTGCCAGAAGTGCCTTTGCTCTTATCTAACAAGAATCTCTGGTGTGTAACTTCTGCCACTGTCACATCCAGGGCAACTGACGTTTTGCCTCACTGGAGGTGGTCCAGCCATGATACAGCTCTGAGAGGGCATCTGCCTGCCACCCCCCTCCCCCTTTTTTTTTAAGCAGCACTCTCTAGGTGTGTTTCCTTTCCAAGCTGAAGTCCCAAGTGTGATTCAAAACAGGTCAGAGATCAAATCAATCAAATCGCAGGGTGTGGCCAGCCTAAATATTCCTTGGTAATGCATTAGCCTTACCAGTAGATGACCTGGCTTTAGAGAAAAGTATCCAATGTTGAAAGGAGCAAGAATTACAGGAACAGGATACTGTAAGAAAGTAGCATTCCTTATGGGAATTCCTGTGGGAAAATACCTTACGGGGGAAAGAAAGCAAAATCATCACATTAGAATTCAGCAAGAAAGGCTGACAGGAAAGCTAGTTGGCTTCCATCTATTGCACAGGCAAGGAAATAAGCTTACTGTAAAAACTTGAACATCTGCTTAAATTCTTAGAGAAACAACTGCACCTACATATGCAGCAAAGGATAGCAAATTTAGAAACAGAAGAAATGTAGAGTTGTACAGATGACTTTCCATTTTAGTACAGAAAACTCTGAAACGTAAAAATGTATCTTTCTTTAAAATTGATTTTTATGCATGCATGCTATTTTTTGCAGGTTTAATATTGGTAATAAAGGAGAGACAGCCTGAGGAGATCTGAATTAGGATTTAGCTCTGCTGGAGATTTTTTGGTTTTTTTTGGACTGTTCTTTTAATGATTTTCGATACTCCACCTCAAAATGTAGGGCTAAGAATGCCATATAGAAGTATGAAGAACATATTATTTGTGAAAGGTGGAGGCTGAAGTTGATGGGTACATACAAATGGCTCAAGGTCTAATTTAAATCTCATTGCCATGGTATGCAAATTGGCAATAACTTGTCCCTTTGAAACAAAAAGCTGTAATTAACAAATTAACATTGCAGATCTGGTCATTGGGCTCAGTAATGAGACAAATCTACTGTAAATCAAGGAAGCAAAAGACAGCAATGTTGATGAGCTCATCTAAGTTGGCCAGCAGGTCTTTCCCCACTTTGCTGCCATAGCAGAGAGTACAGTTGCATGGTGCTCTCAGCACAGCTGGGGAGATGGATTCTCCTGGGGCACTTTCATCCTCGCTCTCTTCCCGTGCTTCCCTGAGCAACAGGGGAGGTGGGACATGGTGAGAATTAATCTGTGTCTTTGACACCTCCCCAAAAAATTTGCTAAAAGGCTTCATCTGAAAGAGTGTGAAGCTGCTGTACATGTGCTGCTTTGAAAAAAAAAAAGGGGGGGGGGGGGCTAGCCTGTCTAATGTGTAATAGGCAATAGGATATCAAAGGCCTAAAGAGCCTGAAGGAATGAGTGAACGTTTATCATAGACAGCAGTGGATAGCTGCCAAAACCAACAAGGTGTAACAAGCTGTTAGTAGCATTTTAAATGAAGAGTAGACCAGATATGTCTGTTTAATATAAAAAGTGGTTAATCATACTGTCTTGGGTTGTGAACCCCTTGGGTCACATGAGCTAAGCAGGTTTAGTCCCATGCTGTTTGGATGAGAGGCCACCTATGGCTCTTTTGGCCCATTAACATGAAGAAACATTTGTAGGATACAATGGGGAAGGGAGTGAGTTGCTGCATAGGCATTTTTTTTGTGGAATCAGTATTCCATTCTCCTGGACAGGCGTTTTTTGTACCATAATTTGCGGAACATATAGGATGGTATTTCTAGTGAGTTACCGTAATTAAAAATCTGATAACATTTTTCCTGTAAGTATACAATCTGTCACCTAGTCACCGTTGTGCCCCCAATTTCCCTCTGCAGTTTGCAGTGAGAGTTGCGTTCTTCTTCAGTCTTTTCCCTAAGCTATTATTGCTACTGTTATTTGCTCACACTGGAGATGAGCCCTAAAAAGCATGCAAAGCGATGAAGAACGCAAGGATGCCGTATGATGTAGCCACACTAGCTGTAGTCCTAGCAGAAGGTGCTGCTGGGCCATGGTGTTAGATTCACTGTTGTTCTGAAAATAAGCAGCGTACACTGCTGGCCGATGTGGGCTGTGGCACTAAGGCCGAGAGAGCTTCCTGCCTTATGGTCACTGGCTCGTTGTAAAGAGACTTTGTCAAATATGATAAATCCTTGGCTGTATTGCTGCTACAACTGAAGAGCCGAGAGGATTTACCTTTATATACCACTTCGTATGTTTTCTCTTCATCCAGCTCAGACAGTGAATTTAGACTGGTCAACCTCGGTATTTCTCCTTAAAAACAAGAACAGGTGATTGTTTTGATACGGTTATTCAGCACTGTTTAAAGTGATAATTTTCCCTTTTAAAACAATTTTTAGACGATTTTTCTCATATGTATTTTAGAAGATTCATGAAAATACTTTACGAGGTTTGCAATTCTTTTTGAACAGCCAGGGTCTTCCCTTTACTCTTGCAGTTCCCTAAACTCTTAGGCCTGCTTCTGGCAGTCTTGGCAATAAGCATCTTTTGGGGTCTTGCACTTGAGGAGTCCAGAAGAGGGAAAAGATTTTTACTATATTAGTGGTTTATAGTTAGTAAGCGTATTTTTTCTAGTAAGAAAGTAAAACAAAAACCCCTTTAATTTTGTTTTAATTGGGATTTTTTAAAATGGGAAAGATTTACATTAAAATGTCTAATATATCCATAAAAGCAACAGTAGGTGGCAGAATAACTTCACTGGAAAACAATTTTTTGGTATACTCAACTTTTTTCAATGAACTTAGAGAGAAAAACAGATGCATCTACATGAGGTATGACCAATTGTTACTCTAGACAGTTGTCTAAACAGAGAATGTATCAGGCAATTCCAAAACACAGGCTACGAGCTTTTCTTTAGTTTTTAAAATGATTGTTTGCTCGCTAGTTCTTTAAAAGAAGTGTCTATTAAGAGTGTTTTTGAAGAGAGTTTGTATTTGCAGCTTACTGCTGCAGAGCACGCATGTTTGTTAGTCACCAGCTGAAGTACAGTACATGATATTTTTAGGAAGTGTGTGTCTGTGTAAATGGTACATACATATACTCCTTTCCTTTTAGAGAATAAGTATTTATATAAACATGTTGTCATGAAATACATAGCTCTGCAGAGCAGTTTTGCTGTAATCTTTGATGAAGAAATAAGCTCCCTGGGAAACATCCTAGTAAATTGTGAGTAGAGCTCTTTGATGACCGAGGAGGAAAGAGGTGCCTTTGGGGGGGTGCGAGGGGGTGCAGCCAGGGATTGAGTTCGAGGTATCGTGTGCTGTTTACCAGCTTCTTGGCTTCCTTCGCTGCGTTTGCCTGGGAATAGTTCTAACATTCCCAAACCGTGAACACCTCCAAACAATGCCGTTTAAATAAACAGAGCAAATAGGCAACCTATTAGGTAACTGCTTCCTTCACCCCTCTCAAAAAGTGGGATGGGGTAGATGTTGGGCTATATCCAGTTCTTCAGTCATGACTGGCTCATCTGAGATTTTGAGAACTGCTGAGACTAGAAAGAAGGATGTAATTTAATCGTATTTTCCATCATTGCTGCAATGGAAAAGAGCCTAAAGTAAGTGTAAATAGAATTTCAGTTCTCCTTTAAAGGCCCAAGATCATGCTGGTGGGATATTTTGCTGTTAATTTTGATCTTGATGGGACCTGCACATTAGGCCGTACTTGTTTATCCTGTAATTCTGCAACATTTTATACTGGCAGTAACACGGCATGGCTTCTGAAAGGAGTCATCCCATCCTCCTCCCGTTCAGATTGCAGACCTGACCTGGACTCAGATTACACAAGGAAATGGCTGGTTTTAATCTGGATCGGTTCCTTAGTCCAGCTAACTTCATGACCACCCAAACGTGCTCTGGCGCGGGACAGCCGACAGTTCAGGAATGAGAATGGGAGACAGGAGGGGGCAGGATGGCCTCCTCTCATTGCAATGTTGGCTTATAGCATTTAAAATACACATGAAACTACAGCCTCATATAGTGATTGTTCTGTATAGGAAAGATATTAAAAATCATTTTAAAGATTGCCTAGGTTTGTTTTTCCGTATTGGATGCCTGTAAAGATGGTCTCAAGGGAACGTACGAACAATAGTGCCAGTAGTAGGTTTTCTTGATTTCTGAAACATGTCTAAGATGGCTTTTTTGAAAAATGACTTGCCATTCAGATGGCATGTGGTGTTATCTGCCGTGGCTGGAAATGGCCTATATAACCTTTGAGTTTTTTTGCCATTTGTGTAAGACAGCTATTTTGAACTTACACAGATAATCTTTATAATACAGTGCATGCACTCAAGTATAAGATGTTCATACATCACAAAACATTATACAAATCAACAAACTGAAGGAGAAGGAGACCACTTGCCAGGTATCTGGGATCTGGTAACTAGGTCGGAAGCAGAGGCAGGAGGTAGATGTGCCTGCTTTGTTCTGTGGTGTCTCAGCGGGGCTGTGCCCTGGTGTCCGTCCGACTCGGCAGCGCAGAGCATTACATCGTGCTCCACGTTGCTGCGTCAGATCGTGTGAAGCTCTAGCAAAACCTGCACACAGGGGAGTTGCCGATGGGTGTGTTATGCCAACACGTATGAGAGAATTTTATTTTATGCTGTGAAAAACAGTGATGGTAGAGAGTAATCCTACATGTGGGCAAAAAATATGGTCTCTAAGTAGAACAAGAAAAGGACCTTGGGTATGATTTTTGGATAATGTTGTAATGCAGCTATTTACAGTGGAGTTTTTTTTAGGAGTTCACCCTCTTGCCTGTGAAGTGAGCTTTGCCAGAGCTCCAAGGTGTGTTCTGTCCAGTTCTGCTGATGGATTTCGCTTCAACTGGCCACTTCAGTATCTTTTTAATGCCTTAGTTCCTGGCATTGCCTCATCTTTATTATTTGAGAATAACAGTGGGATCAGGAGAAGTATTTGTCTAATGTTTTTTCAGTGAGGACTTATGTAATGCAGTCATACTGTTTCCCTAAGTGGTCCTTACCCCTTTCTCTTTTTCTTCCCAGCAGATTCTTTGTTTACTTGCTTTAGACATGCTTCAGGAATTTCTTCTTTGTTTTTTTGTCTTGTTTATTTGCTTTTCCAATTCCACCATAGTTCTCTAGATTTAATTCTTACATATTGAGTGCTATAGTTTATTTTCCTCCCTGTCACTGCATTAGTTTGAATGTTCATTTTCTAACATGTACTTGTCTATTGAAGTGATGTTTAAACCTTATCCTTCACTTTATTATTAGGGCTGTCTGTGCTTTCTGAGATTAGGATTACTATGTATAGCCCTTCTGTAAAAACTTTTAAAATTTACTGTTGAGTTGGAATGCTTTTAACTACATCTGTCTTCTAAATTCCCTTTTCTGAATGTTAACATCACTAAGCTAGCTCCTGAAGTTTTCAAACTACGGTGACTAGCATCTAATAGATATGTATGCATGATATTCACTAGCTATTCCAGAAGGCAGTGATGTTACAATGTTGAGAAATTGTTTCCCTAGACATCTCTAAAATGTTTGATCCTGACCCTTGATTGCAGCTGGTAAATGAAGCAATTCAGAATAACCATCTTAGTAGATGTAATTACCTTTATTATTGTTATTATAATTATTCTATATATTGTTATCCTCAACTTTGTATGGTTGGTGTCTTTTCCTGAACTGTAGAAGAGGAATATAGCTCTTCTTGTAACATGGTTGTATCTTAATGACTTGGGTTTGTATTCAAGAAGATTTTATAATATGATACATTTTCTGCTATTCTTTTAATATAACATTACTTTGATTTAGCTGAAACCTAGTCATTCCCTCCTCTGTGGCTAGATTCTGATTTTTGTGTTATAGCTTTTTTTAGCATATCTAGTTTTCCTAAATCCTTTTCTATGGCTATGTCCTCTAGCTTGACTTTTTTTTCTCCTTTAAGCTCTTAATATTGGTATAAAATGCATATATTTATTTTTGAAAATACACGTCAAAAATATCTGTTCAGTTGAAACCTCAACTGAAAATGCATTGTTTCTGTGATCTCAACCTGTCCATATTCTGGTTCAGCTACAGTGTTTTTCCCTTGAAGTACTTCTTTCTGTGCAATTCAGTAGTGCTGTTGCAGTGCTCGTTGCAGCTTGCATTTATGAGAATATGCAGTCTCTGCCCCATAGAGCATTTTGTCTTTTAATAATCCCTTTTGTATTGCAATACTAAGCAGAACATTATGAATACTGCCAAAAAGTTTCCATTAACATCTGATTGAATTCTTTGGCCTCAGTTCAGGAAAGCACTTAAATATATTTTAATTAGCATTTTAAGTATACACTTAAAATCCAGTATGTGCTTAAGTGCTGCCCTGAGTAAGAATACTTCTTCGGATTGTTCTTTGGTTTTGTCTCTCTTCCTTCTGATGTTTTGTTTGCCACAAATATGTGAACTCTGTACTATTAACTTGTTCTAGCCCTGACATTTTTGACTACCTCCAATGAAATGGGAAGAAATTTTAAAGCTTTAGTTATTAGATGCTTTCCTGACAGTCTTCTGCTGCTTTGGGGGAACAACATGACTTTCTTATTTAAAACTGAAAGATTCTCTCGGATATGGTGTTTCTGAAGGGAGGTAGGCTGGGTCTGGTTTTTGTTTTCAGTGATATGTGAATAATTTACTGGCTTGCCGGTTGTAATTAAACCTATGGTAGAAGCATGTTTCGAGTCCCGGTTGTGTATTCTGGAGTATTTTGTGTTTGTTTCAATAATGTTATTGAAAGTAGATGTAGTCAGAAGAATTATTGTTTAGGAGCAAACTTCGGCAGTTTAACAGCCAAACTGACAGTGGCAGCGAATGTATGTTTAACGGGAGGAGGAGAAGGAAAGGAAGGAAGGAAAATACGCCCCCTTTGGAATATGCTTCTCGGAGCATCTATTTCTGTTCTCTGATGAATGGTTATCCTATCAGTACTTAGCTTAAACTTGATTTGATCCAAAGATACCTAACTACTACTGAGAGTTAGAATAAATTTCTCGGTGCCTATTAGCTTACCCCAGTACTTTCCGTTGCGAGTTTAAGGCAGGTGAAACACAGCTGGGAGTGCAGTTGTTCAGCATTTCTGCAGAGAGATCATTAATATGGGTTTTTCCCAACATGCCCTCTTTCTCTGACGTGAAACCCTGACCAGAGGGGCAGAGAGAAACTGGGGATTTCTTAGCTGCCTAACTCCCAAATAAATGGGCCCTGCATATGTGCAGATTGACTTTGGGTGCGTGCTCAGTGCCCTGGACATGTCAGATTTGCTGCTTATGTACTGCCCAGCACATATTCATAGTCCTGGCCTATTAAAGATCATTTGGGGTCTATTTTCTGCCTCTGGTAGTGTGCTTCCTCTTTGTTCAGAAATGTTAAGCCCCCATCCACTGTTTTCCTTGAACAGCTGAAAGTGTTAAGGTAGGCTTGTGCTACCATAATTTGAAGAGGTATCTGAAAAGTCTTTCCATGGCGTTAACACCCTGTTTATTAGCCTATTGTGTTGGAGGCTTGAGAGACAATTCATACTTTACTTGCAATAGTGATGAACAAGAAAGCTGATTCCATGCTTCTTTATGTGCAAAATCTGTGTAGTCTGTAACAGTATAACCCTCTTAGTCTTTGTGAGCCTGCAATTGCTGTTGAAAAGCTGTTTGACACTGAGCATTGTCACATGGTCTGTAATAAAGAATTATTTCAGAGATTACTCAATTACAAAATTCTCTATCATCCATTATCTTTGAGTGATGTAGAAGAGAAATAGGAAAAAAGCAAACGTCATTCTTGAGTCAGCCATAATTTTTCTTTTCATTTCGTTGTATGAAAACATTACTTGAAAAAGGTGGGGTTTTTTTTTTTTTTTCAGGTTTAAAATAAGGTGAGACTATGTTCTGCCAAATTCTCCTTCCCCGAGTCATTTCGGTAAATGAATGCATTCCTCTCCAGAAGCACTTCTTTTCCAGCACAGCCACATAGTCCTGAATTCGATGTTGTTAGACAAACAGCCTGAACAATTTTTGTCAGTCTGGCTCTGAATGCTTTTCTCTTAAAAGTTTCTTCCTTGATTTTCAAGGGATCAGCCTAAAGACCTTCCTTCAGCTTATTGTCCACTTGCTTACAGGCTGTTGTCCAGTTTCTTCATTTCTTTATAGAAAAGAGAGAAGGTGACAGCGTAGCTGCGCTTTGTGTTTTATAAACCTCAGGTATTTTGGATCAGTGGAAACTTTGTATAAACTTTTTGTTTTGATCCCTCCTGCTTTGCATCCTCTGGATTTGATTTGAGTTTCACATTCAAATAAAACTAGAAAGCTTAGTGGAAAGCCTAGCCAAAGCTAAGAGGTTTTGCTTTGCGCTGTGCTGAGACTACATTTTCAGGTGGTTTTGGAACAAAATATTCATGTATGCAGTTTCTCCAAAGTCTTTAAAGCTTTACTTTACTGCATCTTTTTGGGATGATGTGCTTCTGTCTTCCACCTCTAAGGTTTGGAGAAGTTAGGAAGGTCTGTTAGTAGGTCTTTCAATTCCCAGCAAATTCCCTATCAGTATCAGACAGTACATCCCCACGGTTGTTGTTCCCTTTAACCATTCTTAAGTTCTTCAGATTTGCTGCCTTTTTGTTGCCATTGATAGAGGCCTGTCAGATATTGATGCCCGGTAATGCTAACCAGGTCTCCTAAATCCCTGTCTCAGTTTTCTGCTCTGTAAAATGGATAGAATAATTCCTGTCTACTTTCTTTGAGATTCAGGATCTGAGTGTTTGTAGTATTTTGAGAACTTCTTCTGAAAGGCCTGGGACAAAGGAGGGTGAGGAGGGTGCGATAGGAACTAGCGTACCTGGACAGGCCTTCTTATATGATCCATATCTCTGACAAAGACCACCAAGCCCACCCAGCCTGCAGATCCCTCAGTTACATTTTTCCAGCACTCCCTACAGGCTCCGAGTTGAATCTGAAGTTCTTGTCTGGAAGCTGGGAAGAATTCTGTGCCTCAGTCTTGGGGCTGAGGGTTACTGCTCTGTAATGTGTTAGCTGCACAGCGAGCTAAGGGCTCACACAGTCCTGGGGAGAGGTCTTGGATGTATTTTCTAAACTTAAAATTTTACAGTTGGTGTCTTGTCTTTAGATACAGACTGAGTCATAGAAATTTTCATCTTTCCATTGTTGTCACTGACTCCTTGGGCGATGCTCTGTTCTGCTACGTAGAAGGCCTTTGCTCAGTTCTTTTGTCGCTTTCTCTGGCTTAATGGGCATTAAGAGAGCTGCTGGGGTATTTTAGTTATATTCTAAAAGCAAAAGTAAAATTTTATCTTGTTCAATAATACCCCCTCTAGCTAATCGAGAAATAGTGTTTATTAACTTGTTGCAGAAAACTCAAATCCCTTGCCTGTAACAGCAGAGATTTGAGGATAGCATGTTTTTGTATCTGTGCTTACTGTGTGTGTGTACATATATATATATTATGGTCATAGGCTTCAAAATTGAACTGTATCATAGCTAGACCTCTTGGTAAATTGGTTTTGTAGTGCAAATGGCCCGATCATTGTTAGTTAACTTCTTCCTACTTTGTGTTATAAGCTATGAAGATTTTATTATGAATCTCACGATATTGATTGTTGGAGGTTTTTAAGGTGCTTCTGCTCCTGGAAGTGTTTTGGTGTTAGAATATCTCAAGCTTTGATTAAAAAAGAAAAACTTTAATTTCCAAGATTGGAGAGAATCTGAATGCTTATTTAAAAAAACAGAAAACAAATAAGGTATAGTCTTATCTAATGCCTTTTTAATCCTTTTTCATATCCCCACAGTGTTAGGCAGCGTAAGGAAAAAGAAGTATGGCTATCGTTTGGCCTTGCTCATTCACCTAAAAAATTTCTTTCTGTTTTTCTGGTTGCCAGAATGATAATGCACAGCTGCATAGTGGAATTAGTAGCTATCTGTATCTAGGTTAACTTTTTATCTCTTGAATCCAAATGCCCTGCCCACACAACATCAGAGATCTGTTACGTGAAAACTTCTAGTTTAATTGTATCTGTGGGATTTGGGCCACCATGGCCTCTTGAGATATTGTGGACTAGACAGGGTTGGACCATAAAGTTTAGATCCAGCCTTTTCTGAAGATCAGAAGCATTTAGATCTGTGGCTTGGAGTGGGTTTGCGTTTGTTCTAGAGGCTGGCTTTTGCCATTTGTAGTCAGAGTAGAAGTTACTACAAAATGAATGCTGGATCTTTTTGGTGGTTGTCTTTGCAGATAGGTTTTCATTGAATTTAACAGTTTGTACTGCTGGGAGACATGGCTTCTTGCATGGTGAGAACAACTCTTCTGTTTACTGTTTCTTGCTTGAAGTATATAATGAGGTTAGAAGATCTCTGAAACTTCAAGCACTTTCTTTGCCTCCAAAGCAGCAGGGTGTTCAGGGCTCAATGACTCACCATGTTCTAGAAATGCTGACCCTGTTGCTCCCCTTTAGATTTGTTGTTGGTATTCAAAGCGGTTTGTGCATTCTTTGTGGAAGTGCTGTGTTAGTTATTCATAAAGCATACTTCTTCCACAGTTAATCGTGCCTGTTTCCCTGTCTGCTTACAATTCCAGGGCAGGATCATCTTTTGGTGAAGTCATTACAAGCCTCAATTTCCTCAGTAATAATTTCTTTGTTGCTCATAATTCTAAAGAGCTGATGACAAGGAATTTGGACTGAAATCTAGACATTATCTGATGTTTGGTCCAGCCTGTCCAAAAGGTCAGCTTTTACATCTGAGACTGAGTTTCTTATTTCAGTTTGCACTCACCTGCTTTATTTATTTATTTTTGGCTCACACCCTGTCCTGCTGCGGAGTGGGAATATTTTCCCATGCTGCTTATACCATATATCTGGCTCCTTCTTGACCTTTGTATTTTAAAAGTAGGGTGAGCTCTGAATTCACTGGTCTTGCAACACTCTGACAGATGGCTAGCACCAATTGCCTTTTATCAACACAAGAAAAGATCTGAGTTGTCCAGTTCATAAAATAAGTTAAGATACCCTTCATGCAAAGAGTTCAAAGCGTTAGGAAAGCAAAATACCGATCCTCACAACACTCTTCTGGGGAAGGCATTGTGCCTACTTTGGAAAATGAGACACAAAAAATTTATTACATCAATAAAAATTTACAGCTACTTAGTGTCAGAACCAGGATTAGAGCATGAGATTGGGCTTCCACACCCTCCTATTCCCTCTCGAGAAAGAGTTGAGGGGAAGAGGCAGTGGTAAAAGAACTTTGAACCAATACTTTGAACCAATACTTTGAACTGCAGTGTATTTAGGGATAAAAGGTTGGAGGTAGAAAGAGACAAGTTGATCACATTTTGCTTTGGTAGAACTCCATTTGGGTCAATGAAATCAGACCTGCATTAAATCTAACTCCCTCTGGAACAAAAACTGAGTAATTTCAGTACAATTTCAAATGCAAACTTATCTTGTCAAGTTAAATTCTATGCTGATTTGGATATTTAATGTTCTGTGAGAGGGAGAAAGTATGTCTAAGAAGGAGCTGCAGTATAGTAAGTCTATTGCATGATACACGTTTTATGCACAGTTGTCAGGTTTGGTGTAGCAGATCAAGCTAGTTCAAAGTTTTAACACTTTGGAGGAGCAAATTATTGTAAAATGAGCCATAGTCAGTTATCTTTAATAGGCCCAAGGAGTAGTCAATGGCAGAAGAATTTTGTTGAATCAATAGCACCACTACTGAAGACACTTTTCTAGTTGATACCTGTTTTGATGATTCCAAGAATCAGACAACATAGCTAGAGGCATTTACCATAATTGCTGTTATGGCTGCAGAAGCCATACATCTCCATACTACACAAGGCATTTTGCATATTAGCGTATGCCTAAACATGAAATAGTTTTACTTGGTTTTGGGTATAATTGGGCAACTGCTCTTCAACCTGTCACATCCACTGCTCTGCTACTGCACCTTGCTTTGACCTCCAAGCATCTTGCTCTGAACTACTTCTGTCTTTGTCCTAGGAACTCTACAAATACATCCCAGTCCGTCCCTGAGAAGTCCACCGTTCCACCCACTGCGCTTCAGTCCCAGCGCATAGCAATGGATGGCTCCTAGCCTCCTGCCCTGTGCCTGCATCTGAAAACGCACTTAACTGCCTGACCTGAACCAGCCTGTTGCTGTTTGACTTCTGATTTCCCACAGTGTTTGCTAATATGCCTCGATCATGACCTGAAGCACACTTTTCTGTCTCAGGCCTGGTTTCCCACACATTTGCCCATGTATTTCACTCCTCATGGGAAGAACTATGAGCTATTCCTGTCCTGGGGCTGTAGAAATCCTATGGGTGCACATCTGTTCTCTTGAGTAAGGCATAATTTGCTTCTCTTCTATTTTTTTCAAAATTAAATCAATGAAATTCCTTCCTAACACTAGTATCTTTGCAGTTTAATATTGAACTCTACAGTGGAGACTGTGTTGTGGTTTCTTGAGAAAGACTCTGGAATAAGTGGTTATGGTGAATCCAAGGGAAAAATACATGGTCCTGTGAATTTTAATAGCAAGTGTAGGAGATGGCGTAAAAAGCTGCTGGTTGCAGCAAGCAATTATTCTAGAGTTTCTGCAAAATTCCAGCTAGTTCTCCAAATGAAATCAGCTGTTTTTCCACTGCTGCCTGAATATGCAGTTTGTAGGATGGAACAATCTCAAAATATCAGTTTTCTCAGTTGTGTTCACTTGGGTCAAATTGAATGAGATGCAAAAAATGATTTAGCTCTGTAAGTTTAATTTTCAAAGAGAGCGGATGTAATGTAGAAACACAGGTACCAGCAAAAGAGAGCAGTAATGCAGGTAGATCCAAACTTATTTCCAGTGGAACCAGTGGAGCGCTCTCTGACCACCAACTTCCCGATCAAATCGAAATCAAAAAAAAAAAAAGTACTTCTCTCGGTTTGAATGGACTTTTCCATTTCAGGAATTTCACTCTTAACAGTATCTTAGTTTGATTTACTCTAGCGTCAGCAAAAGATTTGCCAAAACAACCCTGCAGGATTGGTCCTT